>NC_092751.1:26006495-26315981 GCF_047496795.1 Chiloscyllium punctatum
GCAGACTGACCCAATTCTGTCAATATATTCCACCCAGGTATGACCAGGCTGAGACCCTCTCTGTCAATGTAACCCCCCCAGGAAAGAGCAGACTGACCCCACTCTGTCAATGTAACACACACAGGAAAGAGCAGACTGACCCCACTCTGTCAATGTAACCCACTCAGGGAAGTGCAGACTGACCCCACTCTGTCAATGTAACACACCCAGTGAAGAGCAGACTGACACCACTCTGTCAATGTAACACACCCAGGGAAGAGCAGACTGACCCCACTCTGTCAATGTAACACACCCAGTGAAGAGCAGAATGAACCGACTCTGTCAATGTAACACACACTGAAAAGAGCAGACTGATCCGACTCTGTCAATGCAAACCACCCAGGGAAGATCTCACTGACCCCACTCTGTCAAAGTAACACACCCAGGGAAGAGTAGACAGACCCAACTCTGTCAATGTAATCCAACCAGGGAAGAGGAGACTGACCGCACTCTGTCAATGTAACACACACTGAAAATATCAGACTGCTCCCACTCTGTCAATGTAAACCACCCAGGGAAGAGCAGACTGACCGCACTCTGTCAATGTAACACACACTGAAAATATCAGACTGCTCCCACTCTGTCAATGTAAACCACCCAGGGAAGAGCAGACAGACCCAACTCTGTCAATATAATCCAACCAGGGAAGAGGAGACTGACCGCACTCTGTCAATGTAACACACACTGAAAATATCAGACTGCTCCCTCTCTGTCAAAGTAACACACCCAGGGAAGAGCAGACTGAGCTCACTCTGTCCATGTAACACACCCAGGGAAGTACAGACTGACCTCACTCTGTCAATGTAGCACACGCAGGGAAGAGCAGACTGAACCAACTCGGTCAATGTAACACATGCAGGGAAGAGCAGACTGACCCCACTCTGTCAATGTAACACACCCAGGGAATAGCAGACTGACCCTACTGTGACAATGTAACCCACCCAGGGAAGAGCAGACTGACCTCAGCCTGTCAATGTAACACACCCAGGGAAGATCAGACTGACCCCACTCTGTCAAAGTAACACACCCAGGGAAGAGCAGACTGACCCCACTCTGTCAAAGTAACACACCCAGGGAAGAGCAGACTGACCCCACTCTGTCAATGTAACACACCCAGGGAAGAGCAGACAGACCTCAATTTGTCAATGTAACACACCCAGTGAAGAGCAGGCAGACCCCACTCTGTCAATGTAACCCCCCCAGTGAAGAGCATACAGTCCCAACTCTATCAATATATTCCACCCAGGTATGATCAGGCTGAAAAACTCTTTATCAATGTATCCCCCCCAGGAAAGAGCAGACTGACACCACTCTGTCAATGTAACACACACAGGAAAGAGCAGACTGACCCCAGTTTGACAATGTAACACACCCAGGGAAGAGCAGACTGACCCCACTCTGTCAATGTAACACACCCAGGGAAGAGCAGACTGACCCCACTCTGTCAATGTAACACACCGAGGGAAGAGCAGACTGACACCACACTGTCAATGTAACACACCCAGTGAAGAGCAGACTGACCCCACTCTGTCAATGTAACCCACTCAGGGAAGTGCAGACTGACCCCACTCTGTCAATGTAACACACCCAGGGAAGAGCAGACTGACCCCACTCTGTCAATGTAACACACCCAGTGAAGATCTGACTGACACCACTCTGTCAATGTAACACACCCAGGGAAGAGCAGACTGACCCCACTCTGTCAATGTAACACACCCAGTGAAGAGCAGACTGACCCCACTCTGTCAATGTAACACACCCAGGGACGAGCAGACTGACCCCACTCTGTCAAAGTAACACATCGAGGGAAGAGCAAACTGATCCCACTCTGTCAATGTAACACACCCAGGGAAGAGCAGACAGACCTCAATCTGTCAATGTAAAACACCCAGTGAAGAGCAGACAGACCCCACTCTGTCAATGTAACGCCCCCAGTGAAGAGCAGACTGACCCAATTCTGTCAATATATTCCACCCAGGTATGACCAGGCTGAGACCCTCTCTGTCAATGTAACCCCCCCAGGAAAGAGCAGACTGACCCCACTCTGTCAATGTAACACACACAGGAAAGAGCAGACTGACCCCACTCTGTCAATGTAACCCACTCAGGGAAGTGCAGACTGACCCCACTCTGTCAATGTAACACACCCAGTGAAGAGCAGACTGACACCACTCTGTCAATGTAACACACCCAGGGAAGAGCAGACTGACCCCACTCTGTCAATGTAACACACCCAGTGAAGAGCAGAATGAACCGACTCTGTCAATGTAACACACACTGAAAAGAGCAGACTGATCCGACTCTGTCAATGCAAACCACCCAGGGAAGATCTCACTGACCCCACTCTGTCAAAGTAACACACCCAGGGAAGAGTAGACAGACCCAACTCTGTCAATGTAATCCAACCAGGGAAGAGGAGACTGACCGCACTCTGTCAATGTAACACACACTGAAAATATCAGACTGCTCCCACTCTGTCAATGTAAACCACCCAGGGAAGAGCAGACTGACCGCACTCTGTCAATGTAACACACACTGAAAATATCAGACTGCTCCCACTCTGTCAATGTAAACCACCCAGGGAAGAGCAGACAGACCCAACTCTGTCAATATAATCCAACCAGGGAAGAGGAGACTGACCGCACTCTGTCAATGTAACACACACTGAAAATATCAGACTGCTCCCTCTCTGTCAAAGTAACACACCCAGGGAAGAGCAGACTGAGCTCACTCTGTCCATGTAACACACCCAGGGAAGTACAGACTGACCTCACTCTGTCAATGTAGCACACGCAGGGAAGAGCAGACTGAACCAACTCGGTCAATGGAACACATGCAGGGAAGAGCAGACTGACCCCACTCTGTCAATGTAACACACCCAGGGAATAGCAGACTGACCCTACTGTGACAATGTAACCCACCCAGGGAAGAGCAGACTGACCTCAGCCTGTCAATGTAACACACCCAGGGAAGATCAGACTGACCCCACTCTGTCAAAGTAACACACCCAGGGAAGAGCAGACTGACCCCACTCTGTCAAAGTAACACACCCAGGGAAGAGCAGACTGACCCCACTCTGTCAATGTAACACACCCAGGGAAGAGCAGACAGACCTCAATTTGTCAATGTAACATACCCAGTGAAGAGCAGGCAGACCCCACTCTGTCAATGTAACCCCCCCAGTGAAGAGCATACAGTCCCAACTCTATCAATATATTCCACCCAGGTATGATCAGGCTGAAAAACTCTTTATCAATGTATCCCCCCCAGGAAAGAGCAGACTGACACCACTCTGTCAATGTAACACACACAGGAAAGAGCAGACTGACCCCAGTTTGACAATGTAACACACCCAGGGAAGAGCAGACTGACCCCACTCTGTCAATGTAACACACCCAGGGAAGAGCAGACTGACCCCACTCTGTCAATGTAACACACCGAGGGAAGAGCAGACTGACACCACTCTGTCAAAGTAACACACGAGGGGAGAGGAGACTGACCCCACTCTGTCAATTTAACACATCCAGGGAAGAGCAGACTGACCTCACTCTGACAATGTAACACACCCAGGGAAGAGCAGACTGACCCCACACTGTCAATGTAACTCACCCAGGGAAGAGCAGACTGACCTCACTCTGTCAATTTAACCTACCCAGGGAAGAGCAGACTGACCCCACTCTGTCAATATCACACAAACAGGGAAGAGCAGAATTACCCCACTCTCTCAATATAACACACCGAGGGAATAGCAGACTGACCTAATATGTCTGTGGAACACAGCCAGGGAAGAGCAGACTGACCTCACTCTGTCAGTATAACACACCCAGGGAAGAGCAGACTGACCCCACTCTGTCAAAGTAACACACACAGTGAAGAGCAGACTGACCTCACTCTGTCAATGTAACACATCCAGGGAAGAGCACACTGACCGCATTCTGTCAATGTAACACACACAGGGAAGAGCAGACTGACCCCACTCTGTGAATGTAACACAACCAGGGAAGAGCAGACTGACCCCACTCTGTCAATGTAACACACACAGGGAAGTGCAGACTGACCCCACTCTGTCAATGTAACACACCCAGTGAAGAGCAGACTGACACCACTCTGTCAATGTAACACACCCAGGGAAGAGCAGACTGACCCCACTCTGTCAATGTAACACACCCAGTGAAGAGCAGAATGAACCGACTCTGTCAATGTAACACACACTGAAAAGAGCAGACTGATCCGACTCTGTCAATGCAAACCACCCAGGGAAGATCTCACTGACCCCACTCTGTCAAAGTAACACACCCAGGGAAGAGTAGACAGACCCAACTCTGTCAATGTAATCCAACCAGGGAAGAGGAGACTGACCGCACTCTGTCAATGTAACACACACTGAAAATATCAGACTGCTCCCACTCTGTCAATGTAAACCACCCAGGGAAGAGCAGACTGACCGCACTCTGTCAATGTAACACACACTGAAAATATCAGACTGCTCCCACTCTGTCAATGTAAACCACCCAGGGAAGAGCAGACAGACCCAACTCTGTCAATGTAATCCAACCAGGGAAGAGGAGACTGACCGCACTCTGTCAATGTAACACACACTGAAAATATCAGACTGCTCCCTCTCTGTCAAAGTAAAACACCCAGGGAAGAGCAGACTGAGCTCACTCTGTCCATGTAACACACCCAGGGAAGTACAGACTGACCTCACTCTGTCAATGTAGCACACGCAGGGAAGAGCAGACTGAACCAACTCGGTCAATGTAACACATGCAGGGAAGAGCAGACTGACCCCACTCTGTCAATGTAACACACCCAGGGAATAGCAGACTGACCCTACTGTGACAATGTAACCCACCCAGGGAAGAGCAGACTGACCTCAGCCTGTCAATGTAACACACCCAGGGAAGATCAGACTGACCCCACTCTGTCGAAGTAACACACGCAGGGAAGAGCAGACTGACCCCACTCTGTCAAAGTAACACACCCAGGGAAGAGCAGACTGACCCCACTCTGTCAATGTAACACACCCAGGGAAGAGCAGACAGACCTCAATTTGTCAATGTAACACACCCAGTGAAGAGCAGGCAGACCCCACTCTGTCAATGTAACCCCCCCAGTGAAGAGCATACAGTCCCAACTCTATCAATATATTCCACCCAGGTATGATCAGGCTGAAAAACTCTTTATCAATGTATCCCCCCCAGGAAAGAGCAGACTGACACCACTCTGTCAATGTAACACACACAGGAAAGAGCAGACTGACCCCACTTTGTCAATTTAACATACCCAGGGAACAGCAGACTGACCGCACACTGTCAATGTAACTCCAGCATAAAAGAGCAGACTGACCCCACTCTGTCAATGTAACATACCCAGAGAACAGTAGACGGACCTCACTCTGTCAATGGAACAGACCCAGGGAAGAGCAGACTGACGCCACTCTGTCAATGTATCCCACCTAGGAGAGAGCAGACTGACCCCACTCTGTCAATGTAACACACATAGGGAAGTGCAGACGGACTCCACTCTGTCAAAGTAACACACCCAGGCAAGATCAGACTGACCCCACTCTGTCAAAGTAACACACCCAGGGAAGAGCAGACTGACCCCACTCTGTCAAAGTAACACACCCAGGGAAGAGCAGACTGACTCCACTCTGTCAATGTAACACACCCAGGGAAGAGCAGACAGACCTCAATCTGTCAATGTAACACACCCAGTGAAGAGCAGACAGACCCCACTCTGTCAATTTAACCCCCCCAGTGAAGAGCATACAGTCCCAACTCTGTCAATATATTTCACCCAGGTATGATCAGGCTGAAATCCTCTTTATCAATGTATTCCCCCCAGGAAAGAGCAGACTGACACCACTCTGTCATTGTAACACACACATGAAAGAGCAGACTGACCCCACTTTGTCAATTTAACATACCCAGGGAACAGCAGACTGACCCAACACTGTCAATGTAACTCCAGCAGAAAAGAGCAGACTGACCCCACTCTGTCAATGTAACATACCCAGAGAACAGTAGACGGACCTCACTCTGTCAATGTAACAGACCCAGGGAAGAGCAGACTGTCGCCACTCTGTCAATGTATCCCACCTAGGAGAGAGCAGACTGACCCCACTCTGTCAATGTAACACACATAGGGAAGTGCAGACGGACTCCACTCTGTCAAAGTAACACACCCAGGCAAGAGCAGACTGACCCCACTCTGTCAATGTAACAAACCCAGGGAAGATCAGACTGATCCTACTCTGTCAAAGTAACACACCCAGGGACGAGCAGACTGACCCCACTCTGTCAAAGTAACACATCGAGGGAAGAGCAAACTGATCCCACTCTGTCAATGTAACACACCCAGGGAAGAGCAGACAGACCTCAATCTGTCAATGTAAAACACCCAGTGAAGAGCAGACAGACCCCACTCTGTCAATGTAACGCCCCCAGTGAAGAGCAGACTGACCCAATTCTGTCAATATATTCCACCCAGGTATGACCAGGCTGAGACCCTCTCTGTCAATGTAACCCCCCCAGGAAAGAGCAGACTGACCCCACTCTGTCAATGTAACACACACAGGAAAGAGCAGACTGACCCCACTCTGTCAATGTAACCCACTCAGGGAAGTGCAGACTGACCCCACTCTGTCAATGTAACACACCCAGTGAAGAGCAGACTGACACCACTCTGTCAATGTAACACACCCAGGGAAGAGCAGACTGACCCCACTCTGTCAATGTAACACACCCAGTGAAGAGCAGAATGAACCGACTCTGTCAATGTAACACACACTGAAAAGAGCAGACTGATCCGACTCTGTCAATGCAAACCACCCAGGGAAGATCTCACTGACCCCACTCTGTCAAAGTAACACACCCAGGGAAGAGTAGACAGACCCAACTCGGTCAATGTAATCCAACCAGGGAAGAGGAGACTGACCGCACTCTGTCAATGTAACACACACTGAAAATATCAGACTGCTCCCACTCTGTCAATGTAAACCACCCAGGGAAGAGCAGACTGACCGCACTCTGTCAATGTCACACACACTGAAAATATCAGACTGCTCCCACTCTGTCAATGTAAACCACCCAGGGAAGAGCAGACAGACCCAACTCTGTCAATGTAATCCAACCAGGGAAGAGGAGACTGACCGCACTCTGTCAATGTAACACACACTGAAAATATCAGACTGCTCCCTCTCTGTCAAAGTAACACACCCAGGGAAGAGCAGACTGAGCTCACTCTGTCCATGTAACACACCCAGGGAAGTACAGACTGACCTCACTCTGTCAATGTAGCACACGCAGGGAAGAGCAGACTGAACCAACTCGGTCAATGTAACACATGCAGGGAAGAGCAGACTGACCCCACTCTGTCAATGTAACACACCCAGGGAATAGCAGACTGACCCTACTGTGACAATGTAACCCACCCAGGGAAGAGCAGACTGACCTCAGCCTGTCAATGTAACACACCCAGGGAAGATCAGACTGACCCCACTCTGTCAAAGTAACACACTCAGGGAAGAGCAGAATGACCCCACTCTGTCAAAGTAACACACCCAGGGAAGAGCAGACTGACCCCACTCTGTCAATGTAACACACCCAGGGAAGAGCAGACAGACCTCAATTTGTCAATGTAACACACCCAGTGAAGAGCAGGCAGACCCCACTCTGTCAATGTAACCCCCCCAGTGAAGAGCATACAGTCCCAACTCTGTCAATATATTCCACCCAGGTATGATCAGGCTGAAAACCTCTTTATCAATGTATCCCCCCCAGGAAAGAGCAGACTGACACCACTCTGTCAATGTAACACACACAGGAAAGAGCAGACTGACCCCACTTTGTCAATGTAACATACCCAGGGAACAGCAGACTGACCGCACACTGTCAATGTAACTCCAGCATAAAAGAGCAGACTGACCCCACTCTGTCAATGTAACATACCCAGAGAACAGTAGACGGACCTCACTCTGTCAATGGAACAGACCCAGGAAAGAGCAGACTGACGCCACTCTGTCAATGTATCCCACCTAGGAGAGAGCAGACTGACCCCACTCTGTCAATGTAACACACACAGGGAAGTGCAGACGGACTCCACTCTGTCAAAGTAACACACCCAGGCAAGATCAGACTGACCCCACTCTGTCAAAGTAACACACCCAGGGAAGAGCAGACTGACCCCACTCTGTCAAAGTAACACACCCAGGGAAGAGCAGACTGACTCCACTTTGTCAATGTAACACACCCAGGGAAGAGCAGACTGACCCCACTCTGTCAATGTAACACACATAGGGAAGTGCAGACGGACTCCACTCTGTCAAAGTAACACACCCAGGCAAGAGCAGACTGACCCCACTCTGTCAATGTAACAAACCCAGGGAAGATCAGACTGATCCTACTCTGTCAAAGTAACACACCCAGGGACGAGCAGACTGACCCGACTCTGTCAAAGTAACACACCGAGGGAAGAGCAAACTGATCCCACTCTGTCAATGTAACACACCCAGGGAAGAGCAGACAGACCTCAATCTGTCAATGTAAAACACCCAGTGAAGAGCAGACAGACCCCACTCTGTCAATGTAACGCCCCCAGTGAAGAGCAGACTGACCCAATTCTGTCAATATATTCCACCCACGTATAATCAGGCTGAGACCCTCTATGTCAATGTAACCCCCCCAGGAAAGAGCAGACTGACCCCACTCTGTCAATGTAACACACACAGGAAAGAGCAGACTGACCCCACTCTGTAAATGTAACCCACTCAGGGAAGTGCAGACTGACCCCACTCTGTCAATGTCGCACACCCAGGGAAGAACAGACTGACCCCACACTGTCAATGTAACACACCCAGTGAAGAGCAGACTGACCCCACTCTGTCAATGTAACCCACTCAGGGAAGTGCAGACTGACCCCACTCTGTCAATGTAACACACCCAGGGAAGAGCAGACTGACCCCTCTCTGTCAATGTAACACACCCAGTGAAGATCTGACTGACACCACTCTGTCAATGTAACACACCCAGGGAAGAGCAGACTGACCCCACTCTGTCAATGTAACACACCCAGTGAAGAGCAGACTGACCCCACTCTGTCAATGTAACACACCCAGGGACGAGCAGACTGACCCCACTCTGTCAAAGTAACACATCGAGGGAAGAGCAAACTGATCCCACTCTGTCAATGTAACACACCCAGGGAAGAGCAGACAGACCTCAATCTGTCAATGTAAAACACCCAGTGAAGAGCAGACAGACCCCACTCTGTCAATGTAACGCCCCCAGTGAAGAGCAGACTGACCCAATTCTGTCAATATATTCCACCCAGGTATGACCAGGCTGAGACCCTCTCTGTCAATGTAACCCCCCCAGGAAAGAGCAGACTGACCCCACTCTGTCAATGTAACACACACAGGAAAGAGCAGACTGACCCCACTCTGTCAATGTAACCCACTCAGGGAAGTGCAGACTGACCCCACTCTGTCAATGTAACACACCCAGTGAAGAGCAGACTGACACCACTCTGTCAATGTAACACACCCAGGGAAGAGCAGACTGACCCCACTCTGTCAATGTAACACACCCAGTGAAGAGCAGAATGAACCGACTCTGTCAATGTAACACACACTGAAAAGAGCAGACTGATCCGACTCTGTCAATGCAAACCACCCAGGGAAGATCTCACTGACCCCACTCTGTCAAAGTAACACACCCAGGGAAGAGTAGACAGACCCAACTCTGTCAATGTAATCCAACCAGGGAAGAGGAGACTGACCGCACTCTGTCAATGTAACACACACTGAAAATATCAGACTGCTCCCACTCTGTCAATGTAAACCACCCAGGGAAGAGCAGACTGACCGCACTCTGTCAATGTAACACACACTGAAAATATCAGACTGCTCCCACTCTGTCAATGTAAACCACCCAGGGAAGAGCAGACAGACCCAACTCTGTCAATATAATCCAACCAGGGAAGAGGAGACTGACCGCACTCTGTCAATGTAACACACACTGAAAATATCAGACTGCTCCCTCTCTGTCAAAGTAACACACCCAGGGAAGAGCAGACTGAGCTCACTCTGTCCATGTAACACACCCAGGGAAGTACAGACTGACCTCACTCTGTCAATGTAGCACACGCAGGGAAGAGCAGACTGAACCAACTCGGTCAATGTAACACATGCAGGGAAGAGCAGACTGACCCCACTCTGTCAATGTAACACACCCAGGGAATAGCAGACTGACCCTACTGTGACAATGTAACCCACCCAGGGAAGAGCAGACTGACCTCAGCCTGTCAATGTAACACACCCAGGGAAGATCAGACTGACCCCACTCTGTCAAAGTAACACACCCAGGGAAGAGCAGACTGACCCCACTCTGTCAAAGTAACACACCCAGGGAAGAGCAGACTGACCCCACTCTGTCAATGTAACACACCCAGGGAAGAGCAGACAGACCTCAATTTGTCAATGTAACACACCCAGTGAAGAGCAGGCAGACCCCACTCTGTCAATGTAACCCCCCCAGTGAAGAGCATACAGTCCCAACTCTATCAATATATTCCACCCAGGTATGATCAGGCTGAAAAACTCTTTATCAATGTATCCCCCCCAGGAAAGAGCAGACTGACACCACTCTGTCAATGTAACACACACAGGAAAGAGCAGACTGACCCCAGTTTGACAATGTAACACACCCAGGGAAGAGCAGACTGACCCCACTCTGTCAATGTAACACACCCAGGGAAGAGCAGACTGACCCCACTCTGTCAATGTAACACACCGAGGGAAGAGCAGACTGACACCACACTGTCAATGTAACACACCCAGTGAAGAGCAGACTGACCCCACTCTGTCAATGTAACCCACTCAGGGAAGTGCAGACTGACCCCACTCTGTCAATGTAACACACCCAGGGAAGAGCAGACTGACCCCACTCTGTCAATGTAACACACCCAGTGAAGATCTGACTGACACCACTCTGTCAATGTAACACACCCAGGGAAGAGCAGACTGACCCCACTCTGTCAATGTAACACACCCAGTGAAGAGCAGACTGACCCCACTCTGTCAATGTAACACACCCAGGGACGAGCAGACTGACCCCACTCTGTCAAAGTAACACATCGAGGGAAGAGCAAACTGATCCCACTCTGTCAATGTAACACACCCAGGGAAGAGCAGACAGACCTCAATCTGTCAATGTAAAACACCCAGTGAAGAGCAGACAGACCCCACTCTGTCAATGTAACGCCCCCAGTGAAGAGCAGACTGACCCAATTCTGTCAATATATTCCACCCAGGTATGACCAGGCTGAGACCCTCTCTGTCAATGTAACCCCCCCAGGAAAGAGCAGACTGACCCCACTCTGTCAATGTAACACACACAGGAAAGAGCAGACTGACCCCACTCTGTCAATGTAACCCACTCAGGGAAGTGCAGACTGACCCCACTCTGTCAATGTAACACACCCAGTGAAGAGCAGACTGACACCACTCTGTCAATGTAACACACCCAGGGAAGAGCAGACTGACCCCACTCTGTCAATGTAACACACCCAGTGAAGAGCAGAATGAACCGACTCTGTCAATGTAACACACACTGAAAAGAGCAGACTGATCCGACTCTGTCAATGCAAACCACCCAGGGAAGATCTCACTGACCCCACTCTGTCAAAGTAACACACCCAGGGAAGAGTAGACAGACCCAACTCGGTCAATGTAATCCAACCAGGGAAGAGGAGACTGACCGCACTCTGTCAATGTAACACACACTGAAAATATCAGACTGCTCCCACTCTGTCAATGTAAACCACCCAGGGAAGAGCAGACTGACCGCACTCTGTCAATGTAACACACACTGAAAATATCAGACTGCTCCCACTCTGTCAATGTAAACCACCCAGGGAAGAGCAGACAGACCCAACTCTGTCAATATAATCCAACCAGGGAAGAGGAGACTGACCGCACTCTGTCAATGTAACACACACTGAAAATATCAGACTGCTCCCTCTCTGTCAAAGTAACACACCCAGGGAAGAGCAGACTGAGCTCACTCTGTCCATGTAACACACCCAGGGAAGTACAGACTGACCTCACTCTGTCAATGTAGCACACGCAGGGAAGAGCAGACTGAACCAACTCGGTCAATGTAACACATGCAGGGAAGAGCAGACTGACCCCACTCTGTCAATGTAACACACCCAGGGAATAGCAGACTGACCCTACTGTGACAATGTAACCCACCCAGGGAAGAGCAGACTGACCTCAGCCTGTCAATGTAACACACCCAGGGAAGATCAGACTGACCCCACTCTGTCAAAGTAACACACCCAGGGAAGAGCAGACTGACCCCACTCTGTCAAAGTAACACACCCAGGGAAGAGCAGACTGACCCCACTCTGTCAATGTAACACACCCAGGGAAGAGCAGACAGACCTCAATTTGTCAATGTAACACACCCAGTGAAGAGCAGGCAGACCCCACTCTGTCAATGTAACCCCCCCAGTGAAGAGCATACAGTCCCAACTCTATCAATATATTCCACCCAGGTATGATCAGGCTGAAAAACTCTTTATCAATGTATCCCCCCCAGGAAAGAGCAGACTGACACCACTCTGTCAATGTAACACACACAGGAAAGAGCAGACTGACCCCAGTTTGACAATGTAACACACCCAGGGAAGAGCAGACTGACCCCACTCTGTCAATGTAACACACCCAGGGAAGAGCAGACTGACCCCACTCTGTCAATGTAACACACCGAGGGAAGAGCAGACTGACACCACTCTGTCAAAGTAACACACGAGGGGAGAGGAGACTGACCCCACTCTGTCAATTTAACACATCCAGGGAAGAGCAGACTGACCTCACTCTGACAATGTAACACACCCAGGGAAGAGCAGACTGACCCCACACTGTCAATATAACTCACCCAGGGAAGAGCAGACTGACCTCACTCTGTCAATTTAACCTACCCAGGGAAGAGCAGACTGACCCCACTCTGTCAATATCACACAAACAGGGAAGAGCAGAATTACCCCACTCTCTCAATATAACACACCGAGGGAATAGCAGACTGACCTAATATGTCTGTGGAACACAGCCAGGGAAGAGCAGACTGACCTCACTCTGTCAGTATAACACACCCAGGGAAGAGCAGACTGACCCCACTCTGTCAAAGTAACACACACAGTGAAGAGCAGACTGACCTCACTCTGTCAATGTAACACATCCAGGGAAGAGCACACTGACCGCATTCTGTCAATGTAACACACACAGGGAAGAGCAGACTGACCCCACTCTGTGAATGTAACACAACCAGGGAAGAGCAGACTGACCCCACTCTGTCAATGTAACACACACAGGGAAGTGCAGACTGACCCCACTCTGTCAATGTAACACACCCAGTGAAGAGCAGACTGACACCACTCTGTCAATGTAACACACCCAGGGAAGAGCAGACTGACCCCACTCTGTCAATGTAACACACCCAGTGAAGAGCAGAATGAACCGACTCTGTCAATGTAACACACACTGAAAAGAGCAGACTGATCCGACTCTGTCAATGCAAACCACCCAGGGAAGATCTCACTGACCCCACTCTGTCAAAGTAACACACCCAGGGAAGAGTAGACAGACCCAACTCTGTCAATGTAATCCAACCAGGGAAGAGGAGACTGACCGCACTCTGTCAATGTAACACACACTGAAAATATCAGACTGCTCCCACTCTGTCAATGTAAACCACCCAGGGAAGAGCAGACTGACCGCACTCTGTCAATGTAACACACACTGAAAATATCAGACTGCTCCCACTCTGTCAATGTAAACCACCCAGGGAAGAGCAGACAGACCCAACTCTGTCAATGTAATCCAACCAGGGAAGAGGAGACTGACCGCACTCTGTCAATGTAACACACACTGAAAATATCAGACTGCTCCCTCTCTGTCAAAGTAAAACACCCAGGGAAGAGCAGACTGAGCTCACTCTGTCCATGTAACACACCCAGGGAAGTACAGACTGACCTCACTCTGTCAATGTAGCACACGCAGGGAAGAGCAGACTGAACCAACTCGGTCAATGTAACACATGCAGGGAAGAGCAGACTGACCCCACTCTGTCAATGTAACACACCCAGGGAATAGCAGACTGACCCTACTGTGACAATGTAACCCACCCAGGGAAGAGCAGACTGACCTCAGCCTGTCAATGTAACACACCCAGGGAAGATCAGACTGACCCCACTCTGTCGAAGTAACACACCCAGGGAAGAGCAGACTGACCCCACTCTGTCAAAGTAACACACCCAGGGAAGAGCAGACTGACCCCACTCTGTCAATGTAACACACCCAGGGAAGAGCAGACAGACCTCAATTTGTCAATGTAACACACCCAGTGAAGAGCAGGCAGACCACTCTCTGTCAATGTAACCCCCCCAGTGAAGAGCATACAGTCCCAACTCTATCAATATATTCCACCCAGGTATGATCAGGCTGAAAAACTCTTTATCAATGTATCCCCCCCAGGAAAGAGCAGACTGACACCACTCTGTCAATGTAACACACACAGGAAAGAGCAGACTGACCCCACTTTGTCAATTTAACATACCCAGGGAACAGCAGACTGACCGCACACTGTCAATGTAACTCCAGCATAAAAGAGCAGACTGACCCCACTCTGTCAATGTAACATACCCAGAGAACAGTAGACGGACCTCACTCTGTCAATGGAACAGACCCAGGGAAGAGCAGACTGACGCCACTCTGTCAATGTATCCCACCTAGGAGAGAGCAGACTGACCCCACTCTGTCAATGTAACACACATAGGGAAGTGCAGACGGACTCCACTCTGTCAAAGTAACACACCCAGGCAAGATCAGACTGACCCCACTCTGTCAAAGTAACACACCCAGGGAAGAGCAGACTGATCCTACTCTGTCAAAGTAACACACCCAGGGACGAGCAGACTGACCCCACTCTGTCAAAGTAACACATCGAGGGAAGAGCAAACTGATCCCACTCTGTCAATGTAACACACCCAGGGAAGAGCAGACAGACCTCAATCTGTCAATGTAAAACACCCAGTGAAGAGCAGACAGACCCCACTCTGTCAATGTAACGCCCCCAGTGAAGAGCAGACTGACCCAATTCTGTCAATATATTCCACCCAGGTATGACCAGGCTGAGACCCTCTCTGTCAATGTAACCCCCCCAGGAAAGAGCAGACTGACCCCACTCT
Source organism: Chiloscyllium punctatum (assembly GCF_047496795.1). NCBI lineage: Eukaryota > Metazoa > Chordata > Chondrichthyes > Orectolobiformes > Hemiscylliidae > Chiloscyllium > Chiloscyllium punctatum. The sequence goes on from NC_092751.1 coordinate 26,021,790, forward strand.
GTCAATGTAACACACACAGGAAAGAGCAGACTGACCCCACTCTGTCAATGTAACCCACTCAGGGAAGTGCAGACTGACCCCACTCTGTCAATGTAACACACCCAGTGAAGAGCAGACTGACACCACTCTGTCAATGTAACACACCCAGGGAAGAGCAGACTGACCCCACTCTGTCAATGTAACACACCCAGTGAAGAGCAGAATGAACCGACTCTGTCAATGTAACACACACTGAAAAGAGCAGACTGATCCGACTCTGTCAATGCAAACCACCCAGGGAAGATCTCACTGACCCCACTCTGTCAAAGTAACACACCCAGGGAAGAGTAGACAGACCCAACTCGGTCAATGTAATCCAACCAGGGAAGAGGAGACTGACCGCACTCTGTCAATGTAACACACACTGAAAATATCAGACTGCTCCCACTCTGTCAATGTAAACCACCCAGGGAAGAGCAGACTGACCGCACTCTGTCAATGTCACACACACTGAAAATATCAGACTGCTCCCACTCTGTCAATGTAAACCACCCAGGGAAGAGCAGACAGACCCAACTCTGTCAATGTAATCCAACCAGGGAAGAGGAGACTGACCGCACTCTGTCAATGTAACACACACTGAAAATATCAGACTGCTCCCTCTCTGTCAAAGTAACACACCCAGGGAAGAGCAGACTGAGCTCACTCTGTCCATGTAACACACCCAGGGAAGTACAGACTGACCTCACTCTGTCAATGTAGCACACGCAGGGAAGAGCAGACTGAACCAACTCGGTCAATGTAACACATGCAGGGAAGAGCAGACTGACCCCACTCTGTCAATGTAACACACCCAGGGAATAGCAGACTGACCCTACTGTGACAATGTAACCCACCCAGGGAAGAGCAGACTGACCTCAGCCTGTCAATGTAACACACCCAGGGAAGATCAGACTGACCCCACTCTGTCAAAGTAACACACTCAGGGAAGAGCAGAATGACCCCACTCTGTCAAAGTAACACACCCAGGGAAGAGCAGACTGACCCCACTCTGTCAATGTAACACACCCAGGGAAGAGCAGACAGACCTCAATTTGTCAATGTAACACACCCAGTGAAGGGCAGGCAGACCCCACTCTGTCAATGTAACCCCCCCAGTGAAGAGCATACAGTCCCAACTCTGTCAATATATTCCACCCAGGTATGATCAGGCTGAAAACCTCTTTATCAATGTATCCCCCCCAGGAAAGAGCAGACTGACACCACTCTGTCAATGTAACACACACAGGAAAGAGCAGACTGACCCCACTTTGTCAATGTAACATACCCAGGGAACAGCAGACTGACCGCACACTGTCAATGTAACTCCAGCATAAAAGAGCAGACTGACCCCACTCTGTCAATGTAACATACCCAGAGAACAGTAGACGGACCTCACTCTGTCAATGGAACAGACCCAGGAAAGAGCAGACTGACGCCACTCTGTCAATGTATCCCACCTAGGAGAGAGCAGACTGACCCCACTCTGTCAATGTAACACACACAGGGAAGTGCAGACGGACTCCACTCTGTCAAAGTAACACACCCAGGCAAGATCAGACTGACCCCACTCTGTCAAAGTAACACACCCAGGGAAGAGCAGACTGACCCCACTCTGTCAAAGTAACACACCCAGGGAAGAGCAGACTGACTCCACTTTGTCAATGTAACACACCCAGGGAAGAGCAGACTGACCCCACTCTGTCAATGTAACACACATAGGGAAGTGCAGACGGACTCCACTCTGTCAAAGTAACACACCCAGGCAAGAGCAGACTGACCCCACTCTGTCAATGTAACAAACCCAGGGAAGATCAGACTGATCCTACTCTGTCAAAGTAACACACCCAGGGACGAGCAGACTGACCCGACTCTGTCAAAGTAACACACCGAGGGAAGAGCAAACTGATCCCACTCTGTCAATGTAACACACCCAGGGAAGAGCAGACAGACCTCAATCTGTCAATGTAAAACACCCAGTGAAGAGCAGACAGACCCCACTCTGTCAATGTAACGCCCCCAGTGAAGAGCAGACTGACCCAATTCTGTCAATATATTCCACCCACGTATAATCAGGCTGAGACCCTCTATGTCAATGTAACCCCCCCAGGAAAGAGCAGACTGACCCCACTCTGTCAATGTAACACACACAGGAAAGAGCAGACTGACCCCACTCTGTAAATGTAACACACCCAGGGAAGAGCAGACTGACCCCACTCTGTCAGTGTAACACACCCATGGAAGAGCAGACTGACCCCACACTGTCAATGTAACACATCCAGGGAAGAGCACACTGACTGCACTCTGTCAATGTAACATACCCAGGGAAGAGCAGACTGACCCCACTCTGTCAATGTAACACACCCAGGGAAGAGCAAAATGACCCCACTCTGTCAATGTAACACACCCAGGGAAGAGCAGACTGATCCCACTCTGTCAATGTAACACACACTGAAAATATCAGACTGCTCCCACTCTGTCAATGTAACACACCCAGGGAAGAGCAGATTGACCCCACTCTGTCAATGAAATACACCCCGGGAAGAGCAGACTAACCCCACTCTGTCAATGTAACACACCCAGGGAAGAGCAGACTGACCCCACTCTGTCAATGTAACACACCCAGGGAAGAGCAGACTGACCCCACTCTGTCAATGAAACACACCCAGGGAAGAGCAGACTGACCCCACTCTGTCAATGTAACCCACTCAGGGAAGTGCAGACTGACCCCACTCTGTGAATGTAACACACCCAGGGAAGAGCAGACTGACCCCACCCTGTCAATGTAATACATCCAGGGAAGAGCAGACTGACACCACTCTGTCAATGTAACACACCCAGGGAAGAGCAGACTGATCCCACTCTGTCACTGTAACACACCCAGGGAAGAGCAGACTGACCCCACTATGTCAATGTAACCCACCCAGGGAAGAGCAGACTGACCCCACTCTGTCAATGTAACACGCCCAGGGAAGAGCAGACTGACCCCACTCTGTCAATGTAACACACCCAGGGAAGAGCAGACTGACCCCACCCTGTCATTGTAACACACCCAGTGAAGAGCAGAATGAACCCACTCTGTCAATGTAACACACACTGAAAAGAGCAGACTGATCCGGCTCTGTCAATGTAAACCACCCAGGGAAGATCTGACTGACCCCACTCTGTCAAAGTAACACACCCTGGGAAGAGTAGACTGACCGCACTCTGTCAATGTCACACACACTGAAAATATCAGACTGCTCCCACTCTGTCAATGTAAACCACCCAGGGAAGAGCAGACTGACCGCACTCTGTCAATGTAATCCAACCAGGGAAGAGGAGACTGACCGCACTCTGTCAATGTCACACACACTGAAAATATCAGACTGCTCCCACTCTGTCAAAGTAACACACCCAGGGAAGAGCAGACTGAGCTCACTCTGTCCATGTAACACACCCAGGGAAGTACAGACTGACCTCAGTCTGTCAATGTAGCACACCCAGGGAAGAGCAGACTGAACCAACTCGGTCAATGTAACACATGCAGGGAAGAGCAGACTGACCCCACTCTGTCAATGTAACACACCCAGGGAATAGCAGACTGACCCTACTGTGACAATGTAACCCACCCAGGGAAGAGCAGACTGACCTCAGCCTGTCAATGTAACACACCCAGGGAAGATCAGACTGACCCCACTCTGTCAAAGTAACACACCCAGGGAAGAGCAGACTGACCCCACTCTGTCAAAGTAACACACCCAGGGAAGAGCAGACTGACCCCACTCTGTCAATGTAACACACCCAGGGAAGAGCAGACAGACCTCAATCTGTCAATGTAACACACCCAGTGAAGAGCAGACAGACCCCACTCTGTCAATGTAACCCCCCCAGTGAAGAGCATACAGACCCAACTCTGTCAATATATTCCACCCAGGTATGATCAGGCTGAAATCCTCTTTATCAATGTATCCCCCCCAGGAAAGAGCAGACTGACACCACTCTGTCAATGTAACACACACAGGAAAGAGCAGACGGACTCCACTCTGTCAAAGTAACACACCCAGGCAAGATCAGACTGACCCCACTCTGTCAAAGTAACACACCCAGGGAAGAGCAGACTGACCCCACTCTGTCAAAGTAACACACCCAGGGAAGAGCAGACTGACTCCACTTTGTCAATGTAACACACCCAGGGAAGAGCAGACTGACCCCACTCTGTCAATGTAACACACATAGGGAAGTGCAGACTGACTCCATTCTGTCAAAGTAACACACCCAGGCAAGAGCTGACTGACCCCACTCTGTCAATGTAACAAACCCAGGGAAGATAAGACTGATCCTACTCTGTCAAAGTAACACACCCAGGGACGAGCAGACTGACCCCACTCTGTCAAAGTAACACACCGAGGGAAGAGCAAACTGATCCCACTCTGTCAATGTAACACACCCAGTGAAGAGCAGACAGACCTCAATCTGTCAATGTAAAACACCCAGTGAAGAGCAGACAGACCCCACTCTGTCAATGTAACGCCCCCAGTGAAGAGCAGACTGACCCAATTCTGTCAATATATTCCACCCAGGTATGACCAGGCTGAGACCCTCTCTGTCAATGTAACCCCCCCAGGAAAGAGCAGACTGACCCCACTCTGTCAATGTAACACACACAGGAAAGAGCAGACTGACCCCACTCTGTCAATGTAACACACCCAGGGAAGAGCAGACTGACCCCTCTCTGTCAGTGTAACACACCCATGGAAGAGCAGACTGACCCCACTCTGTCAATGTAACACACACAGGGAAGAGCAGACTGACCCCACTCTGTCAATGTAACACATCCAGGGAAGAGCACACTGACTGCACTCTGTCAATGTAACATACCCAGGGAAGAGCAGACTGAACCCACTCTGTCAATGTAACTCCAGCAGAAAAGAGCAGACTGACCCCACTCTGTCAATGTAACATACCCAGAGAACAGTAGACGGACCTCACTCTGTCAATGTAGCAGACACAGGGAAGAGCAGACTGACGCCACTCTGTCAATGTATCCCACCTAGGAGAGAGCAGACTGACCCCACTCTGTCAATGTAACACACATAGGGAAGTGCAGACTGACTCCATTCTGTCAAAGTAACACACCCAGGCAAGAGCTGACTGACCCCACTCTGTCAATGTAACAAACCCAGGGAAGATAAGACTGATCCTACTCTGTCAAAGTAACACACCCAGGGACGAGCAGACTGACCCCACTCTGTCAAAGTAACACACCGAGGGAAGAGCAAACTGATCCCACTCTGTCAATGTAACACACCCAGTGAAGAGCAGACAGACCTCAATCTGTCAATGTAAAACACCCAGTGAAGAGCAGACAGACCCCACTCTGTCAATGTAACGCCCCCAGTGAAGAGCAGACTGACCCAATTCTGTCAATATATTCCACCCAGGTATGACCAGGCTGAGACCCTCTCTGTCAATGTAACCCCCCCAGGAAAGAGCAGACTGACCCCACTCTGTCAATGTAACACACACAGGAAAGAGCAGACTGACCCCACTCTGTCAATGTAACACACCCAGGGAAGAGCAGACTGACCCCTCTCTGTCAGTGTAACACACCCATGGAAGAGCAGACTGACCCCACTCTGTCAATGTAACACACACAGGGAAGAGCAGACTGACCCCACTCTGTCAATGTAACACATCCAGGGAAGAGCACACTGACTGCACTCTGTCAATGTAACATACCCAGGGAAGAGCAGACTGACCCCACTCTGTCAATCTAACACACCCAGGGAACAGCAGACTGACCCCACTCTGTCAATGTAACTCCCGCAGATAAGAGCAGACTGACACCCACTCTGTCAATGTAAAATACCCAGGGAACAGTAGACTGACCTCACTCTGTCAATGTAACCGACCCAGGGAAGAGCAAACTGACCCCACTCTGTTAATGTAACACACATAGGCAAGTGCAGACTGACCCCACTCTGTCAAAGTAACACACCCAGGGAAGATCAGACTGACCCCACTCTGTCAATGTAACACACCCAGGGAAGAGCAGACTGACCCCACTCTGTCAATATATTCCACACAGGTATGATCAGGCTGAAACCCTTTCAGTCAATGTAACCCCCCCAGGAAATAGCAGACTGATCCCACTCTGTCAATGGAACACACACAGGAAAGAGCAGACTGACCCCACTTTGACAATGTGATCCACCCAGTGAAGAGCAGACTGACCCCACACTGTCAATGTAACACACCCAGGGAAGAGCAGACTGACCCCACTTTGACAATGTCACACACCCAGGGAAGAGCAGACTGACCGGACTCTGTCAATGTAACACACCCAGGGAAGAGCAGATTGACCTCACTCTGTCAATGTAACACACCCAGGGAAGAGCAGACTGACACCACGCTGTCAATGCAACACACCCAGGAAAAAGCAGACTGACTCCACTCTTTCAATGTAACCCACCCAGGGAAGAGCAAACTGATCCAACTCTGTCAATGTAACACACCCAGTGAAGAGCAGACTGACACCACTCTGTCAATGTAACACACCCAGGGAAGAGCAGACTGACCCCACTCTGTCAATGTAACACACCCAGTGAAGAGCAGAATGAACCGACTCTGTCAATGTAACACACACTGAAAAGAGCAGACTGATCCGACTCTGTGAATGCAAACCACCCAGGGAAGATCTCACTGACCCCACTCTGTCAAAGTAACACACCCAGGGAAGAGTAGACAGACCCAACTCTGTCAATGTAATCCAACCAGGGAAGAGGAGACTGACCGCACTCTGTCAATGTAACACACACTGAAAATATCAGACTGCTCCCACTCTGTCAATGTAAACCACCCAGGGAAGAGCAGACTGACCGCACTCTGTCAATGTAACACACACTGAAAATATCAGACTGCTCCCACTCTGTCAATGTAAACCACCCAGGGAAGAGCAGACAGACCCAACTCTGTCAATGTAATCCAACCAGGGAAGAGGAGACTGACCGCACTCTGTCAATGTAACACACACTGAAAATATCAGACTGCTCCCTCTCTGTCAAAGTAACACACCCAGGGAAGAGCAGACTGAGCTCACTCTGTCCATGTAACACACCCAGGGAAGTACAGACTGACCTCACTCTGTCAATGTAGCACACGCAGGGAAGAGCAGACTGAACCAACTCGGTCAATGTAACACATGCAGGGAAGAGCAGACTGACCCCACTCTGTCAATGTAACACACCCAGGGAATAGCAGACTGACCCTACTGTGACAATGTAACCCACCCAGGGAAGAGCAGACTGACCTCAGCCTGTCAATGTAACACACCCAGGGAAGATCAGACTGACCCCACTCTGTCAAAGTAACACACCCAGGGAAGAGCAGACTGACCCCACTCTGTCAAAGTAACACACCCAGGGAAGAGCAGACTGACCCCACTCTGTCAATGTAACACACCCAGGGAAGAGCAGACAGACCTCAATTTGTCAATGTAACACACCCAGTGAAGAGCAGGCAGACCCCACTCTCTCAATGTAACCCCCCCAGTGAAGAGCATACAGTCCCAACTCTGTCAATATATTCCACCCAGGTATGATCAGGCTGAAAACCTCTTTATCAATGTATCCCCCCCAGGAAAGAGCAGACTGACACCACTCTGTCAATGTAACACACACAGGAAAGAGCAGACTGACCCCACTTTGTCAATGTAACATACCCAGGGAACAGCAGACTGACCGCACACTGTCAATGTAACTCCAGCATAAAAGAGCAGACTGACCCCACTCTGTCAATGTAACATACCCAGAGAACAGTAGACGGACCTCACTCTGTCAATGGAACAGACCCAGGGAAGAGCAGACTGACGCCACTCTGTCAATGTATCCCACCTAGGAGAGAGCAGACTGACCCCACTCTGTCAATGTAACACACACAGGGAAGTGCAGACGGACTCCACTCTGTCAAAGTAACACACCCAGGCAAGATCAGACTGACCCCACTCTGTCAAAGTAAAACACCCAGGGAAGAGCAGACTGACCCCACTCTGTCAAAGTAACACACCCAGGTAAGAGCAGACTGACTCCACTCTGTCAATGTAACACACCCAGGGAAGAGCAGACAGACCTCAATCTGTCAATGTAACACACCCAGTGAAGAGCAGACAGACCCCACTCTGTCAATTTAACACCCCCAGTGAAGAGCATACAGTCCCAACTCTGTCAATATATTTCACCCAGGTATGATCAGGCTGAAATCCTCTTTATCAATGTATTCCCCCCAGGAAAGAGCAGACTGACACCACTCTGTCATTGTAACACACACATGAAAGAGCAGACTGACCCCACTTTGTCAATTTAACATACCCAGGGAACAGCAGACTGACCCCACACTGTCAATGTAACTCCAGCAGAAAAGAGCAGACTGACCCCACTCTGTCAATGTAACATACCCAGAGAACAGTAGACGGACCTCACTCTGTCAATGTAACAGACCCAGGGAAGAGCAGACTGACGCCACTCTGTCAATGTATCCCACCTAGGAGAGAGCAGACTGACCCCACTCTGTCAATGTAACACACATAGGGAAGTGCAGACGGACTCCACTCTGTCAAAGTAACACACCCAGGCAAGAGCAGACTGACCCCACTCTGTCAATGTAACAAACCCAGGGAAGATCAGACTGATCCTACTCTGTCAAAGTAACACACCCAGGGACGAGCAGACTGACCCGACTCTGTCAAAGTAACACACCGAGGGAAGAGCAAACTGATCCCACTCTGTCAATGTAACACACCCAGGGAAGAGCAGACAGACCTCAATCTGTCAATGTAAAACACCCAGTGAAGAGCAGACAGACCCCACTCTGTCAATGTAACGCCCCCAGTGAAGAGCAGACTGACCCAATTCTGTCAATATATTCCACCCAGGTATGACCAGGCTGAGACCCTCTCTGTCAATGTAACCCCCCCAGGAAAGAGCAGACTGACCCCACACTGTCAATGTAACACACACAGGAAAGAGCAGACTGACCCCACTCTGTCAATGTAACCCACTCAGGGAAGTGCAGACTGACCCCACTCTGTCAATGTAACACACCCAGTGAAGAGCAGACTGACACCACTCTGTCAATGTAACACACCCAGGGAAGAGCAGACTGACCCCACTCTGTCAATGTAACATACCCAGTGAAGAGCAGAATGAACCGACTCTGTCAATGTAACACACACTGAAAAGAGCAGACTGATCCGACTCTGTCAATGCAAACCACCCAGGGAAGATCTCACTGACCCCACTCTGTCAAAGTAACACACCCAGGGAAGAGTAGACAGACCCAACTCTGTCAATGTAATCCAACCAGGGAAGAGGAGACTGACCGCACTCTGTCAATGTAACACACACTGAAAATATCAGACTGCTCCCACTCTGTCAATGTAAACCACCCAGGGAAGAGCAGACTGACCGCACTCTGTCAATGTAACACACACTGAAAATATCAGACTGCTCCCACTCTGTCAATGTAAACCACCCAGGGAAGAGCAGACAGACCCAACTCTGTCAATGTAATCCAACCAGGGAAGAGGTGACTGACCGCACTCTGTCAATGTAACACACACTGAAAATATCAGACTGCTCCCTCTCTGTCAAAGTAACACACCCAGGGAAGAGCAGACTGAGCTCACTCTGTCCATGTAACACACCCAGGGAAGTACAGACTGACCTCACTCTGTCAATGTAGCACACGCAGGGAAGAGCAGACTGAACCAACTCGGTCAATGTAACACATGCAGGGAAGAGCAGACTGACCCCACTCTGTCAATGTAACACACCCAGGGAATAGCAGACTGACCCTACTGTGACAATGTAACCCACCCAGGGAAGAGCAGACTGACCTCAGCCTGTCAATGTAACACACCCAGGGAAGATCAGACTGACCCCACTCTGTCAAAGTAACACACCCAGGGAAGAGCAGACTGACCCCACTCTGTCAAAGTAACACACCCAGGGAAGAGCAGACAGACCTCAATTTGTCAATGTAACACACCCAGTGAAGAGCAGGCAGACCCCACTCTGTCAATGTAACCCCCCCAGTGAAGAGCATACAGTCCCAACTCTGTCAATATATTCCACCCAGGTATGATCAGGCTGAAAACCTCTTTATCAATGTATCCCCCCCAGGAAAGAGCAGACTGACACCACTCTGTCAATGTAACACACACAGGAAAGAGCAGACTGACCCCACTTTGTCAATGTAACATACCCAGGGAACAGCAGACTGACCGCACACTGTCAATGTAACTCCAGCATAAAAGAGCAGACTGACCCCACTCTGTCAATGTAACATACCCAGAGAACAGTAGACGGACCTCACTCTGTCAATGGAACAGACCCAGGGAAGAGCAGACTGACGCCACTCTGTCAATGTATCCCACCTAGGAGAGAGCAGACTGACCCCACTCTGTCAATGTAACACACACAGGGAAGTGCAGACGGACTCCACTCTGTCAAAGTAACACACCCAGGCAAGATCAGACTGACCCCACTCTGTCAAAGTAACACACTCAGGGAAGAGCAGACTGACCCCACTCTGTCAAAGTAACACACCCAGGGAAGAGCAGACTGACTCCACTCTGTCAATGTAACACACCCAGGGAAGAGCAGACAGACCTCAATCTGTCAATGTAACACACATAGTGAAGAGCAGACAGACCCCACTCTGTCAATTTAACCCCCCCAGTGAAGAGCATACAGTCCCAACTCTGTCAATATATTTCACCCAGGTATGATCAGGCTGAAATCCTCTTTATCAATGTATTCCCCCCAGGAAAGAGCAGACTGACACCACTCTGTCATTGTAACACACACATGAAAGAGCAGACTGACCCCACTTTGTCAATTTAACATACCCAGGGAACAGCAGACTGACCCCACACTGTCAATGTAACTCCAGCAGAAAAGAGCAGACTGACCCCACTCTGTCAATGTAACATACCCAGAGAACAGTAGACGGACCTCACTCTGTCAATGTAACAGACCCAGGGAAGAGCAGACTGACGCCACTCTGTCAATGTATCCCACCTAGGAGAGAGCAGACTGACCCCACTCTGTCAATGTAACACACATAGGGAAGTGCAGACGGACTCCACTCTGTCAAAGTAACACACCCAGGCAAGAGCAGACTGACCCCACTCTGTCAATGTAACAAACCCAGGGAAGATCAGACTGATCCTACTCTGTCAAAGTAACACACCCAGGGACGAGCAGACTGACCCCACTCTGTCAAAGTAACACATCGAGGGAAGAGCAAACTGATCCCACTCTGTCAATGTAACACACCCAGGGAAGAGCAGACAGACCTCAATCTGTCAATGTAAAACACCCAGTGAAGAGCAGACAGACCCCACTCTGTCAATGTAACGCCCCCAGTGAAGAGCAGACTGACCCAATTCTGTCAATATATTCCACCCAGGTATGACCAGGCTGAGACCCTCTCTGTCAATGTAACCCCCCCAGGAAAGAGCAGACTGACCCCACTCTGTCAATGTAACACACACAGGAAAGAGCAGACTGACCCCACTCTGTCAATGTAACCCACTCAGGGAAGTGCAGACTGACCCCACTCTGTCAATGTAACACACCCAGTGAAGAGCAGACTGACACCACTCTGTCAATGTAACACACCCAGGGAAGAGCAGACTGACCCCACTCTGTCAATGTAACACACCCAGTGAAGAGCAGAATGAACCGACTCTGTCAATGTAACACACACTGAAAAGAGCAGACTGATCCGACTCTGTCAATGCAAACCACCCAGGGAAGATCTCACTGACCCCACTCTGTCAAAGTAACACACCCAGGGAAGAGTAGACAGACCCAACTCTGTCAATGTAATCCAACCAGGGAAGAGGAGACTGACCGCACTCTGTCAATGTAACACACACTGAAAATATCAGACTGCTCCCACTCTGTCAATGTAAACCACCCAGGGAAGAGCAGACAGACCCAACTCTGTCAATGTAATCCAACCAGGGAAGAGGAGACTGACCGCACTCTGTCAATGTAACACACACTGAAAATATCAGACTGCTCCCTCTCTGTCAAAGTAACACACCCAGGGAAGAGCAGACTGAGCTCACTCTGTCCATGTAACACACCCAGGGAAGTACAGACTGACCTCACTCTGTCAATGTAGCACACGCAGGGAAGAGCAGACTGAACCAACTCGGTCAATGTAACACATGCAGGGAAGAGCAGACTGACCCCACTCTGTCAATGTAACACACCCAGGGAATAGCAGACTGACCCGACTGTGACAATGTAACCCACCCAGGGAAGAGCAGACTGACCTCAGCCTGTCAATGTAACACACCCAGGGAAGATCAGACTGACCCCACTCTGTCAAAGTAACACACCCAGGGAAGAGCAGACTGACCCCACTCTGTCAAAGTAACACACCCAGGGAAGAGCAGACTGACCCCACTCTGTCAATGTAACACACCCAGGGAAGAGCAGACAGACCTCAATTTGTCAATGTAACACACCCAGTGAAGAGCAGGCAGACCCCACTCTGTCAATGTAACCCCCCCAGTGAAGAGCATACAGTCCCAACTCTGTCAATATATTCCACCCAGGTATGATCAGGCTGAAAACCTCTTTATCAATGTATCCCCCCCAGGAAAGAGCAGACTGACACCACTCTGTCAATGTAACACACACAGGAAAGAGCAGACTGACCCCACTTTGTCAATGTAACATACCCAGGGAACAGCAGACTGACCGCACACTGTCAATGTAACTCCAGCATAAAAGAGCAGACTGACCCCACTCTGTCAATGTAACATACCCAGAGAACAGTAGACGGACCTCACTCTGTCAATGGAACAGACCCAGGGAAGAGCAGACTGACGCCACTCTGTCAATGTATCCCACCTAGGAGAGAGCAGACTGACCCCACTCTGTCAATGTAACACACACAGGGAAGTGGAGACGGACTCCACTCTGTCAAAGTAACACACCCAGGCAAGATCAGACTGACCCCACTCTGTCAAAGTAACACACCCAGGGAAGAGCAGACTGACCCCACTCTGTCAAAGTAACACACCCAGGGAAGAGCAGACTGACTCCACTTTGTCAATGTAACACACCCAGGGAAGAGCAGACTGACCCCACTCTGTCAATGTAACACACATAGGGAAGTGCAGACGGACTCCACTCTGTCAAAGTAACACACCCAGGCAAGAGCAGACTGACCCCACTCTGTCAATGTAACAAACCCAGGGAAGATCAGACAGACCTCAATCTGTCAATGTAAAACACCCAGTGAAGAGCAGACAGACCCCACTCTGTCAATGTAACGCCCCCAGTGAAGAGCAGACTGACCCAATTCTGTCAATATATTCCACCCAGGTATAACCAGGCTGAGACCCTCTCTGTCAATGTAACCCCCCCAGGAAAGAGCAGACTGACCCCACTCTGTCAATGTAACACACACAGGAAAGAGCAGACTGACCCCACTCTGTCAATGTAACACACCCATGGAAGAGCAGACTGACCCCACTCTGTCAATGTAACACATCCAGGGAAGAGCACACTGACTGCACTCTGTCAATGTAACATACCCAGGGAAGAGCAGACTGACCCCACTCTGTCAATGTAACACACCCAGGGAAGAGCAAAATGACCCCACTCGGTCAATGTAACACACCCAGGGAAGAGCAGACTGATCCAACTCTGTCAATGTAACACACACTGAAAATATCAGACTGCTCCCACTCTGTCAATGTAACACACCCAGGGAAGAGCAGATTGACCCCACTCTGTCAATGAAATACACCCCGGGAAGAGCAGACTGACCCCACTCTGTCAATGTAACACACCCAGGGAAGAGCAGACTGACCCCACTCTGTCAATGTAACACACCCAGGGAAGAGCAGACTGACACCACTCTGTGAATGTAACACACCCAGGGAAGAGCAGACTGACCCCACTCTGTCAATGTAACCCACTCAGGGAAGTGCAGACTGACCCCACTCTGTGAATGTAACACACCCAGGGAAGAGCAGACTGCCCCCACCCTGTCAATGTAACACACCCAGGGAAGAGCAGACTGACCCCACTATGTCAATGTAACCCACCCAGGGAAGAGCAGACTGACCCCACTCTGTCAATGTAACACGCCCACGGAAGAGCAGACTGACCCCACTCTGTCAATGTAACACACCCAGGGAAGAGCAGACTGACCCCACCCTGTCATTGTAACACACCCAGTGAAGAGCAGAATGAACCCACTCTGTCAATGTAACACACACTGAAATGAGCAGACTGATCCGGCTCTGTCAATGTAAACCACCCAGGGAAGATCTGACTGACCCCACTCTGTCAAAGTAACACACCCAGGGAAGAGTAGACTGACCGCACTCTGTCAATGTCACACACACTGAAAATATCAGACTGCTCCCACTCTGTCAATGTAAACCACCCAGGGAAGAACAGACTGACCGCACTCTGTCAATGTAATCCAACCAGGGAAGAGGAGACTGACCGCACTCTGTCAATGTAACACACACTGAAAATATCAGACTGCTCCCACTCTGTCAAAGTAACACACCCAGGGAAGAGCAGACTGAGCTCACTCTGTCCATGTAACACACCCAGGGAAGTACAGACTGACCTCAGTCTGTCAATGTAGCACACCCAGGGAAGAGCAGACTGAACCAACTCGGTCAATGTAACACATGCAGGGAAGAGCAGACTGACCCCACTCTGTCAATGTAACACACCCAGGGAATAGCAGACTGACCCTACTGTGACAATGTAACCCACCCAGGGAAGAGTAGACTGACCTCAGCCTGTCAATGTAACACACCCAGGGAAGATCAGACTGACCCCACTCTGTCAAAGTAACACACCCAGGGAAGAGCAGACTGACCCCACTCTGTCAAAGTAACACACCCAGGGAAGAGCAGACTGACCCCACTCTGTCAATGTAACACACCCAGGGAAGAGCAGACAGACCTCAATCTGTCAATGTTACACACCCAGTGAAGAGCAGACAGACCCCACTCTGTCAATGTAACCCCCCCAGTGAAGAGCATACAGACCCAACTCTGTCAATATATTCCACCCAGGTATGATCAGGCTGAAATCCTCTTTATCAATGTATCCCCCCCAGGAAAGAGCAGACTGACACCACTCTGTCAATGTAACACACACAGGAAGGAGCAGACTGACCCCACTTTGTCAATGTAACATTCCCAGGGAACAGCAGACTGACCCCACACTGTTAATGTAACTCCAGCAGAAAAGAGCAGACTGACCCCACTCTGTCAATGTAACATACCCAGAGAACAGTAGACGGACCTCACTCTGTCAATGTAGCAGACCCAGGGAAGAGCAGACTGACGCCACTCTGTCAATGTATCCCACCTAGGAGAGAGCAGACTGACCCCACTCTGTCAATGTAACACACATAGGGAAGTGCAGACTGACTCCATTCTGTCAAAGTAACACACCCAGGCAAGAGCTGACTGACCCCACTCTGTCAATGTAACAAACCCAGGGAAGATAAGACTGATCCTACTCTGTCAAAGTAACACACCCAGGGACGAGCAGACTGACCCCACTCTGTCAAAGTAACACACCGAGGGAAGAGCAAACTGATCCCACTCTGTCAATGTAACGCCCCCAGTGAAGAGCAGACTGACCCAATTCTGTCAATATATTCCACCCAGGTATGACCAGGCTGAGACCCTCTCTGTCAATGTAACCCCCCCAGGAAAGAGCAGACTGACCCCACTCTGTCAATGTAACACACACAGGAAAGAGCAGACTGACCCCACTCTGTCAATGTAACACACCCAGGGAAGAGCAGACTGACCCCACTCTGTCAGTGTAACACACCCATGGAAGAGCAGACTGACACCACTCTGTCAATGTAACACACACAGGGAAGAGCAGACTGACCCCACTCTGTCAATGTAACACATCCGGGAAGAGCACACTGACTGCACTCTGTCAATGTAACATACCCAGGGAAGAGCAGACTGACCCCACTCTGTCAATCTAACACACCCAGGGAACAGCAGACTGACCCCACTCTGTCAATGTAACTCCCGCAGATAAGAGCAGACTGACACCCACTCTGTCAATGTAAAATACCCAGGGAACAGTAGACTGACCTCACTCTGTCAATGTAACCGACCCAGGGAAGAGCAAACTGACCCCACTCTGTTAATGTAACACACATAGGCAAGTGCAGACTGACCCCACCCTGTCAATGTAACACACCCAGGGAAGAGCAGACTGACCTCACTCTGTCAAAGTAACACACCCAGGGAAGATCAGACTGACCCCACTCTGTCAATGTAACACACCCAGGGAAGAGCAGACTGACCCCACTCTGTCAATATATTCCACCCAGGTATGATCAGGTTGAAACCCTCTCAGTCAATGTAACCCCCCCAGGAAATAGCAGACTGATCCCACTCTGTCAATGGAACACACACAGGAAAGAGCAGACTGACCCCACTTTGACAATGTGATCCACCCAGTGAAGAGCAGACTGACCCCACACTGTCAATGTAACACACCCAGGGAAGAGCAGACTGACCCCACTTTGACAATGTCACACACCCAGGGAAGAGCAGACTGACCGGACTCTGTCAATGTAACACACCCAGGGAAGAGCAGATTGACCTCACTCTGTCAATGTAACACACCCAGGGAAGAGCAGACTGACCCCACGCTGTCAATGCAACACACCCAGGGAAAAGCAGACTGACCCCACTCTTTCAATGTAACCCACCCAGGGAAGAGCAAACTGATCCAACTCTGTCAATGTAACACACCCAGGGAAGAGCAGACTGATCCCACTCTGTCAATGTAACACACCCAGGGAAGAGCAGACTGACCCCACGCTGTCAATGCAACACCCCCAGGGAAAAGCAGACTGACCCCACTCTGTCAATGTAACAGACCCAGGAAAGAGCAGACTGAGACCACTCTGTAAATGTAACACACCCAGGGAAGAGCAGACTGACCCCCCCCCCTGTCATTGTAACACACCCAGGGAAGAGCAGACTAACCCCAATCTGTCAATGTAACACACGCAGGGAAGAACAGACTGACCCCACCCTGTCATTGTAACACACCAAGGGAAGAGCAGACTGACTCCACTCTGTCAATGTAACACACCGAGGGAAGAGCAGACTGACCCCCACTCTGTCAATGTAACTCACGCAGAAAAGAGCAGACTGACCCCACACTGTCATTGTAACCCACCCAGGGAAGTCCAGACTGACACCACTCTGTCAATGTAACACACCCAGGGAAGAGCAAAATGACCCCACTCTGTCAATGTAACACACCCAGGGAAGAGCAGACTGACGCCCACCTTCTCAATGTAACATACCCAGGGAACAGTAGACTGACCTCACTCTGTCAATGTAACAGACCCAGGGAAGAGCAGACTGACGCCACTCTGTCAATGTATCCCACCTAGGAGAGAGCAGACTGACCCCACTCTGTCAATGTAACACACATAGGGAAGTGCAGACTGACTCCACTCTGTCAAAGTAACACACCCAGGTAAGAGCAGATTGACCCCACTCTGTCAAAGTAACACACCCAGGGAAGATCAGACTGACCCTACTCTGTCAATGTAATACACATAGGGAAGTGCAGACTGACTCCACTCTGTCAAAGTAACACACCCAAGGCTGAGCAGACTGACCCCACTCTGTCAAATTAACACATCGAGGGAAGAGCAAACTGATCCCATTCTGTCAATGTAACACACCCAGGGAAGAGCAGACTGACCCCACTCTGTCAATATATTCCACCCAGGTATGATCAGGCTGAAACCCTCTCAGTCAATGTAACCCCCCCCAGGAAATAGCAGACTGATCCCACTCTGTCAATGGAACACACACAGGAAAGAGCAGACTGACCTCACTCTGTCAAAGTAACACACCCAGGGAAGATCAGACTGACCCCACTCTGTCAATGTAACACACCCAGGGAAGAGCAGACTGACCCCACTCTGTCAATATATTCCACCCAGGTATGATCAGGCTGAATCCCTCTCAGTCAATGTAACCCCCCCAGGAAATAGCAGACTGATCCCACTCTGTCAATGGAACACACACAGGAAAGAGCAGACTGACCCCACTTTGACAATGTGATCCACCCAGTGAAGAGCAGACTGACCCCACGAATCCCGCTGCATACCAGGAATGGCTGACAGCTTCTTGCCTGTGTGTCTGATGCCGTGTGCTGCGACGGCCAGTAAGTGCAGATGGGCTTTCAGGTAGATAATGCAGCCATCGGGATGGGTAAGAACCTGTAAGGGCGGTGATTGTACGGCCCACTCTTCTGGTGTGGCGGCTTGCTGAGCTGCTCGGACTGTATCAAGAGGGTCAGGGGCCTCTGGATATTTCATCACCCTGGGGGTCTGCAGGGCATAAGTAGCCAGGGGTAGTGCAGATTCCCAGGTGGGTGCATCAGCTGGGGCATTTGCTTGGGTGACGGGATCGGTATCAGAGTTGTGGGTTTCACAATTGCCTCATAATTGCGACAGCAGCGGATAGCAGGTCTGCATCTAGGATGTTGGCAATGAGTGCTCCATGTTGGAGTGGTCTCCCTGCTGAGCTGATGACCTCCCTCTGTTTCCATATTGTGCCAAAGTCCTGAACGATTCCAAAGGCACATCTGGGGTCTGTGTCGATATTGGCTGAGCTACCTTGTGCCAGGATGCAAGCTCTGGTGAGACCAAAGAGTTCTGCCACCTGTGTGGACACACCGTTTGGTAAAGCAGCTGATTCGAGAATAGTGAAGGGCGAACAGATGGCATGTGCTGCTAATGCATATTGGTCTGTTTGTCAGAAGGAAGTGCCGCTGGTGAAAAGAATGTGGTCAGGGATTTCTCAGGTGACAGTGAGGACTGCAGATATTGAAGATTAGAGTCAAGATGAAAGTGGTGCTGAAAAGCACAGCAGGTTAGACAGCATCCAAGAAGCAGGAAAATCAACGTTTCTGGCAGGAGCCCTTTATCAGGAATGATGAAACGGGTCCAAGCAGTTGTGTTAGGTGAGTGGAATTAGAGTGGCGGGGTTTAAAACTAGGGTGTGGTGTCGGGAAACGTTTGCCATGACCAGTTCTCTCAGTTGCACTGAAATGTTGGATTGCTGTTGAATTAAGGAGCAGAGACAGCCACAGTGGGAACAAAATAGAACACGGGTGATCGAACACATTGAGGGTGGCCTTATCCACTGTTACTATGGCTGCTACCACCGCACACAACCATGCCGGCATCTGTTCATAACAGGTGGTAACTAAATATTATAAAAAGCAACAGAACGACAGAGATTCCCAAGAAGCTGTGTTAAACTGCCAGATGCGAAACTTTCTGGCTTGGATACTTAAAGGTAGAAGGGCTGTGTGTAATATGGGAACCCCAGAGCAGGAGTGGAAATTAGTTGTTGCTTCAGTTCAATGAATGCCTGTTGAATTTCAGATGTTCACTTCACTCTGGCTGTCTCTTTAGGGAAAGCTGCCTCTCACAGAGGTGTATCAATAGCACAATGGTCAGGAATCCAGGGCCTGCAGTAGTTTACCAGCCCCAGAAAGACTTCAGCTGCCTGTTTGTCGCATGTTGGGGAAGATGGGTGATGACAGCCAATTGTACCGTGGACAGTGCTGTGAGGCCATCGGAATGGTGGCACCACAGACATTAGACATTGTGCTGACAGAGCTGTACTTTCTTGATAGACACCCTATGCTGAACCTTTGCCAGACTGCAGAGCAAGGCTACCGTAAACTGACTGCATGCAGGAGCGGAGGTGGAATTAAATAGCAGATCATCCGCATACTGGAAGAAAGTGCTGTGGCATGGTAGGTGAAGGGTGGACAGGGTGAGGCATATTGCAGCGCATAAATTTGGTGCTCTCTGAATACCATTAGGGGAAGCCGGTCAATGTATTTTGGCAGCTGCCATATGTAAAACATAAAGTTTCAGGGACCAACATAATGGGGAATGATGCTGAGCAAAGTTCGATTACAGGTGGAGGAGGCGGGGCTGCTGATAAGGATAGCATTTGTGTCCGGGACTACTGGGAAGCAAAGAACAACAATGGCATTGACAGTCCTAAGATCTTGCAAAAAGCACAATTTTCAGTGTCTTCCACGTTGCGGGATGGTTAAGCAGGGAATGTTGCATGGTCTGGCTGTGGGCACGAGGTTTCCCTGTTGCAGAGGTGATTCAATAACTGGTTTGATTCCCAATACTGCTGCGGGTGATCCGGGTATTCTTGTATTGATGGCAGGATTGCTCCCTGTCTGAGTGTAACTGTATGTGATTAGGTAGACAATAGCTGGCCTGCATGATTCTATTGCTATGCCCACAGTGATTATGGGAGATCAGCTAATAAGAGTGGGCTGTCGTTGGATGTGGCATCGTCTGGGCCTTGATTTGTAAAAATAGCTTGAAGTAATGGGGGAGCACAGAGCACACCAAACTCGCCCTGTCCAATCAGTGCAAGCTCTCCTAAGGGGTCTGTGTCTTGCCGAAAGGGTGTGAAATATATTGTTGGTTAACCAACACGCCGTATCACGGTTGTGAGCTCTTTGGGGAGCCACGTGTTCTCAATTATAAAGGAATTTTGCGGGACTGCCGTGGTTCTTTCCAGGCCAGTGCAGCCTGCTCTGCGCTGAGTTGCACGTCTGCTGCAACACCCTGTGTTCTGTCAAAATATCTGCCAGTGATGATTAATGGGGAGGTGAGCTCAAGATGTGAAGCCATGAGTGGAAGACATGTTAATGCTGGTTCCTGGTGAAACGGACGCTGGACAATGAAATTGAGAAACAAAACGGCCACCCACAAGCGAATGGGTGGAGGATGAAGTAGATATCCTGGTGCGAAGAGGGTCAAGAAGGGCGAGGGTATGATCTGGCGGGCGCAACCAGGGGCAGGAACCACATACTAATCTCACAACAAGCAGCAGGATAATTCCAGACTGCTCTTGCAAATATCCTGGAACCTGAGTGCACCGCCACATCCCAGAAAGTGCTGAAAAGAGAGAAAGAAAGAACACAATAAGATTGGACATAAGAAGTGAATGTCACCAATCACCTTGTCGATTAGTTTACTTTTCCTTTCCGCCATCTCCAGGACAGAAATGAAGGAAATGGGAGAAATTTAAGAACATATGACATCGCAATTCATTGGAATGTTTTTCCCATTCGCCAGAACACCAAATAACGGTGGGTAGAGTAATGGTAGGACTATGTTTCACAACAGCGGTGAAATAACAGTCTCTCTTTGGTATCATGTTAATCTCAACTTGCCTGGAAAAAACAAGCAGCAGTTATAGAGCTGCTAGCAATTTTACATGTGGGAGGCGAACAAGACACTGACCCCTTTTAGAGAGTCTGAACTCGACCACCCCGCCGTTAATTCTCGAAGAAGCAAACCCAGCAGGTCTTTTTTTTTTGCCTTGTACACGACACTTAAACATGCTGAAGCTTTTTTGGAACCAGCCGAAATGGCAGTGGTAGGACTGGAAGCGATGCCTCCTTCAAGACGAGAACTTGAATACAGCGCCGTTGACCAGTCGGCCACAGTAACACCCATGCACGCGCCCGCGGCCCATTTTCATACATTTTCAGTTGTGCTCCAGCAAAACAACAGAAGTAAAATCACAGGGAACTCATTGCATGATCCCTGTCCTGCTCGCATAGCAGCTGGAACATGCCCGACTACAATATCAATTTCGCAGCAGATAATGATAGCCCATCAAACCACACAAAAATCATTGGAAAGCTGAATCTATCTTCTGAGACTCTTTTCAGCTACAAATGCATATGCTAGTGTGAGAATGCATGTTCCGTCGTGATTCGATAAAATAACCATGAGCTGCACGACATTCCTGGAATTTCGATTCTTTCTTTGGTAAATGATTTCGTCCATTGCTCGAAACAGAATAACCTTCACGTATACACAGAACATGAAACATACCAGACTGCAGAGAAAATGCACAAAGTTGTACAGGCCGTGTTCCACATCATACAAGGCAGCATAGTTTCAGTCACTGGAACTGTTTTGCAGAATAAGTGTCCCAAAGAATGTTGTCTACCAGAAAAGCAGAGGTAGCAATACGATCCGAGAACGACAGATCACATTGGGAGGATACTCAAACCTCGGTGCCAGCACGAGTTGGCACTTTCCTTGTCTTTTACCTTAACTGTGCAACTTGCTGCAGAATGTCCACACGATGACATGAGCGACACGGCTGCCAGCTGAGGTGGAAACCAATGTGGGAATCGACGGGAAGCGACTCAGAAAAGTTTACAAAATTCCATGGTGCTTATTGGAGAATGCAGCTTCTGTTCACGTCAATGTAAAAGACAGTTTCTGAACATATTAACAGAAGTCAGAAGGTGATTACACCACCCTTCCCCGACTCCGGAAGATGTCAAAGAGAACCGGAATACAGCAGTTTAGGCTGCTTGGCCATGGTTCAGAGCCCTATTCTTGTCAGCATAGTGAAGTGTGCGGTGTGCGATCCGCAGGACACCCTGCAGGAGTTTGAGGCAGTGCCATCCTCCCTGTGACATATATGTGCTGGATTATATTCTGTTGCATAGATGTGTCCCGGCTTTGCCAATATCACCATTATCTCACTTCCCACATTCTGTTTGTCGAACTGTGATTCCACTTAGAATCACAAATGTGCCATAAACCACCTTAGCTGTGCTGGCTGTCCACAGATAAAAATGTGTTAGGCAGTGGCTTTCAACGGAGATCAGTTAGTATTAAATGGACTCCGTCCCATTCCTGGTCATTGTGACCTGGTCATTGTCATGTTAAAGGCAACAGTTGTTAATGATAATGATGCTTGACTTCGACAGGTCCATTCCTACTCACTGGAGTCACATTGCATTACAGATCACGTGAGCGGAGTAGATGATTATCCTTATGGCTACCTGAGACAATGCGAAAATTAATCCTACCTTGTTAGTCTCACTCTATACCATAAACCAGTTAGCCAGAGGACTGAGCTAACCAGCTCCCATTTAATGCAAAGCTAAAACAAACAGCTCAGTACATTAACAATTTGTAGCAGCTCACGTAGAAACAGCTGCTATACCTTTCAACACCACCAGCTCTTCTTACACTTAACATGTTCAGTTGCAGGTGTTATGCAATTTCTTTCCGAAGAACCCTAAACAATTCGTGAGTGTGTTACTTTTGCCTCCCCATCCAGGCAGACCAGAATCCCTGTCCCTGTTAAATTCGCTTCTTATGTGTCTGCACGTGGCCTGTCAAATATGCTGGAATCATCTTCGAAAATGTTTCTTTTTCTTTCTGGAAAATCATCCCGATTTCAATAACTCTCAGAATAAAAACAACGTGCTGCAAACTTCTTTGTCGTTCTGCTGCTGTTTCGTTCCAGGCAAGTTGAGTTTTCACTGGAACCGAAGAGAGACTGTTACTGAATTGTAGTTGCGAACCAAAGTCCTACGGTGACTCTACTCGCTGTTAGTTGGTGTTTTGGTGAATGGTAAATGATTCCAATAAATTGCGATGTCATAGGCTATTACATTTCACCCATTTCCTTCATTTCTGTCCTGGAGAGTTCCGAAGGGAAAAGTTATCTAATCGAGACTGTGATTGGTGAAATTCACTTTTTATGGCGCATTCTTATTGTGTTCTTTCTTTCTCTCTTTTCAATACTTTCTGGGAAGTGGTGGTGCACTAAGACTCCAATATGTTTGAAAGAGTAGTTTGGAATTATCCTGCTGTTAGTTGTGAGATTAGTTTATGGCTCATGCCCTCCGACTGTATCACATTCAGCGTTCATGCTTCGCTGTGTCTGAAAATCCATTTATTCTGTTGTTTTTGTTTGCGTTCCGTGTTAAATGCTGACTGTTTTGCCATTCGCTCAGTACAGTATTAGATAAAATGGATTATGAGCTAATTTCCAGCTGCAAAAATCCTCAACTGAGGATCTGGAAATATTTCAAGGAGTATGGTCAGTCGTGGCAAAAGTAAGGAAGTCTTTCGTTTCAGCAGTGTTTCACAAGACTACCTTTCCCGTGAGCAGTCGAACAGACTAAACTATTGCGCCACAGCGAGCAACGGCAAGCCCCGCTAAAAGTAATCCTTTAATGCCAATGTAATCAACACAACGTTATTGGTGGACACAGTACGAAAACAGAGTCTTCGGTGTATCTCGTCCATGCTAACCATATAGCCAAAATTAAACAGTGCCATTTCCCAGCATTTTGCCCCAGCCCTCTAAAACCTTCCTATCCAAAAACCTCACCCGTTTGTCTTTGAAATCTTCTGAGTGTACGAGCCTCCTCCACCTTCTCTGCTAGCCTATTCCACACACGCAAACCTTTTTGTGTGGGAAATGTGCCTCAGGTCCTTTTTAACTTTTAGACCTCTCACTTTGAACCTATGCTCTCCAGTTTTCAACTCCACCCACGTTGGGTAAAATACTTAAATACTCAGTCTAAAACTTTCCATAAGATGACGCTCCAGCCGCTACGCTGCAGGGAAAAGTGACCCAGCCTATTCAGCCTCACCCGACAGCCGATTCAATGACAACATCCTTGTTGATATTTTGTAAGCAATTTCACATGATTGTCTTACTTTTTTGATGATGCCAATTACGCTAGACAATAACGAGCTATTTGGAATGGACAAGCGAAGCATAGAAATGCTGCAAATGTCAGTGCCGTGCACCGATGAATAACTCTAGGATCCGGCGGGGCTTGCTTCTGTAGTGTAGTGGTTATTACATTTGCCTCCCACGTGAAAGGGCCCCAGTTCGGAGCTGGGTCAAAACAGCCCTGTCTCCAACAGCTGCCTTTTAGATGGATGACAATGGAGCTTTCCTGCTTGCTTTCCATTCAGAAAACCTGGCTTTGAGTTTGCTCGCGCAAATCTGCTCTCTGAGCGAAAAGTAATGCAATTCCATTTCATTACTGGGCGAAACGTTGTTCAGTGTTCCCCACATCGAGAACAAAGAGCACTCACGGACAGTTAGCACCTCTTTCACACCTTGTGACTTCTGTTACTAAGTTCAGAAACTGTCTTTTACATTGACGTGAACAGAACCTGCATCTCTAATAAGCACCATGGAATTTTGTAAAATATACTGACTCGCTTCCCATCGATTCTCACACAGGTTTCCACCTCAGGTGGCAGTCATGTCGCTCATGCCCGGGTGGTGGATATCTCTGCAGCAAGTTGCACGGTTAAGGTAAAAGGCAAGGAAAGTGTCAACTCGTCCTGGCACGAGGTTTGAGCATCCTCACAATGTGACCTTTCCTTCTCGGATTGTACTGTTATCTCCGCTTTTCTGGTGGACAACATGCTTTGTGATGCTTATTCTGCAAAACTGTTCCAATGACTGAACTATGCTGCCTGGTATAATGTAGAACACAGCCAGCTCAGCTTTGTGCATTTTTCCTGTAGTCCGGTGTATTTCATGTTCCGGGCAAATGTGAAACTTGTTCGGTTTCGAGAAATGGGCAAAAGCATTTTCCAAAGCAAGAATCGAAATTCCAGTAATGTCATGCAGCTCATGGTTATTTTATCAAGTCATGACGGAACAGCATTATCACACTCGCATATACATTTGTAGCTGGAAATATTGTCAGAAGATAGATTCAGCTTTCCATTGATTTTTGTAGGTTTGATGGGCTATCATTATCTGCTGCGAAATCAATATTGTAGTCAGTCATATCTCAGCTGCTATGCGAGTAGGACAGGGATCGCGGAAAGCTTTCTTTGTCATATTAATTCTGTTTTATTGCAAGAACACAATTGAAAATGTATAAAAATATGCCGCGGGAGCGCGCAGGTGTTACCTTGGCCGAGCGGTATAAGGTGCTGGATCCAGGTTCCAGTCTCTGTGGAATCATCTCTCTGAATCCCACCTCTGCCATTTCGGGGGGTCAACAACAAAGCTGAAGCGTATTTAACTGCTCCTGTTCAAAGCAGAACAGAACTGTTGGATTTGCTTCTTCGAGAATTAACTGCGGTGTGGGAGAGTGCAGACTCTCTCAAAGGGGTCAGTGCCTGTGCTGTCACGGTCTTGTTCGCCTCCCACACGGATAATCGCGGGCTCAAGCAGCTTCACTCCTGCAGTTTTTTTCCAAGCAAGTTGAGTTTTTACTGGAACCGAAGAGAGACTGTTACTTCATCGCTGTTGTGAAACAAAGTCCTGCGGTGACTCCACTCATCGTTATTTGGTGTTTTGATGAATGGGGAAATAATTCCAATGAATTGCGATGTTATATGCTCTTAACTTTCTACCATTTCCTTCATTTCTGTTCTGGAGACATCGGAAGGGAAAGGTAATCTAATCGAGACTCTGACTGGTGAAATGCACTTTGTACGGCACTATATTGTGTTCTTTATTTCTCTCGTTTCAACACGTTCTGGGAAGTGGCGATGAACTAAGGCTCCAGGATGTTTGAAAGAACAGTCTGGAATTGCTCTGCTGTTAGTTGTGAGATTAGGATATGACTCATGCGCCTCGTTATGCACGCCAGAACCTTCCCTCGCACTTCCTGACCTTCTCCACTCCCGGATATCAACTACCTCTTCTTCCTTGGGTGCTGTTGACAGGCCAATTTGTCTGTCAATTTCATTGTCCAGCGTCCGCCCCTCATAAACCAGTATCAATATATCCTCCACTCATGGCTTCATATCGAGAGCTCACCTCCCCACTAACCATCACTGGCCGATACATTGCCAGACCACAAGGTGTTGCGTCAGTCATGCAACGCAGCACAGGTCAGGCTGCACTGGCCTGCAAAGACCAAATGCCAGTCCCGCACAATTCCTTTATAATTGAGAACACGTGGCTCCGCAAAGACCTCACAACCGTGATAGGGCGTGTCGCTCAACCAACAATACACTTCACACCTTTTGGACAAGACGCAGACCCCTTAGTTGAGCTTGCACTGATTGGACAGAACGAGTTTTATGCGCGCTGTGCTCCCGCATTATACCAAGCTAATTTTACAAAACCAAGGCCCAGGCACTGCCTCTTCCAACGACAGCCCACTCTTATCAGCTGATCTCCCGTAATCACTGTAGGCACAGCAACAGAATCATGCAGGCCAGCTAATGTCCGCCCAATCACATACAGTTACACTCAGATAGGGAGCAATCCTGCCAACAATACAACAATACCCGTATCACCCTCAGCAGTACTGCGAATCAAACCAGTTATTGAATCATTTCTGAAACAAGGAATCCTCGGGCCCACAACCAGCCCATGCAACACTCCCTTCTTACTCAGCCCGAAGCTTGGAAGACCATGACAATGGCGCTTTGTGCAAGATCTTAGGGCTGTCAATGCCATTCTTATTCCCTGCTTTCCAGTAATTCCGGACACAAATGCTATCCTGACCAGTGTCCCCTCCACTTGATATTCTTATAATCGGACTTTGCTCAGCCTCATTCACCATTAAGTTGGCCCCTGCAACTTCATGTTTTTACATATGGTGGCTGCCAAAATACATGGACCGGCTTTTCCGAACGGTATTCGTGGACCCCCACAGTTTATGTTGCTGTCGTATACCTCACCCTGTCCACCTTTCACCTACCATGCTCCAGCACCTTCCTCCAGTGTGTGGATGGCCTGCTATCAGCTTACCCCTCAGCTACTGCATCCAACTGTTTACAGAGGCATTGCTCTGCAGTCTGGCACAGGATGGGCATAAGGTGTCGATCAAGCAAATGGAGCTCTGTCAGGAAAATATATAATATCTGGGTTGTGATCTTTCCTATGGCCTCAGAGCACTGTCCACGGATCAACTGGCTCTCATCACCCAGCTTCCATTGCCTGCCACAAACAGGCAGCTGCAAGTCTTTCTGCGCTGGTAAACTACTGCAGGTCCTGGGTTCTTGTGAATTGTGTCATTGATGGACCTCTGGGGGAGGCAACATCCCCTAAACTAGCCAATGATACAGCGCTGCTCTTAACACAGGAAACTCTCTTGGATTAAGTTCAAGCCCTGATTAGAAGGATCACTGTAAACCATGATTTGCTAAAAGCTGCGGTTTACTGTCCAGTTGAATGTTTCTCAAAACTGCACACACACAATATGGGTGCTGGGGTTAAAAATAAGCACTATAATAGTTAGGCGATAGTGTCAGGGTAAAACAAAACCAAAAAAAACTAAAAGCCTCAGTATGCACACCACAGGAGAACCACGTCACCCGTTTAAACTGGGCACTATGATGGAATGGGTCAGTTCCTGCCAAAAGATTCTCTCTCCACTGGATGGAAAGGAGCACTCTTGGTCAGTCTCACGACCACGAGAGCTGTCACGCTCCAAGGGAGACCAGAATGCGACCGGTGAAAGAGGGCTCCCCCTCCACAGAAGGACAACCAAGCAGAACAGGATACAACTCCAGAAACCACACAGGGATCCAGCTGCTCACTGCAGCCATCGGGATTATCACTCTTGGTCTGACCTGCACATCACCACTGATCGGTAACAAGGCACACAGAACAGGGCACTTAATCCAGCGTGAGCCATGGGTGAACATTTCCATCACATGGCCCACAGGTATGCAAAAACAATGACTGCAGTTGCTGGATAGCCAGAGGGTAAACCAGAGCAGCTATTGAGTCTGTGCCCGTGTCCCTGAACATTCCCACGGGTGCAATCCCCATGGCGCAGTCTCTTATAACACCACAGAGATGGCAGAATTGTGGCTGAAATTGGACAGGTCCCCGAGGTCACAACGCTCAATCTTCTTACCAGACCGGCCATTCATGTGGCTAATGGCTCAGACTACTGGAAATCCGCAGGATATATCCTCGACAAATTCACAGGATGGTTCCCCGCATCCCAGAACCTCTGACATGAACAACCAACTTTGACTATCACTGACACGACCGCACAGAGGTCACGCAGAGCAACCATTTGCCTAACGAGAAGCCAGCAATCCGCATGTGTGGCTGGGTGGAGGTGGTGCACTAACTCACTGCTCATGGCACATGCAGCACTCTGGTCTGTAGCAGAGAGCAGCATCCTAGATTTACTTGGTCACAACATGTCTGCCCAAAATTACATTTTTATTAATATTTGGACAGGAACCCAAACCCACCACCTCAGAAATTACAATGGCATTTATTTTGTCTGTGGACACAAGCCATACCCCAGCTGGTTTTGTAATGGGCTGGTATGTGGGTATGTTGTTCCACTCCTTTAGCACTCCCAGTCGTATCCCTTCCAGAAGCTTATACCCCGCAGAAAATGCGCCCTCACTGCCCTGGACGAGATACCCCCACGTTTTCGTGACCACTTACGAAACCCTGCAACTTGACCTGGAGGGGCACATCAGCTGGCCACCACGCTAGAGGAGATAACATGTCACGGCTGAACGGCTTGCCCAGCTGAATGCAGAGGCTGTTGCCATTCGCATGTCGCCCTACAATACAGAATGGCCCTGGACTACTGGCTGGCCAAAAAGGGGTACTAGCGCCTTCATTGGCACAGACTGCTGTATCTACATCCCTGACCCCAACGAAAATATAACGGACCTGACACACCACTTTCCACTGGCTACTGCTCTCCCAAATGAACCGGAGTCCAACTGAGGCTTGAAGACCTGGGAAACCTGGCTTGGCTCACGGGGCACTGAACTGCGAGTGGAAATAATATCCCGGTTTGCAGTTGTGGGTATCATTATCCTGGCCATAGGCCTCCGTATGTGCTGCTGCCGGTTTTGTACAGCACTTTTACTCATGCCCTCCACGCAACCCAGCTTGTACAAGTTCGCTGGAGTGAGATCCCCTCTCCTGACACAAACTACGCTCAGTCAGATTCAGACACTGACTCCTATCTCTCTGACACCGTAACACCCACCACCTGAAAGCCTCCCCAGTCCGGGCTACATTGCACCTTTTCAACATGCTCTTCACTAGAAAAGGGTGAACTGTGTTAGAAAATTTGGTACACTGCCCACCCACAGCATAACCATATAAAAATACAGAAGCATGTTGGGGAAATACAGAAATCATGCCTGCCAACATACAAAGAACACACCCACAATGCCTCAGTCTTGGCCAAACAGGCGAATATCGAATCCAGATATTCTAAGATATTACCAGACCAGATAATACACTTATCAGACAGCCTTCACAGTCAGCTCCTCGCCTCGATCATCACTTCAGTCCTAATATAAACCGATGGTGCATAAACAAAAAGGCAGACTGAGAGACCCCGGAAGACTTTGCTCCCAGGAGGAACACAATGGACAGAGCTGAAGGAGCATTTACACATACTCGTGCAGGCAGGAAATACCTTTAGGAATCCTCGAGAAGACATTCTCACCCATTCAAGGAGATGGCTGGAATCTCCACTGTCAATGACAAATGAATTGTAACTGCCAGTCACTTATTTACATTCCATTCAGTTTATTCTTATTTTAATCGCTTTACAATTTTCACCACTATACTTCATATCGGAGATGAATTCAAATGGTAATAAACGCTGAAAGCAGTTGCCTTTTGCAAACTCAGACCCAGTACTACAAAAATGATCATTACTGAAGCATCCAGGTTTTTTCAAGTATTTAATAAGTTGAATGCACAAAGGTTGGTTCTGTGACCAGAGTTCCTCGGATCGAATGTCTTGGAGATGCAGGTTTTGGACTGCGATGTGCAAATTTGAAAATCACACATCACCAGGTTATAGTCCAACAGGTTAAATTGGAAACACTTGCTTTTGGACCGTGCTCATGCATCAGGTGGTTGTGGAGTACACAGTTGTAAGACACTGAATTTATAGCACAAGTTTACAGTGTGATGTAACTGAAATTGTACATTGAAAAGTACCTTGATTGTTTGCTAAGTCTCCCATCTGTTAGAATGACCAAGTTAGCTTCACTTCTTTCATATGTAAAGCACAAAACTTTTTATTTTAAAATTGCATTCTCAGGTGAACTTTAACAATTGGTGTCAGCCCCCGTGTGCTGCTGTCTGTCCAATAATGTTTGGACTGACTATAATTTTATAAAATGATTTAACAGAGACGTACATGGATTCATGCAGTGTTTGAGCAAAGTACAATGTAATTCTGCAAGTACAAATTCACACCACAAACATACATATGCGTGTGTGTGTGTGTGTGTGTGTAGGACGGTTTCTGTGTAGATACGGTAATGGGATCACCTGTACTGTGACATGAACCCAAGGACCCGGTTGAGGACATCACCATGGGTACTGAACTTAGCTATCAGCCTCTGCTTGGGCACATACAGCTGCTGCCTGTTCCGAAGTCCGCCTTGGAGGATGGTCACCGGAAGTTCCGACGTCGAATATCCTGGACCACTGTACTGTTCCCCAACTGGAAAGGGGCACGCCTGTCTGTTGATTGATGTGCAGTCACCATTCATCCGTTCTGTGGTCTCTGCTCGGTTTCACCAATGTACCATTCCTCAAAGCATTCTTGCCTCGAGCGTGTTGTTTAATTTTAGATGAGCGTCAGTCTAAACATTATGGCAAGGACACAGCACACAGGGACTAACACCTTCAACACATTATCTGGGTTGACACTAATTGTTAAAGTTCACCTGAGAATGTAACTATGAAAATAAAGTTATGCGATATGCATAAGGAAGAAGTGAACCCAACATAGTCATTCTAACTGATGGCAGACTTAACAAAGAATCAAGGTATTTTTCAAAGTATAATTTCAGTTACGTCACATTGTAATCTTTTGCTATAAATTCTTTATCTTACAACTGTGTACTCCACATCCACCTGATGAAAGAGCAGCTCTACAAAATCTAATGCTTCCAGTTTAACCTGTTGGACTATGATCTGGTGTTGTGCGATTTTTAACTTCATATTAGAATGCGGACCTCACAATTAAAACAGAGATGAGGAAGCATTTATTCTCTCAGACAGTTCTGGATCTGTGAATTTCTTGTGGCAGAAGGCTATTGAGGAAGTGTCATTAGGTGCAATCAGGCTGAAATCGGCAGATCTTCAAACAGCAAAGACATCAAGCGTTGTGTGGAAAGGCAAGAAAGTGTAGTTCAAGGTTATCAGATCAGATATGAAACCATTCAATAGCTGAGCAGACTTGATGGTCTGATTGGTTCCTTAAATTTCTGTTCCTTAAATTGTTTGCCTCAATATGAAGCTGGAAAACCGACCTGAGTAAAATGTGCAAATTAAAAATGCATGGTTCCCCCCGGAACACTAAACCGAGGTGAAATGTACAAAGAACAACAAACAAAGGGCAGATAATGTGGGTAAATAATCCGGAGTCATCAGTATACCACGCTAAACAACGAAACCAATAATCAGTATCGACATTGAACCTGGCTCCACTAGGCATGTTGTTAACTCTCACAAGCCACCATTCCCCTTCCATTTT
This sequence comes from Chiloscyllium punctatum, assembly GCF_047496795.1. Classification (NCBI taxonomy): domain Eukaryota; kingdom Metazoa; phylum Chordata; class Chondrichthyes; order Orectolobiformes; family Hemiscylliidae; genus Chiloscyllium; species Chiloscyllium punctatum. Next base: position 26,054,210 of record NC_092751.1, read on the forward strand.
CCTGATGCCTCCTCCGTTCTTGAGAGCAGCTGACATTGCTGATGTGGAACTGTAACATGTAGGGAAGCGATTCTGACTGCTGCACAGCATCATTCTGCTTCGAAAGATCGGGTAGTATTTCATATTGATTACTGTAAACGTTAACATTTAACAAGTCATGACAGTGAAAGCATTGAATCTTCATCACTATACTACTGGGGACGAGTTCTGTTAACACCAACCTGGACACCATGAGATTCGTCATTCTATACTCCCATACTTCTGTGCATGATCCCCTCGTCTTTATTCCGGTCTTGTTGGTTGGGTTACAATACTGAGGCTATCCAATCTTCTGTTGAATTGCAGTTTCTAATGTATGAGACCTTCTCTCTAAGCTGGCAATGTGCTTGCTCAGTGGTGATAACACTGGCCTTGTAAACTAGAAAAGTGCTTGAAATAGCCTATTCCTGATTTTCATTCCAAGAACTTGAGGAAAACCGTTCGGCAGGACAGGAAATATCGGGCGTGAGCAATGATCCAGTTTGGCAGCAAGAAGGAGGTGAGGCATTATAAACTACAGCGTGATGGGGAAAGAATAGGCAAGTAACACTGGGACGGGAGGGGCTGAATGCTTCATTTCTTTGCTGTAACCACACACTGGTGAAAGTGTGAAATGGGACAATATCAGCCAAACGGGTGAAATCATACTTTCTGCTTGTTTTCTCCCGAGGCCTGTGTCACTCTAGGGAAATGTGTCTGCGTGCTTCAGTATGTGGGTAAAAATAGGGTTCAGTTCCCCGACTGAGTGTGAACACATTTTTCCCATCTCAAACTTCAATCCCATTTATTGTTTCTTTCGAGATTCAAATGTTCAAGAGAAATTAACATTGAGATGAACACGTGACACGTCAGAGTTTAGTAAATTCCAGACCAAGTGCTGGGAAGTGAGATGATGGGACCCATTTCTGTGCTGTAAACACTCGATAATTCAATATTTTTTGAAGGGAGACATATCTGCAGTGACATAATTCCAAAGAGCCGTGTTATGAAGAGACGGTGCAACTTCTTCTGCCTTCATCCTTGGTGGTCTAGTGGTTAGTATCCGGCACTTTAATTGAGTGGCCTGGATTTCATTACCTTTCAGGAATCAGGACTTCTTGTTACCGAGCAGAGAGAGCAGCTCTACCAGATCTTAAAAGAAGGGAAAATTGCTTTCCCTCTCTCTTCACAGTCGGACAGTTCATCCTTCATTCTCATCTGATTCCCCTTCCAAAGAGTTTCAAAAAACTGTCAAAACTGAGTCTCAGCTTTTGAGTAGGTTGGTTTCTGAAAACGAAACGTACCTATGAGCATTATGTCAGGCTATTCCGGGATTGCCTTCTCTGACTGTCCTCTAACATGACTAATGTTCTCTATGAATTGGAAGAGTCAGTGTCTGAATTGGGTAGACAAAATAAAAGAAAATACACAACATCAGGGAATAGTCCAGCAGGTTTATTTGGAAGGACTAGCTTTCAGAGAGCCGCCTCTTCATCCGGTGGGTGTCTTTCTGCAGAATCTTGATGTGTGTGTCAATATGCGTGATCTTTTGGAAGATCATCTGGACTTTAACCGACCGTTCGTTGTGTCGATGTTACCCATGATTTAGAAATGTTGGTGTTGGACTTGGATGGATAAATTTAAGAATCAAACAAAGTCAGATTAGAGCTCCACAGTTGATAACCACCTGCATGAAGCAGCAGCGCATGGAGCCCTGGTGTTTCCAAATACGCCTGTTCGATACAACCTGGTGCTGTAGAATTTTTAACTCTGATTGTTCTTGGTAATGTTTAACTGATCGAAGTCAGTGAAATAATTTTCGTTCGTGGAGATTAAACTTTCAAAGATAATCCACCTCAGCGTAGCAAGAAAGATTAATTTGGATGCGTGATGAATCTCCTCAATGCGACTGCGCCAAGTAAAAGTCGAGCCGACTACCACCTGATCAGAAGCCGGCTATAGGAATCGTAGTGCCAATGGCCAGATGCACGGCTGAGACTTTACACGCTGCCGAGCTGTGGTGCAAACAAGGACACGAGCAATAGCAGTAACAATCACAAGGTGAAAAAGAACAAGGATAATTACCATCATTGATTCACTTTAACTTGGCCTTGAAAAAAACTACCATTCACAATCTGATCAGCCAGTTGGTGACGTCACTGCTGATCGAGGAAATTATAACTGACTTTGCTGCGTTTCACACCATAATTAGATGTAAACTCCAGCCTAATCATAACATCGCATATTCCCAATAATTTTCAGATTTAGATTACGTTAATGACCTTCCCGTATTTGCAGGAAACTGAATAACATGAAATGAATGAAAATGTCCTTCCGGTGATGTAATCCAGTGCAGAGTCGGCCAGAAAAGAAAAGTCAAAGATTTGAAACATAACTCCCATTTCCCTCTGTAGCAATGCGTTTTCCTGAGTTGAATGTTTGCAGGACTTGTCTTTAATATCTATAGAATTAATTAGTTTCCCGGGACCGATTCTTCATAAATCAATTAACATCTGAGGTGTTGAAACCTATTTTACTTCAGATCAAAATAGTTGAATATCATTTCGCCCAGCCGAATGTCCCAATACTCCCGCCTCTTCCATGTAAATACAAGCTGCTCCAGGTGAGGTTGGAGCTCCCAACCTGACGTTCCAATGCTCTTTGCTGCTACATGTCAATAGAAGCTGCTCCAGTTGAAGTTGTAGCTCCCAGTCTGATGTCCCAACGTTCCCTGCTCCATGTCAATAGGAGGGGGCCAGTTGAGATTGGATCTACCAGTCTGATGTCCCAATACTCCCTGCTGCGTCATGTCAATAAAAGCTGCTCCAGGTGAGGCTGGATCTCCCAGAATGACGTCCCAATGCTCCCTACTTTCCTAAGTCAATAAAAGCTGCTCCTGGTGTGGTTGGAACTCCCAGCCTGATGTCACAATGCTCCCTGGTCCATGTCAGCAGACGCCGCTCCAGATGAGGTGTGAGCACACATCCCTGGCAGCTCTCACACCCGTATACCATCATAGAAATACTGCCAATTGACCATTTCCACCACTGGAACCATTGGTGGAATATCTGCATCATGAGTACCTAATCGCATTTTTAATCACCACCGAATGACTATTTCCAAAAGACTTACTTTCTTAAACCTTATTTAGCATGTGCATACTGCAGTCAATCCGAAGTAAGATAATGGTGCTAATCGACACATGTTCAATAAAAATTACATCCTATTTTTCATGTTGAGTAACTGCTCCTTAGCAAGGACAATGTTTGTAATGAAATCACAAATTTATTCCATGTGAGGGAATGTGGTTCGTATTATTTAAATTGAATTTGTTCACTGTGTAAAATTATCAAATAGATCTCAATTTCAAGACAAAATTGGTAATGTTGTCATCCACCTTGAAATGTGGTGTCTTCTTCTTTCAGCCACACGGGTATTAGAACGAAACGTCTGTAAATGACATGCGTTTAAAGATACTTGAAATCATTTTTCATGTTTATGCTGCATTAATCTGCGGTTATTGATCCACAGTTTAGGTTCAGTCCCTACCGCTAACATGCTGACTTCTCCAGTTGTTCATAGTTCAATGTGATGCATCCAGTGTGTGCATAACGAGAGGGAGCTTGCTTCCCACATCTTGCGTTTATCTGTGCCTTATGTCCAGCATTCACCAATGGGGAGAGCAAGGGGAAAGGGCGAGACCGATGTGTCAGTCTGTCCATGCCCACAGCAACTTGACTTGGAAAAGAGAAACATGTTCCTTTTCATTATCCCAATTCTATCCACATTTCAATGCAATTTAGGGAACAGGCTCAAATTATTCTTTGAGATTTTATAATTGCATAATTCATAGAAACTAACCATTGGAGTTCTAATTTCAATAAGCCAGTTGTGGTCATCCACAATAAAAACCGTTGGTAACAGAGACAAGAGTTGGCTTTGAACCCACACGTGCAGAGCACAATAGATTAACAACCCATTGCTTTGACCTCTCGGCCACCTCGCCATGCAGGCCACTTTGCGAGTGAACTTATGAATAAGTGAATTGTGTAAATAATGCAGAGCAGCAGATATTTCTCCCTGGTGTTGGTGAAATGATAATTAGCGCAGTATAGTTCTAAGAGTATAGTCTGACCTCTGGGTTGTGGGTCAAGCGCACTCCCACTGTGGCACTCTGCTCACAGTGATCTGAAAAAAAAAAGAAGAAATGACTATGTAACAAGGTCTGTTGAATTCTGTGACGATTTGAAGTCAACGGAATGAAGAGCCCGTTTGAGCCTCCTGACTTAGGAATTGTTTTCCAGACTGGAGGAGAGTGCATTGTGCTCACTGTCATTCTTCTGAACACTTTTCTTCCGCTCAGATATTTTTGACACGCACTTTTGTACAGAACAGACAATTTCAAAATCCCAAATAAGGCTAAACTGACAATTGAATTCAACAATGCAAAAACCTTGAACTGGATCATTTTCCTGGGCTGTGTGACACCAAGGCACTGTTTGATACAGCAACACAGTGAGCAAGTGTCAGAACTAAAATGAGTGCACGGGGAAGTGCATTTCCCACAACAGGAATACTTCCAAAACAGCGGACTGCGGTGGAAGAATTCAGAGGGGGTTTACACTTCCGAATTTGATGCCAAAGACACAATGGAGATCTGTCATTGAGTCTGTTCAAGGTGAAGATTTTAAGATTTCTACAGATGAGAAACAAAATAAAAGGCTCATGGGTGAGTGAAGGCAAAAGTTGAAGTGGTAAATTTTAAAAACGACCCATCTTTGCAATGATTAGCTCACCACTTGCCTCACACGGGTACAAACCACTGGTGAAGAAGATCGTATAATAGGAGTTACCAGCGATGGAATCAGAAAAACTCGGTTTCCTTACTGTAAAGGTTCAACTAGGAATTTTGAGGCAAACATTAATGTGTCACTCCTGTGGTGCAGGTGACCAGTGCACGGTATCTCTGTTCCGTATAGTGGGGTGTGCTGTGCTGAAGGTTTAGGTCTGAGCCTCACATGGAGCAGCTTCAGTTTGTCGTCGTCTTGAGGGGTACGGGATGGCAGCTGAGATTGAGAAAAGCCAAGTTTCTGGGAAATTACCAGTTTTTGTGGCTTGTGAAACGACCTTTTCTGGATAATGACTCCTTGATCAACAAACATACTGCCAATATTTAAAACGTGAAGAGACATGTGTGGAGAGAGAGCCGAAGATGATTTTTCAGCAGATGGATGACGTTTCCCATGTGCAGTGCGTTAAATTCCGAGAAATTAGATGTTCAACTGGTTTCATGTTACGCAGTTTGTTGCAAACTCGCCAAGGTCACTGTAATAATCAAAACAATTAGATTGATCGCATACAACCATCAGAATATTGTATTAAATTTTGGTCTGAGCATCTTTCAGCTGAAATGGTGTGCTTCTGAAAAGTACAGAGGATGGAAAATACAAACAAAGACAGGGTCGACTTTTGCGTGGAGACAAGAAAGCATGAAATACACCTAACATCCTGTGAATGTGGTCAAATCTTTAATGTAGGTGTTGCGTCTCCAAGTGACGATTACATTGCTACTCATTTGGTTGTAACTTCGGTCTGCAGTTATTTTAGGACATGAGCCCCATTTTCAATGCTTCACCTTGAATAATACGCTACACTTTTCAAATCAATGAACTTTTTATACTCAATCTTATTCAGCTGTGTGTGTTCGTGAAATGCGTTTGTGTCTGAATAAAAGCCAAATTCGACATTAATCCACACCCACGCTTTTCCTTTCTTTCAATGGTAAATTCCCTCCTTGTATGTTAGTTCGTGTGTCTTTTAAAACACTATGAAATCAGAAATCTACGTTTTATTTCCGGAAAGTCATTCAGGATTTCAATAACTTTATTGAGTGGAAGAAACTCTCATCCAATCTTTTCTCAATCATTCACTAACGGTTTTGAAGCTCTAAGTGAAGTTGTTGATTCACTCGAAAGAGGGAACTTCCACGATTTCATCACTTCAAACATCAGATTATGTGAAAATCTCTTTTATTTCTGTTTAAACTTGCGTGTTTCTGGTCCAGCATTTCCACATCTCGTGAATAAACTTCTTCATTCTCTTTATCATGCCAATGATTTTATGTCTCAGTAAACCGCGTCCCTGGGATTCTTAATATCTTGCTATCCAGGAAGCAGCATCTGTGCCCTTTCTAAATTCTTCACATGTCTTTGGTGGAGAATGAGGTCAAGGATTACACACAAAGCTCCCACTGTGGGTGCCCGAAAGATTTCACAGTTATGCGATGAAGTCTTTGATTTTTAAATATGATTTATCTAAATCTCCATGACCTGCGTGAGTCTCAGCTATTTATAAAGGTAACTGAAGTTCAAAAACATCGTAGTAGGGCTATAGTCATTCCAGTGCAGACCTGTTCTGGACCGTAAATATCATTACCAAAGGCCACCATGGATCTGAATTCAACACTTTCCACACAGTAATTCTCATAGCTATTGTGTATCATGTTTCTGTGTTCTTGCCCACTTTGTTCATCACTTCGTGTGTCCTTGTATTGAGTTCTACTGAATGATTAATTTGTGAATGGAGACATTCCCTTCATTTCTTATTCGAAACGCCATGGAGCATTGAATAATTGTACTCATATGCTTGCAGAGGTCAGTGCTGCCATTACTGGGATGAATCAGTGAACATTCCCCACGTATCCTCGAAGGCAAGAATTTCCTTCTCCAGTTTAGGGTATCATTACAACACTGAACCCCATGTGTGCGTTCATTAAAACCAAAACAGTTGCAGCAAGACTTTCAGACTAAGCTTTTGTAATCTGCTTGCATTTCTCATACCAAAATTTACATTCCATATTGTGCTATGTTTGTGAATGATAGCATTTTCTGAATCTTGAGCAATGACATTTAAATTTTGTCAGAACACGATCATTCACTGTTCTCTCTTTCCCTTCCCCATGTAATATTCTGTATTTTCTCAGTTTATCTTACTTTTTCAACAGCTCAAACAATCTCACTCCTGATTACCAATCCGAGAGAGTACCATAATTTTGTCAATATGTATGCAGTGCAGCTGTAGGGCGCGGTGACCAAGTGGAAATGCATTGATCACGAGAGCCAAGGAGCAATAGCGGGCTGGTGGAATCTGGCCGTTCTATCGCAGCCATATTCAAAACATTTAACATAATCTTTAGCCAAATCATATTGGTAGAAAATAAGAAAAAAAACGAAAGAATGGCTGATGTTGAAAATCAAAATAAAACAGAGGTTGAAGGAAAAGTTCAGAAAATCTCGCAGCATCTATGGAGGGACGGACCCAGTGGATCTGAAACGTTCACCATGATTCATTTGCGCAGATGCTGCCAGCTCTGCTGAGGTTTTACAACAATATCTGTTTTTGTTTGAGATTGGCAGATGTTGCAGCAGGTTATGAAAACAGTGCTTTCTGGAGGCAAACGACAGCACGGACCTGGTAGTGTGAAATGAAACCAGAATAAGTAATAGTCGACAGTGTGATGCTGGAAAAGCACAGCAGGTCAGGCAGCATCCGAGGACCAGGAGAATCAATGTTGCAGGCATAAGCCCTTCATCAGGAATGAGGTTTGTGAGTCGGCCTTAGGCACACTGCTGAAGCCAGGCGCCAACTCGCTGACACATCTTCCTAGTGCCCCCAATCATAGCCTCACCTCCCATCATCTCCCAGACCATCACAATCTCATCACCTCTGGGGAATCTCCCATTAACAGCATCCAACCTCATTGTCCATGAAACCCGCACTACCTGATTCCAACTCCTTCCTAAGACCAGTGGTCTCAGCCTGCGCCTGTCCGAATCGACTCATCTCTTTCTACCACAACACCTTCCTATCTCCCCATTCCACGAAATCCTCACCTACATTCGTGATACCATCTATGCACTTCACCTCCTCCAAAAGATTTGTTTCCCTGGCCCCCAACGCGTCATCTCCACCTTGGACATCCAGTCCCTGTACACATTTATCTGCCATGACGAAAGTCTCCAAGCCCTCTGTTTCTTCATCTCACCCCATCCAACCAGTACCCTTCCATCGACACCCTCATCAACATGGCTGAACTCGTCATCAACCTCAGCAACCTCTCCTGCCAATCCTCCCACTTCCTCCATACCAAAGAGGTAGCCATGGGAACCCGCACCTGACCGAGCTATGCCTGCCTCTTTGTCACATGTGTGGAATTGTCCATCTTTCGCAGTTACACTGGCACCAATCTCCACTTGCTCCTCTGCTACATTGATGAATGCATTGGCGTCAATTCGTACTTCCATGAGGAGGTTCAATAGTTCACCAACATTACCAACACCTTTCACCCCGACCACAACTTCACCTGGATCATCTTGGCAACTTCCCTCCCCTGCCCAGAACTGTCCATCACTGCGTCCAGCGAATGACTAATTACAGACATATCCTGCAAGCCCACCGACTCCGACAGCTACCAACACTGCACCTTCTCCCACCCCAACTCGTGTAAAAACGCCATCCCTTATTCCCAATTCCTCCGCTTTCACCATACCTTTTCCCATGATGACCAATTCCATCTCAAAAAGTCCCAGTTGGTCTCCTTCTTCAGTAATCGCAAATTCCCTTCCCACGTGGTTGACGATGCCCTCCAGTGCATCACCTCCACTTCACACACCACCGCCCTTGATCCTCACTGCCCCCGCAACAAGGACAGAATTGCATGGTCCTCAACTTTCATCTCACCATCCTCCGCATAAATCACATCATACTCCACCATTTCTGCCATCTCCAAACAGACCCCACTATCAGATATATATTTGCCTCCCCACCCCTATCAGCATTCCCAAAAAGACCATTCCCTCAACGAACCCTACATCAGGTCTACGATCCCAATAAGCCCACATCTATCTCTGCCACCGCAGGTTGGCTAAAACCAGCGCCCACACTACTCTACTCATCTCCATCTAAGGCCCGCAGCGATCCTTCCACATCCGTTAGAAATACACGTGCACCGCTTCCAATGTCAACTACTGCATGCATTGCACCCAGTGTGGTCTCTTCTCCGTCAGTGAGACAGGACACCTACTTGCAGATCATTTCAGAGAACATCTCTGGGACACCCGCACCCACTAACTTTACCATCCCGTGACTGAACAATTCAACTCCCCCTCCTACTCCGTCAAAGACGTACACCACCAAACGATAACCACGCAATGCCTGGAGGAGGAATGCCACATATTCAGTCTTTGGACTCTGTCACCTCAAAGTATTAGTGTGGATTTGTACAGTTTCCTCATTTCCCTTCCCACAAGTCCCAAGCCTCCAAATTGGCACAGCCCTCTCGACCCATTTGATCACTGCTCCTTCTGACCTATCATCTTCTCCCTCACCTTCATCCAACTACCGCTTTCCCCGCTACCTCGACAAAACCCCACACCCCACCCATTTATCTCTCAGACCTGGGAGTGAAGATGCCCCTGGATTGCAGTGATCACAGTGTGACTATGTTTTGCATTTAATTTGTGTGAGGGCAGATCGGATCTGAGACGAGCGCTTAACACCTAAACAACGGGAGTGGTATCAGATTGCGAAGTTAGGACGGGCTGAAGTGAAGTGGAAAATTCTGTCAGGAGATGGGTGAGTACAACTGCATCACATCACCCAGACTTTAAAAGACATGCAAAAGGAGCAAATCAACTTCAGTGCAGGCACAATGACAGGTAAAGTGGAAAGGAGCCAACACAACACACTGAGATGAAATGGAATTATTTATGAGAAAGCTTGAAGCTGTTTTACATACAGACTGCCCTCACATTGGAAAAAGGAATTTCCTGCAGTAACGGTGATATTTGCCTGGGACATCACAATTCCGACATATTATCTTCTATAGCAGCGTGGCCTCGTGCAAGCATGATCGGGCCATCAACCAGAATTCAATACATCAAAGCTCTCCTCTGCGCTGAACAACATATTTGCTGCTCCTGTAGACAGATCTCAATCGCTTCACATGCATCATTTTCTGCTTCCTACATCACGGAACCACTTGAACCTGATCCAATTACCAGTGTTTCTGCTTTAACCCATCTTTTGTCACTCGTGAGCTGACTCAGGTACGAGTGACCAATTGGCCTTTTGAGCGCTCTCACTCTGGTATGATCTGAATGATAAAGTGCACTGTATCTGATTCACTGTATCTGTAGAATTTCCCCACTCGCGACTGTGCTGTTCAATCCCATCCTAGCGGACTGAACTGCCTCCATTGGAAGAGCTGTCTCGATTGGTGGAGTATCACACAGTAAGAGTGATTTTTTTTAATGTCATCCTCGAAGGTACATGCGACAAAAAGTTGCAGACTGCGGGAAACTGCTGTGGTCAGCGCGAACACAGAGGGCCAGCGGGAGACTGGTGGGCCCAGAAATCTGAAATTAATGGATAAAAAGATTATTCTTTTTAGAAGAATTCGACTCAGACCAAAATCTTAACACCTCCCGGGGATAACATGGATGTTGGTGAGCGGACAGTCTCAACTTTTTCCAGCATTTACAATCTTTGTCCGTGTGACACCAAAAGCAGAAAACTGGAATTGTTTATATTGCTTCTGAAAAACAGATAAATAAATTTTGAAGAGCTTAGATATTTCTTCTTGGTGTTCATGAAATGATTAAGAGCAGAGTACGGTTCCACGAGTTTGGTCTGGCTTCTGTGTTATGGACCCAGGGCACTCCAACGTGATATTCTGCTCACATGATCTGAACACACAAAGAAATGATGCAGTGACAAGACCTGCTGAATCGGAATCCGTGAAGAAGAGAAGTCGATAGAATGAAATGAGCCATAAGAGCGAGAATGTTGCAAATTATTTTCCAGACTCGAGGAGATTGCGTAAGTGCTGTTTTTAGGGGTCAATATCTGTACAAGTCGATTAAATCAGTGTTGGGTGTTATTGTACTGCATCTTTTGTATAATGGTGCAAAAGCACGGAACTTTTGTACAACGGGGACAACTTCACAATCCTCAATGAGGCAAAACACACAAATGAGGTAAACAACAGAGTAACCGCACTAACTGGTGTTTCGTCATGGGATAAGCTTCCCTGCTCAGATTTCGCTGAAAATCGTTCTCTGAATAATTCCTGAGTCTGAGATTCGAACAGTGAATGGTGTATGTCAATACAAACTGCTCTGATCTCACAACTTCAGCATTTCTTTCGCCCCCTCATGTATGTCTGGCAATTGTAATTGATCCCTCACTGTGTTACTTCAGCACACGTAGAGAAAAAATAACAATAAGAACAACAGCCATGTATGTGACTGGGATTTGAACCGATGCTGTTTCAGCCGATCGATTCCACTGTAACTGAAATTGCTTCCACCTTTCCTGTGTCAGTAATAAGTTTGCAAAGTTTAGTGGTGAGTTTTCATGCATTGAATTGGACCCAGCATCCTTTCTCAGGTCGAAATTTACTGCGATATAAAAACATGATGAATGACAATGGCGGCGTTTACTGGAAGATAAAGACGTTAGGAATGACATGGCCAGAGTTCACTCGATACCATGTCGGTAGAAGCGATGGAAATGAGGTTTACTGGGAGATAAAGCCACGAAGAAAAGAAGAGGTTTAACGGGATGATGGGATAGATAAAGATTAATGCGGGAAATACTTAGTTATGTTCGAAGATAGGTTATCCAGCTGATGTGAAGTTGTTAAGAGTAAATACAAGTGAAAATCCCTCGTTTAGGTGAGTGGAAACTAGAGGAAGAGCTTCAAACCCAACAGGGCACGATGAATAAGTTTGGAATAGGCATTTTTTATTTTGAGAGTTATTGAATTCTGAGGTGAATTTTCAGAAATAAAAACATTTTAGGAGCTGATTCCAGAATATTTAAAAAGCGCGTGCAGGCACGCAAGGAGTAAATTTAACAGCGACAGGGATTCTGGCCTGCCTGGATGGGGATGCAAATGGGAAACACTGTCAAATTGGTTAACATTCATAGGAAAGAAATTGCAAAAATCTGCAACTGAAAATGTTATGTGTAAGAAGAGCTGGTGGAGTTGGAAGGTGCACCGCTCCGTCCACATGAAATATTACATAATGTAAATGCACTGAGCTGTTTGGTTTAACGCTGCACTGAATATAATCCGGTTAGCTCAGTCCACTGATTAACTGTTTTATGAGAAAAGTGAGACAATCAGCGTGGATGAATTCCCTCGCTGTCTCAGGTTTCCACAAAGATCAACATCTCCCCTGCTCACCTGATCTGTAATACTGTGGTGCCTCTAGTGACCAAGATTTGGCCTGTCGATGGAAAACATAATTATAATTGCCATCTGTTTCCTTGAACATGTGGTCACAAACAACCGCAAGTGGAGTGCGTCTATTTAATACTCTTTGATCTCCGTTTCGAAAATCCTGCGACAAGACTGAACCTTATTCCAGTTTGACATCCTGTTGCTCCCAACACCAAAACCACTTGTCCAGATCCTTTACCAGGTTTATTGACAACATTCAAACTCCACAATGTGATAAATCTAATACTTTCGATTGGTTTATTGAGCTGTGCAGATCGCAGGAAATGGAATGATATGAAACGAGTTAAACAGACTTTCCCAGGATGTAATCCTGTGCTGAGTCAGCGATTTGAGGAAGGTCAGCAAGCTGAAACTTAACCTCTGTTTCTCTATCCAGAGATGGATATTCACCTGGGGAATATTTGCAGATTTCCGTTTAATTATTGGGATATTTCCTAAAGACAAGTTATTTCCCCACGTCAGAAACTGGAATTTTCAAATAAATGCTACTTTAATCAACATTGTTTTCAACTGCGTTTCAGTGTAATGCTTCAATAATCCTTGTCAATGTCAATAACAGCATCTTTAGATGAGCATTGAACTTTGGCATTTTACACACCTTGAAGTAGGAGACGCTGACCAATTGCGCGACTGGAGCCGCAGACAGCGAATTGGTCACGTGACTGGCATGTACCTGGAGAAATTTAACTCAACTGCTCTACTTCTGCTGTGATGATTAGATTCCCTTCAGTATGTAAACAAGCCCTTCGGAACAACAAGTCCACACCAACCCTCCGAAGAGTCACTCAATCAGAACCATTTTCCCTCTGACCAATGCAATTTACAATGGCCAACTCACCTGACCTGCATAGTTGGACTGTGAGAGGAAACTGGAACACCCAGAGGAAACCCACGCAGTCTCAGGGAGAATATGCAAACTCTACACAGATAGCCGACTGAGGCTGGAATCGAACCTGTTGAGGCAGCAGTATTAACCATTGAACCACAACACTGTGGGATCGTTGGTGGTGATGTACTGCCCCACTGATACATCAGTCACTCACCCTTCTTCATTTTCCTGAATCATCTGGTTCTGAAAGTAAAGCTAATGCCGACAAGGTGAAACTGACATGAAACTGTGATTACTGAACCATCAGGTTCATGAAAACAATACAAAAGGGACACAAAAATGTGAAAAATAGACTACATTGTAAAATTGGTTTCTGTTGCTTCCTGCGTTGTCAACAAACAATGTTACATTGCCGCTGTCGCAGGGCATTTTTTTCTATCAGCTTCAATCGGCACAGAATTCGAATTAATGAAACTTCACCAATTTACTCCTGAAAGTTCATACAGGTAACAGGAAACTTATCACATTCATCAATAATCTTCACCATTCCTACATCCAAGAACACGTTGTACAGTTCACATGAATATTGAATATGTAAGAATGGTATGCAAGAATAAACTAAATTACAATTTAAATTGTAAAGTAGGATGAATGCACAGAAAGACTCAGCATGTCAGAAATTCATGTTATCCAACTGGAGCCCAGCAGAGTGGAAATGTGTCCGTGAATCCCAATATGCACACTTTTGCTTGCTCCATGTACCCAGTTGGAAGCCTGTGTGAAGGAGCATGCAGACTAACAGAGCGCCTGAGAGAATCGTTCACTATCTGATCTAAAGCTGCAATAGGAGCTGTCTACACTGGCTGTGAGAGCGGTGGGGTAAAGGGAGGACTTTGATATTCCGTCGTGTCGATTCACATGGCCCTCATCAGCTTATTGTTGAAAACCCTCTCTAACAAACGGCACATAAAGAGAGGAACAGAAGGAGGCTATTCCAAACACGTGTCCTACCCGCCGTTTGATATCATCATGGCTGATCAAACACGTCAATGTCTTTCACCAACGCATCCACAACAACCTGTCAGACAACGGGATAAAGACATTTAAGAAATCAAAAGTTTCTGTGCAACTTTGGGAGGGAAATGTGTTTACAGACAGTGGGTTTCTGAATGAAATTTGCAGATTTGCGGGTGAGCATCAGATTCTGGTCTGATCATCTTTCAAATGATATGATTCCATAAAAACTTACAACCAAGAGTGTCAGGAATTTCGTCTGGTCAGTAGCAGGGACAAAAACTCCAGGCGACAGGAATTGGCGATGAATCAATGATTCGGGTGAAAATTGAACTAAACTGCAATTCTGACGCAGTTCAAACTCACAAACATTGAACAGCAAATTTCCCAATGTTGTAGAAATCTAACACGCTTTTCATTTCGCCACAGAGCTGCGCTCGCCACAATTTTACTGCACCCAAAGTTGCCGTTGTCATGGACAAAATGTCGTCAAACATCAGGAGATGCGGAGAGTGTTTCAAAAAGTAGATTTTTTATGTGCAAACAAAAATCTTGACATTCAGAAAGCAAATTGTTAAATGCCCCCGAACCTCAGTGTTCATGGCATAGAGTCATAGAGTCATTGAGATGTACAGCTTGGAAACAGGCCCTTCTGTCAACTCAATCTAGTCCTACCTGCCAGCACCCGGACCATACCCCTCCATACCCTTCCTATTCATATACCCATCCAAATGTCTCCTAAATTTTGCAATTGTACCAGCCTGCACAAAATCCTCTGGCAGCTCATTCCATAAAGTACCATCCTCTGCGTGAAAAAGTTGCCCCTTAGGTACCTTTTACATGTTTCATCTCACCCTAAACCTATGCCCTCTAGTTCAGGACTCCCCGACCTCAGGGAAAAGACTGTCTATTTACCATATCCATACTCCTCATAATTTTGTAAACCCCTATAAGGTCACCCATCAGCCTTCGACGCTTCAGGAAAAACAACCCCAGCCTGTTCAGCCTCTCCCTATAGCTCAAATCCTCCAAATCTGGCAACATTCTTGTCAATCTTTTCTGAAACCTGTCAAGTTTCACAACATCTTTCCGAGAGGAAGGAGACCAGAATTGCACACAATATTCCAACAGTGGCCTAACCAATGTCTTGTACAGTTGCAAAATGACCTCCTAACTCCTGTACTCAATACTCTGACCAATAAAGGAACGCATACCAAACGCCTTCTTCACTATCCTATCTACCTGCGACTCCACTATCAAGGAGCCATGAATCTGCACTCCAAGGTCTCTTTGTTCAGCAACACTGCCTAGGACATTACCATTAAGTATATAAGTCCTGCTAAGATTTGCTTTGTAAAAATTCAGCAGCTCGCATTTATCTGAATTAAACTCCATCACTTCATACCTTTTCTTTAATCATGTTTTGTTAGTTTATCAGAATGCCCAACTGTGTTAGTCAGAATTACACCATTCCAGCTATACAATAAACCAATGGTGTTAGCTCCAATTGTGGTTCTACTTCTATCACTAAGATTTTTTTTCCTAATTCTTCTTAATATTATTCTACTGTCACTATTAGGTATTCTACTGCCACCGGTACTACAATGATCTTCCATCCCAGACTAACCTGTCATGATTTGATATTCAGCTACCCCACCTATCACAATGTTTTACTCTCCCTCCTGTCCACTGATCACATATATAATGTCATAGCCTGCTACAAGCGTCTCAAGTCGGCTGACTCCACTATCAATTAATTAATTAAATTCATGTTCTTCGTAGTTATTGTCACGACTTATCCCAGCCTGCCATGATGATATTTAGTAGGCGAGTCTGACTTAACTAATTGTTATTATCTCAACCTGCCACCTTAAATTTTCAGCACACTCTGACGCTGCTAATTGATGTAGGAGCATTCCACTATTCTTATCCCATCCTGCAACAGCGGCCCAATCCTGCCCCAGTAATCTTTTGACGAGTGTAGCATTCAGCGGACCCTTTGTAACAGACCGCAAGTAGTTTCCATGCCTTTACCCTCCCCATGTTTTCATGCTCTGTATTTTCTGTACAGTGTTCAAATTTTTCATCAGGCATCTGTTTTTCTTCACCCCACTTTCCAGTACCTGGTCTTTATCCAAGTGTGCTCTAACTTTTCAAGTATTCGGCTAAATAATCCTGAAATATTTTGATTTACCACACGTTCAAACCACACGTTCAAACAGTGAATTCCAAACAAACAACACTCTCAGATTGAAAACGTTCTTCCTAAATCTCGTCTGAGCACCCTCTCCCTTGTGTTTAACGGAGATCCCTGGTTGTTAACTCTTCCCATTAGAAGTTTGTTCCTATCTCACATACCGATCCCCTTAATGTGTAACTTAATCACTTCCTCACTCAGCCTTCTCCAATCTCAGATAAAGAGCCTGAGCTGAGCTCGTCTATCTTCGCCATGGCGATACTGTCATGCTGGAAAAGAACAGCAGGGCAGGCAGCATCCGAGGAACGGGAGAATCGACGTTTCTGGCATAAGTCTTTCATCAGAAATGAGTCTTCTGGGTCTGGACTGAGAGGTAAATGGGAGGGGGTTGGGGTTGGGTGGAAGCTGGGAAAGCGAATGGTGGATGGAGGCAGGGAGAAGGTGATAAGTCAGAGGGGGAGAGACGAATGGGTCCAGAGGGTGGTGCTGAGTTGGATGTTTCAGACTGTGATAATGCGGGGGGGAGAGGAAATGAGGAAGCCGCTGAAATCCAAAATTTTCCCGTGTGGTTGCAGGGTCCGAAGGCAGAATATGAGGCGTTCATCTTCCAGGCGTCATGTGGGAACGGTTTTATGGTGGCTTATGCCCGAAACGTCAATTGTCCTGCTCTGCAATTCACATGACAGGAGAGATGTGAAAACCACGACTGAAAAAAGGAGAAAAACGTATGTATTCAGAGTTAATGGAATTCGATACAGTGCGAACAGAAATCATGTGGCCAGTTGAATCTGAACTGTGCCGTGAAAGAGATTCGCACTCCCCCACTGTGTCTTTTAAAAGCCCCAATTGTGATCCAACTACAAAAATAGAAATTTCTTCAAAAGCTCATCGAGTCAGGCAGCATCAGTGGAGAGAAATCAGAGTTCCGAGGAAGGGTCGGTTGACCGGAAATGGTCATTCTGTACTCCCCGAGCTGCAATTCAGACTTTTGTCTCTTCTTTACAGCACTTACAGTCCATTCAGATTTTGTTTGACATTTACCTGAATTGGACACCTTTGCATTGTGGAAGCCTATTTGTTAATACTGGAAATTAACATTTGCTTAACTATCCAAACTCTTTTTTTCAAATTACTTGGCCTGTTGCCTTGTGTGTCATGGCATCACAAATTCACATCTGAATACTTCTGAAAGTTATGAGGATTTCTGCCTCTGCAATATTTGCATGCACTGAGTTCCAGATTTTATTCAACGGCTGTTTCAAATCATTTGTTTGCACATTCACTCAAATCTTTCCTCTTCTATTCTTAAATCTATGCCACCCTACCCCTCCCCTGTGATGGATCTCACCATCAAAGATAAGCGTTTATTTCAGTCTACGCCATCCATATTCCTGATTAGTTTGTACATCTCAATCATGTTTTCTCTTAATCTCTTCTGCTCTGAGAAAAACGCTTCCAGTCTATCCAATTTCTCTTCATAACTGAAACTCTTCTATCCAGACAATAATCTGGTAAATTTCTCCTGCATCATTTCCAGTGCTATCATATCCGTGCTATCTTGAGAATTGCAGAACTGCACACAATAGACAAGATAGAGCTAAATGAGCAAGGGAAATAAATGATGTAGAAGTCCACAGACAGAGGTATTTCCTACTAAACTTTCTTTTCCTCAGTGCTTCCCTGTATCCTTTTCCAGAGGCTGATGTTCCAATAATTTCTCGTCTATGTGGTAAAAGCTGCTGTATGTGAATTGATGTCATAACCATTGTATCGAAATGGATTGACTGGTTTGAAGGTGAGCACGTGTTTCTTCTCTGACGGCACAGAGGCGCAAGAAATGGCAAAGCTGGGAGTGCTCCTGGTCAAAGGCGGGGAGGAAGATCATATATGTCTCCGTTTATTAGATTATTAAGATACACCAGCAGTATTAAACGTACTGCAGAGTAGTTCAGCTGAAGTGTGCTGTTCCCTTAAGCGAGAGGTCGATTGATTGAAAGCATTCTCTGAAATTTTCCTTAACAATGCGCTGTTTCGTTACTTTGACAGTAAGACCTGTTTTTGATCACATCGTCTCCGCATCAGCCTCTTGCTGTCAGTAAACACTCCAATACAGCGTACATCACTTTCATTCCAACACAGCCACATGCCATGTTCTCATTCCCTCTGTGATAATTAGAATTGACAATGTCATTCTCTGAGATGCAGCAATGTAGCATGAAGTTGGCAGTGCAGTGAACAAAGAAAAACAAAGAACAGAGAAAAGTTACAGCCCAGGAACAGACACTTTGGACGTCGAAGCCCGAGCTGATCCAAATCCACTGTCTAAATCTATCACCCAATTGCTAAAACTTTGTATCATTCTGCACCTCACCTACTCATGCATCTGTCCAGCCGCACCTGAAATGAATCTACTATGATTGCCTCTACTACCTCTGCTGGCAACACGATCCAGGCACCAACCACCCTCGGTGTAAAATACTTCCAACGATTTTCTCTCTTAAACTTTTCACCTTTCACCTTGAATGTGTCATCTCTCATTATTGAGTCCCTCACCTTGGGAAAAAGCTTATCCCTATCCACCCTGGCTATACCCTTCATGGTTTTGTCGACGTC
Organism: Chiloscyllium punctatum; assembly: GCF_047496795.1. NCBI lineage: Eukaryota > Metazoa > Chordata > Chondrichthyes > Orectolobiformes > Hemiscylliidae > Chiloscyllium > Chiloscyllium punctatum. The sequence goes on from NC_092751.1 coordinate 26,073,188, forward strand.
AATCGGGTCGCCCACAATCTCGTTTATTCTAATGAAAACAAACGTAACCTACTCAATCTCTCTTCAGAGATAGCATCTTCCATACCGGGCAACATCCTCATAAACCTTTTCTGCACCCTCTCCTAAACGTCCACATCGTTTTGGCAATTTGGCGACCAGAACTGTAAACAGCATTCTAAATGCGTTTGAACCAAAATCTTGTACCATTTTAGCATGACCTGCCAGCTCTTCTACTGAATGCCCGGTCCGATGAAACCAAGCATGCCATATGCCTTCTTGTCCACTAGATCCACCTGTGCAGCCACCTTCAGGATACAAAGGACCTGAACTCACAGATCTCTCTGCTCATCAACATTAACCAAGGCTCTTCCATTTACAGTATACGTGGCTCTAGAATTGGACTTCACAAAATGCAGCACCTCACATTTGCCTGGATTCAACTCCATTTGGCTCTTCTCCGCTCAACTCTCCTTTATATCTACATTGTCCTTCATTCTTTGACAGTCCCCTATGCTTTCTGCTACTCCACCAATCTTCGTGTCATCTGAAAATGTAATGGCGATATTTGGGCTAGCAACCCTTGGAGACTGGAGCATTGCGCTGCTCGTAATTAGATTCGATGAATAAAATCTGGAGTATAAACCAGCTCAGAGGAAGAATGACAAAAAGTTTTACTTTCCTGAAAACCCATTCATTCATGTCCCTTCAAGAGGGAATTCTGCCATCCTTAGCGAGACTTGCCAACATATAACTCCAGACCCACAATAGTACGGTTCACCCATAAATTCCCTTTGACTCAGTTCAAGGAAAGCTAATTATGAACAACGAATGATGTTCAGACTAAGATGGCCACACTCTGGGGAGAACAAGGAAGGATAAAAAAGATACATGGATGATGGGGAAAATTGGGAATCGTCTCAGCGTGGACTCAAATTCAAATGATTATCCAAACTAAATAGACAAAATGATACCCACGCCGCCATGAAGTCAGGTCCATGGGGGCGGCGTCTGTAGGAAGGGAATCAATTAGCAGCTGACAGGTAAACTCACTTGCTCAGTCACAAGTTGGACAGGTTATTCACCACTTCCACATGTGAGAAGGAATCAGTCAGGAGACCAACCTGCAGAGTTGCCATCAGGTTTGTAAATGATAGCAAGGGTCCGATTCTGCTGTTATTGCAGGTGTTCATCACATCTAGCAATGAACCATGCTTGGATGCCTGTTTCCAGTGGTGTACCACTGTTTCCTGATGTAGATCAATAATTCAAACTTAGTTGGAGGAGTCATGTTTAGAAGTTTATAGACAATGAAACAATTTGTCATGTAGTTAACTGTGAGGAATAATATCAGGGACTGCAGGGATGTATCAATCAGGTGGAAGGGTAAAACGGCGAATGGAATTGAATCCAGACAAATAAGTGGTAATGAATTTAGGGAGTTGTAACAATAACAGTGAGGATTCTGAATGGTGGACAGGAAAAAAGAGATCTCGGAGTGAACGTTCAGAGATCTCTGAAGATTGTTGGACAGGGAGATCAGCTGTTTGCGACGCTTTTTGCATATTTTCTATTGTTGACCACAGGCTCAGGATGATATTCGATCTTTATCAACCGGCAGTTTAGGAAATAACTAAAGGAGTGAGCACAAGTCTGGTCAATGCAATAATCTACATTTTTAAAAATTGTAAAATAAAAGGTGGAGGGCTGAAGTATAACACTTTGCCCATCATGACTCCTTCACAACTCAGTGAATTTACCACTGATTCCTCTCCAAGTCATGCAGGTATGTACATGGGAAGATAATTTGTAAATGGTGACTTTTCAGTGCATCTTCAACCTTGTCGTTATAGTCGGTACAGTTTTTGAGCTTTGACGGTTCTGTCAACAAAACCTGGATGACTTACTTCAGGGAATCTTCTAGGAGGTGCTCTCTGCTGAAATTGCGCCTTAGCAGTTCAAGGAATAAATATTCTGGTGTTGAACAATGTACATTTATGTGACTGTATTTTCGTGGAGACTGTCCAGTTCCTTCAGTGGTATTGAAGCGGCACCCACCTAGGCAAATTGAGAGGGTTCCGTTAAACATCTAATTTGTGCGTTGCAGACGATGTGGCCTTCACGGGGACAAGGGTTGAGTTAAAAATCAAAGAAAGTCGACCGACAGACTTTTTTATTTGTCGTCAACTTCTTTATATGGGCGATCAGGTTCCATTTCTCCTAAATACAAGCTCCCAGGACGGTTACATGGAGGAATTCAGTTACAATGAAGCCATTGAATGCTAATCGAATATGATTAGATTCTCATTTGTCAGAGTTATCATTGCTGTATTTGGTCCTTCTGTGGATCAATCCGATTCCAATCGCTTTCTGATTTCAAGATCCAATTCCCGTCTGCACCTGAAATTTCAACCCGTTTCCTCGCCGAGATTTCTCCACCTGTCTTAATAATATGTAAGGACGCTGCAGGGGACAGCAGAGATTTACGAGGATGTTGCCAACTCTGTATAAAATGGAGTTTCGTGAAATCATTGGTTCGGCTGGGATTATTTTCCATGAAACAAAGGAGGTGGAGGGGAGCTCTATAATCATATAACACCAATTATAAACGTTCAATATTCGAGGAATCTTGACAGGGTAGATACGGGCAGGTGGTTTGACCTATGCTGTGAGGAGAGCACCAGAGGACATAATCTCAGAATTAGATATTGCCTATTTAATTCAGAAATGAGGAGTAATTTCTTTGCTCAGTGTCCAAAAGATCTGTGGCAATTTCCAGCAACCGCTGCTGAGACTCTGTTGTTGGGTATTGTGAAACTATGCCAGATAGTTAATCAGAAAGATGATGGAATTTTTTCGAGGTAAGTGGGCAGAAAGGAGTTAAAGATTATCAGATCAACCATGAGTTCGTTGAATGGTGGGGCAGACTCCATGGGCTGAATGGCAAACTTCCACTTGTTTAAGATTTGGTCTAACGCCTTATTTTATTCATAAGTTCAGAATTGTGAGGGGATGGGATGAAGTGATAGAAAAGGTTTATTAAACAGATCAGACATATCAGGAACAAGGCTCATAAACTCAGCAAAAAGAAATGTCCTGTGACCTGGGGGCAACAAATAACACTGGGCACAGCGCAGGTAGTTGTGTACAGAAGCTGTGATTACTGAAGAAAGTTGGTACACCTTGGACAGTTGGCAATTCAGTGATCACGCTGGATAATGGATCTTTGTATGATTCACACACAGCAGAAATTTGTGAAAGAATGAAAGGTTCGTTTCATTGGAGAGGTTTTCTGCGGTTCCAATTCCGAATGACTGTTTGAAATACTAATCGAATCATTGTGTGAAGTGTTAGGTTAAAATACTCATGTTCAACCCCACTTGAAAAACTTGTGCTTCTGATCTCTTGTTAATTGTTTCTCTTTCTTTCAATGAAAATTCATATAAAGACAAGATGGAATGTGGGGCGGAAAGAAAAATGCGTTCCTTCTCATTACACCAATTTAATCGAAAATTGAATAGAATGACTGCTCTCACTCTTGATTTCGACTGTAATGTGGCATCCATTATTCGTGAATTTCCCGTGCAGTGAATGGCAAGAACAAGATCCACGAACCAGTGTATACCAGAGGTGCAAAGAAAAACTGCTGAAGCGGTTTGTGAAGTTAGCAACCAGAGTGTGACTCGAACCCGTGAATGTGGAGCTCAGCAGTATAATAACCCACCACCATAATCTCTCGGTCTCCTCTGCACATTGTGTAGAGGGGTGACATGTGAGCTCATCTCGTTTGCATGCGGTGAACGTCATGGATGAGAAATTTCCACAGTGGAATCAAATCCACACCATTGTGTTTCTGCTTTCACCAGAATGATAATAACAGCCAATTCCAATAAATAGCCATGCTCGTCAGAATGAATAGCTGTCACTGATACATTCTGAGTCAGACCTCTGTCAGAGTGAAACAGAGAACAAGAATTTTCCGTCATATTCACACCTATTTTTGACTCATAATTTCTCCAGTCACTTTCTCTCTCACGTGAAGAAGCAGCCATGGAGAGGGAAATGAAGGCGATGTTGTGGCTCAATGGCCTTTCTCAAATGGACTGAATTGGATTAAATCGCAAGAAACGCCGTTTTGTTCGTTTCATTTTACTTTTGCTGCAACCTCAACGTTCATTGCAATAATCAGAAATGAATTAGAATTATCTCATTGGAATGATTACTGTTGTATTCAAATTTGCTCCGACTTTATTTCAGCTTCAGGAAAATACCGCTTAGAAAAGGAGAGGGTTAAAGTGCAAAAGAAAACCCAACAGTTTTGTTGCTCGTTGCTTTGGCAGATTTCACCGAGTATTAAATGGACCAAACATCATGGTGTTTGTCGTCACATCTTTAACGCATGTGATTAAAGCACGGAGTCGATCTCCAAGCAACTGGTCGATTCCGTTTCATGATATAATATCTTCCCTTCACAATAAGAAAGGTTTACTCAGTTCCATTTGCAATGCTTTAGCTGAAATATTATGCCAAATCTTTCCCAATCCAGAGTTTTTGGAAACGAATTTTATTCAGCTGCACACGTTCACGAAACGTCTTTACATTTAAAGTCAACCAACTTAGACATTGTTTCCCCACAAATTCCGCCCGACTATATCCCATCCCAACACCTTTGTCTAGCCACGTGCTGTCTCTCTCCTTTTCAAATTTATTCCTTGTATGTCACCAAATGCGCCTTTCCAAATATTTTTTAAAAAACAGATTCTCGGAGTGACAGCGATTCTGCTCTCCTCATTTCTTTGTCCTTCAAAGTTTTCATCAAAGGTTTTGAATGCCCGACGTCGAGATGTTTACTTACTTGTAACAGGGAATTTTCCACCTATTTACTCTGTCCAAATATTTCATAACATGATAAAGCCCTGTTAAATTTTTCTTCGTTAAGAGATAACTATTCTAAATTTTCCAAGACAACAAGTGAATAAAATCTCATCCTCAGTAAACCCCATCAGCATCGTCTCTCATGACTTTCCACCCCAGGAAATACCGCCATTATCCCCTCCGATAGAATCACAGAATCCTACAGTGCAGAAAGGGCATTTTAGTCAATCGAGTCGGTGTCGACATTCTGAAGAGCATCTCACCCAGACCTAGCTCTCCTCCCTATTCGCGTATATTTCACCTGACGATTTCGAATAAACCTGTTGCACTACAACCTGGCGTTCAGTGACTTCTGACCTTGTCCCCGCGTAACCCATGGTCAATTCACTCTTAACATTTTTCATTCAGTCCCTGGACATGAGAGGGCAATTTAACTTTGCCAATCAACCTAACCCTCCGACCGAACAGCAGTGCGAATTACTGAGCCAATGTTCCATCATAGTGAGCAACTGCTGTATCATTTTTAATAACTTTATACCCTGGTAACTCAGCCTCATCAAAGCAAATCAATCCAAATTCAATGCATCGAAACACGACCCTGTCGTTTACAATTTCATTCGTGCTGCGGGAAGTGTTTCTGCACTCAGATTTGAATGCTTTTATGCTGTTTTCTCCTCACTTCCGTGCTTCCAGTAAACATTTCAATCCGGACCAAATCTGTCAAATGATTTTCCTTCCAACATAGTACCAAGATGCAACTTGAAGAAGTCACGTGTTTGCACGTTCACGGACACTCTGCCTTCCTGGGAGCTGCAGCCCTTCCCCACCTTGATTCAGGCAGCACTGTCCTTCCTGTGACATGCCCCCTCGAGAATGGAAGCAGAGGTATCAATCCCCGCACTTAAGAATGGAGCGACAGTTTTAAAACATTTACACTGTCCCCAGCGGAGAAATGAGCCCTGTGACAGGCGGGGACACTAACCATTCAGAAATGTACTTCTGAATATTATATGTTTTGGCATCAAAAATGTACTTCTGAATATTTATTCAGGTCATTAGGGTTTCTGCCTTACTGAACAATACAGACAGTGTATTCCAAATTCCAACCTCACGCTGGCTGATAAACCTTTTCCGCACATCTTCTCAAACCATTCTGTCTTTCTCCTTAAATATCTGGCCCCTGCTGATCGATCCCTCCATCAATGGAAAACTCGTTCAGTCAACCCTGTCCATACCGTAATTCAATCATGTCTTCTCTACATCTCCTTTGCACTGCGACAAACACTCCACACTGTCCTGTCTTTCTTCCTAACTGAAACTCCTCAGCCCAAACAATATCGCGGTAAATATCTCCTGAAATTTTCTCAACGTGATCACATCCCTGCCATAATGTGACTTGCAAAACTGCACAGAACACTCTTGCTTGAGCCTAATGAGCACTTGTTTTAAAATTTCTGGATTAGCACGAAGGCGATTCTGGCTAGGCAGAATTTATAACCCATTCCGAATTGCCTAGAGGGCAGTTGAGACTCAACCATATGGCTATGAGTCTGAAGTCACATGCAGCCCATACCAATTAAGGATAGCAAATTCCATTCCGAAACGGCATATGTGAAACATATTTAATTCATTAATTGTCAATGGATCGATAGTTGTCATTAGAATCTTCATTGCAGATATTTATTGAATCCAAATTTGACAATAATGACATAGTGGGACTCAAGCCCGAGTACCGAGACTATTACCTCGATCTCTGGATTATCAGTCCTATGAAATTACCATAAGATCAACGCAGAAAGCCACAAAAGCTGATCTTTTCCAATAAAATGTCATTTCACCCAAACTGCCCTGGGTCATTTCCATGAGCCTGACGCTCCAATTGTCTCTGGCCTATGTCAGTAAAAGCTGCTACATGGGGATTGATTTCACAACCACGGTATGCAAATGGATAGACTTGTCTGGAGGTTCCGATTGTGGTATTGGAGCACGTTCACCCAACAACAGTGACCGCAGCAGAAGCAAAGACAGAACAGTATGAACGTGAAAGAGAGTGATAGATTGCGCATTGCCTCAGAGAAATGGGAGGTTGGACGGAAAGGGCCATTAATCATCGAGGGAAGGAGAGAAATCTCCGACAAGGGGAGTGTTTGAATCCTGATATATGAAACGCAGAGTTATGAGAAGCGGAATTTGAAGGTAAAACAATTAATTTCTTAGAGGTGTCACAAAAAGGACAACGGAGAGAACACTTAGTGCCGTGATTTGGTTTCAAATCGAGGATGCTGTGGTCACAATGCAAAATACCGACAACCACGATCACAGCAACCACAGAACAGGATGCTTGCAAGCAGCAGTAAGTATACTAACAGAGGAAATGTTCGGAAGACCAGCAAATGTACAATATCCGTACTCAGCAAACAGTGACAGACATGTGGGAACTGAGAATGAACTGAATCTTTCAGTTCGATGTCCTCAGAGGCTGTGGGGATCCCTTGAATGAGAATGTTGAAAGATGAGATTGATAGATTTCGACAAAACATCAAAGACTCGTGGGAGAGTACAGGATATTGTTGAAATGTATTCATCATTAGCATTTTGGCTTAACATTGGCGACTTCACCAGTTTCCTCAAGGCAATAACCAGTTTAGCAGATAATCACACATATTCCCAGCTCACAGTCTCGGAATCAGAGAAACTGTGGCACAGCCGCCAAGATACAACTGGAAATAGGGATGGAAATGAGTGCGTGGGGTGACTCTCTGGCTCCAGTGATGCAACAGGTGAGAGTGCGGTCCTTCAAAGATGGTATAGAGGAGTAAGAAATTCCTAGGTTGAGTGTGCTCCTAAGCAAGGGGATGGTTGTCCCCGTTTATACTATCGTAGCGATCTGCAGTGCATCTTGCTAAGATAGCTGAGTGGCACAACTGGAGCGTGTTGAGTCCTTAATTTTGCAGTGGTGGATTTAAAAGATGATTTTACTATTTGGATCTGCGTTTCCAACACTGGCGATATGAGTTTCCTCCACACAGTAAATATTTCAACCTGGAGAAGGTGGTGTTGCGGTGATATTTTAAACTTGTCATCCTTGGTGACTGGAAAACGGAAAGGGTGATGTTTACGTTCGACAAATAAGACCTGGAATGCAGGACCAGAAAAACATGAGCTGACCCTTAATTCAAAAATCCCCATCGTGTGGGGAAGCAGGTTAGTCGAAATTCCAGTCAATACAGTCCATCCAAAGTGCATCCCACCTGATCCCATGGTATTCCCTATCCCATAAACCTGCATTTCCCATTGTTGATCCCTGTAACTGGCATATTTTTGTCTGAGGGAGAAATAAAAGGCAAACACACAGGGAATGTTCAGACTGCCCACAGAGAGACACCCGAGGCTGGGATCGCACCCGGGTGTGTGGTGTAGCCAGACAGCAACGAACAAGGGGCAAAGAACAAATGTTGTGCTGACCAGTGATACTCACACCCTGTGGGTGAATGAGAAAGAATCAAAACACAGAAACAGCATGGAAAACGGAATTTGTATCAGTGTGGAAACAATTTGAAAGGATCGTTCACTCTGGGTAGAAAAAGGTCGCCGATACCACAGAGAAAGCAGGGCTGTGTGGGAACTGGTGGATTCAATTCACCACAGAAATGTAAACTCATTTAATCAGTAACACTGGGAGAGACCGTTCACCAGTCCCGTGAGTGGGAAGGGATCACTGAGCCAAACAACCTCCGGAGACTCCAGCAGGATTGCATATCCCAGCAGGTGTTCGGTTATGCTGCCAATGCTGCTGTTAATCCCAACCAGCTATTTGTTCCATATCGTTAATCATAGATTCATACAGCATGAAAACAGGCCTGTCAGTCCAACCAATCCATGCTGAACACACTGCCAAACTAATCTAGTCCCATCTGCCTCCTCCTGTACCCGCTGAGTGGTTATAATGCCCTTGTAGTTTTATTACTACGATGCTAATCCAAAACCCCAGGTAATTTTTTCGGAATAAAGGGTTCAGGTCCTGGCATGACAGATAATGGAGTTTGAATTCAAAAAGCACCTGGAATTGAAGAGTCTTGTGATGACCTGAATCAGTCGAGTGGAAAATCCCATCTGATTCATTCCCACCAGTTCGGGAAGCACACTGTCATATTCATCTGCTCTGCCCCATATGAGACTCCAGATGGATAATATCGTGGTTGACTCTTAACTGTCCTCTGGGAAATAACTGATGTACTAGGCATGAATAAATTTATTTTAAATATCCCACTTTTCCATTCATGTTTGGATCCAATTGTCCTGTAAATGTTGTAAATGTACCCTCATCCATCACATCCTCAGCAAGTTAATTGCACATGTAAAACACCTTCTCGAAAAAAAACCGTCACATGTCTTTTTTTTTTAAACGGTCTCTCTTTTCATCTTAAACATCTGCCCTCTCGTCTTGAAATGATGGGAACAGAATTTCTGTCACTCAGAGAATCGGTTTCCAAACTATTTGGAAAGGCACACTTCGAGACACACAAGCAGCGCTCCCATCATTTCTTTGTCCGACATCAATGGTTCTGAAAGCCTGATCTTCAGAAATTTAATAACTTGAATGAGAGAATTTTCCACCTATTTACTCCCTCCAAAACTCACAAGCAGTGAGTTTCACCAGGAGAGAGAAAGCCTGTGGCCAGGTGGGCGGCACGGTGGCAGTGGGCGGCACGGTGGCACAGTGGTTAGCACTGCTGCCTCACAGCGCCGGAGACCCGGGTTCAATTCCCGCCTCGGGCGACTGACTGTGTGGAATTTGCACGTTCTCCCCGTGTCTGCGTGGGTTTCCTCCGGGTGCTCCGGTTTCCTCCCACAGTCCAAAGATGTGCAGGTCAGGTGAATTGGCCATGCTAAATTGCCCGTAGTGTTAGGTAAGGGGTCGATATAGATGTAGGAGTATGGGTGGGTACGCTTCGGCGGGGCGGTGTGGACTTGTTGGGCCGAAGGGCCTGTTTCCACACTGTAAGTAATCTAATCTAATCTAAAAGTGTAAAAGTGGGGTGTGGGGGATGGAAACAATGTCTAATTTGGATGACTTTAAATGTAAAGAAATATCGGAAACGTATGCAGCTGAATAAGGTTCAGCAAAAAAACCTCCGAGTTTTGAAAGATATCAATTAATATTCCACGTGAAGCATTATAAATGGAACGGAGCAGATTTTGTATATTGTCAAGGAAAGATCTTCCATAATGAACAGGAAGTGACCCGTCTCTTGAAGATCGATTTTCTGCTTTAATTAAAGATAGGAGGACAATAGCCATGATGTTGGGTTCATTTGATACCCACTGAAATCTGCCAAAGTAACAGAGCATCAAAATTGATACCTTGTTTTGTAGTTCAACCTTCTGTTTTTCTCATCAGTATTTCCTTTAAGCTGAAATGTATTCGGAGCAAAATTGAATGCAACATTAAACGTTCCAATGATATAAATCCAATTCACTTCCGATCATTGCAATGAACAGAGTGAGGTTGCAGCAAAATTAATAAAATGAAACGAACAAAACTGCATTTCCGGGAATTTTACCCAGTTCAGGTTCAGCCATATGAGAAAGACCATCGAGCTAATACATCACCTTCACTTCTCTCTCCATATCTACTTCTTCACGGGAGAGAGAAACTGTCTGAAGAAAGTATGCGTCAAGACTAAATGTGCGTGTGAATATGACGGGAATTTCTTATTCACCGGTTCATTCTGAGACAGTTCCGACTCGGAATGAATCAAGGACGAGGTCAATTTTTTCCTTCCAAGGACGAGGTCAATTTCTTGGAATTTGCTGGTATTATTATTTCGCTGAAAGCAGAAACATAATGGTGTGGATTTGATACCGTTCAGGGAATTTATGTCCCCTAGGTGCACCATATTTAATCTTGATGTGGTCACATGTGACCCCCTCTGGCATGAGCTGAAGTGGCCCAGAGGTTAAGGCGACGGGTTGGTCTTACATAGTGCATGTGTGAATTTGAATCCTACTCTGGATGTTTTTTCTATCAAACGCAACTGTGGTTTCCCTTTGTGCCTCGCATCTTTAGTATGCACTGGATAGAGAATCTTGCTCTTGCTCCTCATTGCACCGGAGATTTGTGATATTTCGATACCACATCAAGGTCGAAATAAAGCAATTTGATTCTGTTGTAAGTTAAATTGGGATAATAAAATGGAGTGCAACATTTCTTTCATCCTTTCATTCCATCTTGACTTTCTCTGGATTTACATCGAATGAAAGTGAAACAAATATGGAGAGATTGAGTGCAATAGGTTATCCATTGGAACTGTGAATGAGTATTTTGATGTAACACTCCACACAAAGGTCTGATCAGTTTTTCAAACAGTCAATTGGAGTTGGAACCACAGAACACTACTCCAATGAAAAAAAGCTTTTCATTCTTTCACAAACAATTCCTGTATGAATCGTACCACAATCCATCATCCACCGTTATTACCAAGTTGCCAACAGCATTAGATCTGCCTATTTTAGTAGTAAACACACCTTCTGCACATACACATCTGTGGTGTGCCCAGTACCATTTTTTTTTAGATTACTTACAGTGTGGAAACAGGCCCTTCGGCCCAACAAGTCCACACCGACCCGCCGAAGCGTAACCCACCCAGACCCATTCCCCTACATTTACCCCTTCACCTAACACTACGGGCAATTTAGCATGGGCCAATCCACTTAACCTGCACATCTTTGGACTGTGGGAGGAAACCGGAGCACCCGGAGGAAACCCACGCAGACACGGGGAGAATATGCAAACTCTACACAGTCAGTCGCCTGAGGCGGGAATTGAACCTGGGTCTCTGGCGCTGTGAGGCAGCAGTGCTAACCACTGTGCCACCGTGCCGCCCATTTGTTGTCTCCAGGCCACAGCACATTTCTTGTTTATGAGCTTATGAGCCTAGCTCCTGATCTGTCTGATCAGGTTGAGAAAGCTTTTCTATCACTTCATCCTATCAAACTCAGAATTCTAAACTTATGAATAAAATAATGCATTAGACTAAATGATGTAGGATTTGAAGTCTGCCATTCAGACCATCCAGTCTGCTTCACGATTCAATGAATTCATGGCTGATTTGATAATCCTCAACTCCATTCTCCTCGACAGATCTTCATCGTCTTTCTGCTTAAATATCTATCTGGCACAGTTTGAAAATATGAGAAAGTGAGGACTGCAGATGCTGAAGATCAGAACTTTAAAATGTGTTGCTGGAAAAGCGCAGCAGGTAAGGCAGCATCAAACTACCAGGAGAATCGACGTTTTGGGAATAAGCCTTTCTTCAGGAATCAGATGAAGATACACTACACCTCAGCCTCAACAACGATTACAGTACAGAGTTCCACCTATTCACTGGCCCCCGAGAGAAAAAAGTACTCCTCATTTCTGAATTAAATAGGCAATAACTAATTCTGAGTTCATGTCCTCTGGTGCTCACTTCATACCAGAGGGTACACCACATTCCCGTATCTACCTTGTCCAGATCCCACGAATATTGAACGTTTATAAATGTTATTATGTGATTATAGAGTTCCCCTCCGCCTCCTTTGTTTCAAGGAGAATAATCCCAGCCTAAACAATAATTCCACGAAGCTCCATTTTCTCCAGTGTTGGCAGTATCCTCGTAAATTACTTCTGTCCACTGCAGCGTGCTTTCATATTTTTAAGGCAGGTAGAGACATTTCTGTGAGGCAACGGTTGAAATTTCAAGCACAGACGGGAATTGGAACTTGAAATCAGCTCGCGACTGGAATCAGATTGGTCCACACTAGGACGAAATAGAGTAATGATAACTCTGAAGAATGAGAACCTAATCATAGCCCACTGACATTCAATGGCTTTACTGTCACCTAATTCCCCCGCGTAATTGTCTACGGAGCTAATATTTAGGTAAAGTGGATTGAGACTGGCTATGAGCCTAACCTCGGTGGTGGGCAAGTTGTTAAAGGGAATCCTGTGGGACAGGATATATATATATTTGGAAAGGCAAGGACTGATTTGGGATTGTCAACATGGCTTTGGGCTTGGAGAATCATGTCTCACAAACTAGCTTGAGTTTTTTGAAGAATTAACAAAGAAGATTGCTGAGGGCTGAGCTGTAGATGTGATCTATATGGACTTCAGTAAAACGTTCGACTAGAGTCCCCATGGAAACTGATTGGCAAGGTTAGATCTCATGGAACACAGGGAGAAGTAGCCAATTGGATACAGAACTGGCTCAAAGGTAGAAGACAGCGGGTGGTGGTGCAGGGTTGTTATTCAGACTGGAGGCCTGTGACTAGTGGAGTGCTACAAGGATCGGTGCTGGGTCGTCTACGTTTTGTCATTTACATAAATGATTTCAATGCGAGGAGAAGAGGTACAGTTGGTACGTTTGCAGATGACACAAAATTGGAGGTGTCGTGGACAGCGAAGAGGGTTACCTCTGATTACAACAGGATCTGGACCTGATGGGCCAATGGGCTGAAAAGTGGCAGATGGAATTTAAGTCAGATAAATGTGAGGTGCTGCATTTTGGGACAGCAATCTTTGCAGGGCTTCTACATTTAATGGTACGGTCCTAGGGAGCGTTGCTGAATAAAGAGTCCTTGGAGTGCAGGTTCATAGCTCCTTGAAAGTGGAGTCACAGGTAGATAGGATATTGAAGAAGGCGTTTGGTATGGTTTCCTTTATTGGACAGAGTATTGAGTACAGGAGTTGGGAGGTCTTTTTGCGGCTGTGCAGGACATTGGTTAGGCCACTGTTGGAATATTGAGTGCAATTACAGTCTGCTTGTGAAACTTGAAAGGGTTCAGAAAAGTTTTGCAAGAATGTTGCCAGAGTTGGAGGATCTGAGCGACAAAGAGAGGCTGAACAGGCTGGGGCTATTTTCCCTGGAGCGTTGCAGGCTGCGGGGTGACGTTATAGAGGTTTACAAAATTATGTGGGGCATGGATAGGTTAAATAGACAAGGTCATTTCCCTGGGGTTGGGGAATCCAGAACTATAGGGTTTAGGGTGAGAGGGGAAAGATATAAAAGAGACCTAAGGGGCAACTTTTTCACGTAGAGGGTGGGATGTGTAAGGAATGAGCTGCCAGAGGATGTGATGGAGGCTGGTACAATTGCAACTTTTAAGAGGCATTTGGATGGGTAAATGAAAAGGAAGGGTTTGGAGGGATATGGGCCGGGTGCTGGCAGGTGGGATTAGATTGGTTAGTGATACCTGGTAGGATTGCACAGGTTGGAATGAAGGTTCTGTTTCCATGCTGTCCATCTCTATGACTCTACATAAACACTTTGACAACAAAAACATGTCCGTTGGTAGACAGGTTTTGATTATAAACGCAACTCGTTGCTCCGTGAATCCTCCATCCTTTGAAAGGCACAAATGAGATGTGGAACATAACTCTCTCCATTTGCCTAGATGGGTGTAACTTCAATAACACTAAAGGAACTGGATACCATCCACGACAATGCAGTCACTTGATTGTACCCAATTCAATACCTGAATATTTATTCCTTTCATCGTAAAGGCACAATTGCAGAGAGTGCATCAATTACACGAAGCACTGAACTAAGTCATCCGGGCATTTTTGACAGAACTTTCAATGCTCAACAGCTATACTGACTATAAGGAAAAAGTTGGAAGACGCAACGAAACGCCACCATTTGCAAGTTCCCCTCCAAGGCCCATAGAACCCTGACTTGGAAAGGAATCAGTGATAAACTCATTGAGTGGTGAAGGGGTCTTGATGGGCAAAGTTGCATACTTCAGCCCTCCATCTTTTTTTCTTAAAATTTAATAAATGTTGATTAATGCAGTGACCAGACTTGTGCTCAGTCCTTCAGCTGTTCACTAAACTGGTGGTTGCTAAAACTCTCCTGTCGTCCACAGCCTGTGGTCAACTATAGAAATTATCCAAAAAACATCTCAAGCAAATGATTCCTCTCAAGATGAAAGTGATGCTGGAGATGCACAGCAGATCCGACAGCGTCTGAGGAAAAATCAATGTTTCAGGCAAAACCCTTCATCAGGAATGAGACTGAGAGGCTGTGGGATGAAGATAAATGGGAGGGGTTGGTCTGGGGAGAAGGTAGTTGAGAGTGCAGTAGGTGGATGGAGGAGGGGGTGAAGGTCATATGTCAGAGACGAGGGTGGAGCAGATAGGTGGGAATGAAGATACACAGGTGGGACAGGTCAAGAGAACGGTGCTGAGCTGGAAGGTTCGTACTGGAGGAAGATAGGGAGAGGGAATGATGGAACTGATGAAGACTACATTGATGCCATGTGATTCAAGGGTCCCGAGGAAGAAGATGAGGTGTTCTTCCTCCAGGCGTCGGGTGGTGAGTGAGTGGCGATGGAGGAGACCCAGGACCTGCACGTCCTCGGGAGAGTGGGAGGGGGAGTTGAAATCTTTGATCATGGGGCAGTGGTGTTGATTCTTGCAGGTGTCCTGGAGATGTTCTCAGAAGTCCTCTGTCAGAAGACAAGTTTCTCCGAAATTTAATGGAGACCGAATCTGGAGCAGCAGGTGCAACAAATGACACGTGTGGAAGTACAGGTGAACCTTTGATGGATGAGGAACTCTCCATTGGAGCCTTGGACAGAGGTGAGGGGGAAGATGTGGGCACAGGTTTTGCAATTTCTGCAGTGGCAGAGAAAGGTGACGGGAGGGAATGGTCGTCCATTGGAGGGCGTGGACATGAATATGTATTCACGGGGGAAAGCGGATAGGTTTGGGGAAGGGAAATATATCCCTGGTGGGGGATCATTTCAGAGGTGGCATATATGTCGAAGGATGATGTGATTTATGCGGAGGTTGTTGGAATGAAAGGTGAGGACCTTCCTCTGTCCTTGTTCTGTCCTTGCTGTGTTTGGAGGTGTGGGGTTCATGGATGGAGGTACGGGACACGGCAGAGATGCGTTAGAGAGCATCTTCATGCACAAGGGAGGGTAAGTTCCGGTCTTTAAAGAAGGAGGTCATCTGGTGTGTTCTGTGGTGGAACTGGTCCTCCTGGAGCAGATGTGGTGGAGGCGAATGAGTTGTGAACACCCGATAGCATTTGTGCAGGAGGTGGGTTGGGAAGATGTGTAATCCAGATAGCTATGGGAGTCAGTGGGTTTGTAAAAAAACATCAGTAACATTGACCACCAAAGCTATTGTTCCCTCCTCACCCCATTAACTTTCCGCCAAGACCATTCCCTCCACGACTACCTAGTCAAGTCCACGCCCTCCAATGACCCACCCTCCCCTCGCAGCACCTTCCTCTGCCACCACAGGAAATGCAAAACCTGAGCCCACACACTCTCCACCTCCGCCCAATGCCCCAAAGAAGCTTTCCACATCCATCGTAAATTGAACTGCACTCTCACACATCTCATTTATTGCATTCATTGCTCCCGATGCAGTTTCCTCTACAGTGGGGTCACCAGACACCTTCTCGCAGCGCGTTTCAGAGAACATATCCAGGACGCCGGCAACAATCAAACCCAATGCCCCGTGGCCGAACACTTCAACTCCTTCCGCCACTCTCTCGAGGACAGGCAGGTCCTGGGCCTCCTCCACCGCCACTCCCTCACCACCCGACGCCTGGAGGAAGAACCCTTCAACTTCTTTCTCATGACACTTCAACCCCATGTTATCAATGTGAATTACACAAGTTTCCTAATTTTCCCCCGCCCCCACCTTACCCTAGTACCAACCTGCCAGCTTGGCACTATCCTACTGACCTGTCCCACCTGTCTATCTTCATTCCCACCTATCCACTCCACCCTCTTCTCCGACTTAACACTCTTATCTTCACCTCCATCCACCTATTGCACTCTCACCTAAATTCTCCCAAGCCCCACCTCTCCCATTTATCTGGCCAACCTCCAGGCTGCCAGCCTTTTTCCTGATGAAGGCCTTTTGTCCAAAACGTCTTTTTTTCTCTCCAACTCGGGTGCTGCCTGACCTATTTGGTTTCTTCAGCACCACTCTAATCTTGACTCTGATCTCCAGCACCTGCAGTACGCACGTCCGCCCAACTGATTCCCCTGTCCATTGATCTTCCGCGATGGTGAAAGTCCACTCCAAGATCTCTATCTCTGTCTACACCACACTGAATACTCACTGTTATTGTTTCTTCTCCCCATATTTATTAACACTCATTGATCTGGATTCAATTCCATTAGGCATTTTACCTTTCCACATGATTGATGCATCCCTTCAGTCCCTGGCATTCTTCATCATAGTCAACGACACGACCAATTGTTGCATCATCAGCAAACCTCTGAATCATGGCTCCTACAACTAATTTTGAATTATTGGTCTACATCAGAAAACAGTGGAACTCCACTGGAAACATATATCCAAACAGGGATCATCGCTGGTTGGGATTAAAGCTGCAATTACAGTAGAATCGAACTCCTGCTGTCCTTTGTAAACTTGCTGTTCACTCTGTCAGTTGTTCTCCGGAGTGATCACTTCTCACATATGGGAGTGGTGAATGATCTGTGCGTATTCTGACTGAGCAAGTGATTTTACTCCTCAGCAGTTAATTGAATCCCTTCCTGCAGACACCCCATGGCCCTGACTTCTTGGTGCTGCGGGTATCCTTGTGCCTATTTAGTTTGATAATCAATTGAATTCGAGTCCACACAGACACGATTCCCATTTTCCCCGTTGTGCATGTATTATTATTCTTCCTTATTTTCCTGCGGAATGTGGCTATCATTGGTCTGAAGAGCATTTGTTGTTCATTCTAATTCACCATGAACTGAGTCATAGGGCATTCATGGGTGAACCACATTATTGTGGGTCTGGAGTCACATGTTGACAGGACTCATTACGGTCGGCAGATTTCCCTTTTGAAGGGACTTGAATTAATGAGTTTTGAGCAATATAATGTTATTGTCTCTATTCCTGAGATTGGGTTTATTTTCCAGGTTTAATTCATCGAATTTAAAGAACAGCAGCTGCCACGCTCCAGTCCCTAAAGAGTACTAGCCCAATATATCGCCGCTGCACTAATAACTTCCTGTTATATTTCTCCATTCAAAGAATGACATTATTAATTCAGATTATCCCAGATGGAGAGAGAATAGGACGCGTTTCTGTGTTGGAATGGATGCAATGAGTGCTGGATTGGATTGTTTACTGGAGCAAGAGATTCATGTTGAGACAATGTGAGCAAAAGCAGTTCTTACTGTCAAAGTATCAATATAATGCTTTGTTAAGGAAAATCTCTTGGAATGCTTTCAACACGTCAACCTCTCACTTAAGGCTCCAGCACACTTCCTCTGAGCCAATCCCCAGTGCTGGTTACTGCTGATTCTGAATCTTAACAATATAATAAATTGAGACCAATATGCCCTTCCTTTGACCAGAAGCACTCCCAGCCTCAGTATTTCACGAGCTTGGATAAATAGACAATGTATTTTCCCTGGTGGCGGGGAGTTCAGAACTAGAGGGCATAGACTTAGGTTGTGAAGGGAAAGATATAAAAGAGACCTAAGGGGTAATTTTTTCAGACAGATGGTGGTGCATGCATGGAATAAGCTGCCAGAAAAAGTGGTGCACGCTGGTACAATTGCAACGTTTCAATGGCATTTGGATGGGTATATGAAAAGGAAGCGCTTGGATGAATAACAGCAGGGTGCAGGCAGTTGGAATTAGATTGGGTTGGGATATCTGGAGGGCATGGACGGGTTGGACTGAAGACTCTGTTTCCATGCCGTACATCGCTATTACTCTATGACTGCACCTTTGCCAATCATGTCACTGGTGCCACAGAATAACTTCACGTGCTCATTTCCACCCCCCCTTCCGGTTTGATATTTGCGGCTGCGCCACGAAGTTTGTCTGATTCTGGTTCTTGGAACTGGGGTTATGTGACTGACTGCAGCAATGGGTACTTCCTTTTGTAGGGAAGTTGGTGTAGCAACGTATTAAAACTGATTGTTACTGAAACATACATTGCACCAATATCCCGCACTATCCCCTGAACGTTGTTGTTTTTAGAAATCTATCAAACGCAGTCTTCAACATGCAGTAATCGATGGAATCACCACAGAGTCTGGGGATATCGAATTTAAAGATTCAGCTAATTCTGAATTCCCACATGTCTGCTACCTCTTGCCCAATATCCCTGTTGTCCATCTGCTGGTCTTCCTAACATGCCCTCTGTCACTGTAATTATTGCTGGTTTAAAACACGTAGCTCTGCATGACTCAGTGATGGTTTTAATGTTAAAATATTCTGCATTGTGGCCGCAGTAAGCTCGTTCGAATCCGAATCACTGCATTTTATTCCTTGTGACTCATGCTGAAAAAACAGAAATAAATTAGCTGATTTTACATGAAATTAATCTCAAAGTTTATAATTTTTTTCCATCAAACCCCTATTTCTCTCACATCACTGCGTGTCATATATCAGGATTCATACTCACCCATTCTCGGAGAATTCCCTACCTCCCGCAATCACTTACCTCCTTTAAGATCCCCCTCCCAGTTCCCTTACAATCACTTTCACATTGACCTCGTTCAGTCTGCGCTGCTGTTCTCACTGTTATTGGTTGACCATGCCCATCGGGACCTTAAAACCAGTTGATCCATTTTGATACCACAATTGTGAGATCAATCCTCATGTAGCAGCTTTTACTGATATGGAACAGCGATTATTGAAACATCAGGCTCAGGTAAAAGGTACTGGGCAGCATTGAGGAAAGAAAACTTTAATCAAAAAACGCCAGTATTTGTAGACTTCCGCATTATTTATTTCACTTGTTCATTCGGCTCTGGCAAGACTATTGTGTGTAGTTATACAATTCACATTATAGCAGGGATGTGATAGCACTGGAAACGATGAAGGGGAGATTTGCCAGTATGTTGTCTGGGCTGAAGAAGAGAGATTGGACAAACTGGAGTTGTTTTTCTTAGAACAGAGGAGATTGAGGGGGGCATGATTAAGATGTAAAATGTACTGAGGAATATGGATAGCACTGACTGAAATACATGGTTCATTTTGATGGAGGTTTCGATCACGGGAGGCCATCGATTTAAGGTCAGAGGCGGAAAGATTAGAGTGAATGCATGGAAAAACCTATCAAAGAGTGGGTGATTGAAATCTGGAACACAGTATATGCAAGGATCGAAGAGGCAGAAATCTACATATCTTTCCGAAGTATTCAGATGTAAATTTGTGATGCCATGACATGCAAGGCTATGGGTCAAGTGATTTACAAAAGAGTTAGGATAGTTAAGCGATTGTTATTGAGCAATACAGATACTCCGCTCGAAGTACGGGTTATTAATACGTGTCCTTCCATTCTCGAATGGACATGTCACAGGAAGAGCTGTGCTGTCTGAAGCAGCATGGGGGAAATACTACTGCTCCCTGGGAGACAGAGTGACAGTGACAGTGCAAATACGTGACTTTTGCAAGCTGTACCTAGTGTCGGTATTGGAATGAAAATCATTACATACTTTTTCTCCGTCGTGAGTGTTTGCTTATATCCCGTAGCTCAGGAAGATATACATTCTACTGCCCTTTCCCCACAAACCCATACCACTGAATACCGGCACTATGCAGGGCAATTTCCCTCTGTACACCCTCGTCCAATCCTCTTTGACCCCCAGCACTTCCCCATATGGCACCATTCCACGATATACCAAAAGGTGTAATGTTTCTCGTTTACGATGTCTCTCCACACTGTGTAAGCTTCCAGTGATTTATCTGTCCATCACTCAATTTAGCAAACTGCATTTCCAGCTCACAATGTGATATCGTCTGGACAGAGGAGGGAAAAACAGAGCGGATGACAAACGTGTGTACACCTTCGTTCTGTCTGTAAGCAAAAAAGACCTTGAGCTTCCAGGTTCCTGTCACTGCAACTTCCAATGTGTTCCCATGCCTCCATTTTGGTTTGGTCTGCTGCAGAGCTCCCGCATAGCACAGCACGAGTTGGAAGAGCGGCACGTCATTTCCTGCTGAGACACCGTGCAATCTCCAATAACCAATATCGAGTTCAATCATTTTAGACACTGTCCACCTTCTTTCACGTTCCTGCCCCACCTACACATACCATTCGTTCCAAAGGCGGATCGTTTGGCTCGATAATCTCCCCAGATGCACTAGATCTGCTTTTTTCCCCGATATTTCTGCTTTTCCTTTGATAACTTTGTTCTATTCTGATTGTCAGCCTTCAGGAAACGTGTGTTTGCACTGAAGGGTGGTCAGAGGAGATTTACCAACGTGGTGACTAAGCTCGACCATTCCCCCTGTGAACATCAGTGAAAGTGAGGGCTGCAGGTGCCGGAGCTCAGAGTCGAGAGTGTAGAGCTGGAAAAGCACAGCACGTCAGTATCTGAGGAGAAGAGAATCGATGCTTCGGGCACAAGCCACCGCTATTGCATTAACAGCGGATGCCTGGAGAAAGAACGTCCTCATTTTCCAACTTAGGACCCTGAAACCACATGGGATAAATGTGTATTTTAATAGCTTCCTCATTTCACCTCCCCCCACATTATTGCAGTCCAAAGCCTCCAACTAGACACTGCTGTCTGAACCCGGCCAACAATTCCCCCTCTGAACAATCACATTCTCCCTCACCTTCATCACTTATCACTTTCCCAGCTACCTGACCGCCAATCCCATTCCCCTTCCTCAACCCCCACTCAAAAGCCTCATTCCTGATGAAGGGCTTATGCCCGAAACATCGATTCACCTGCTCCTCGGTTGCTTCCTGACCTGTTGTGGTTTAAAGCACTACACTCTCACCACTGAAAATTTAGATGAGCTCGACTGGGACTCTTTATCTGAGAGCGGAGAAAGCTGAGAGAGGATTTGAATAACGTGCACAGAAAGCGGATAGATCTGTGTGACAGGAATAAACTTCTTATGGGAAGGGTTAATAACCAGGGATATAGATAAAAAGCTAGATATAGGATGTTCAGGGAAGATTTAGGAAGAATGTTTATATCCTGAAAGTGTTGTTTGTCTGGAACTCACGATTTGAACGTTTGGTAAAGCTAAGAGTCATCAAAACACTTCAGGACTATTTATCCGAACACTTGAGGCATGCAAGGATAAGGATCAGATATTGGAAAGTGGGGCGAGGGTAAACAGATGTTTGATGAAAGACTTGAACACCGCAGCGTTGGGTGCAGTAAAATGGAGACTAGCGCAGCTCTGTGGCACAATGAAGATGTGTCAGACTTCTACTGCATTGTTAGGATTGCGATTCAAAGTTTATGGGGTTCTTTCCCAGCAGAACTGGAGTTTAGTTCAGATTTCAGCTGAATGAATGATTGTTCTGCTGATTCATCATCAGTTCCTGTCGTCTGGAGAACTTGTCTCTGCTACTGACCAGAGAAGATTCCTCACTTTCTGGGTGGTGAGTTTTGAGGGAATCATATCATTTGAACATGATCAGCCCAGAATCGGCTTCACACACTCAAAACCTACTGCAGAAGGCCACTGATACTAAAAACATTTCTCTCCCATAGTTGCACGGCGTCTTTCGGTTTATTCAGTGTCTTTTTCCTTTTGGGACACCGGTTGATGTGGATGGGCTGGGAAAACACATTGATGTGTTCCATCAGCCATGGTGACATCAAATGGCGTGGTAGCGTTGGCGGGTGAAATGGCCCCCTCCTATTCCTCACTGTCTGTGCTGTTTCTGACAGAGTGTTTTAAACAATAACATGATGAGGACCCTGTGAATCTGCACCACGAATAGCAAGGACCTCCCCTTTATCCCACCGCTCTCACAGCTGGAATACACAGCTCCAGTTGCAGCTTTAGATCAGACAGTGGAGGATTCTTCCAGGCGCTGTATCAGACTGCATGCTCCTTTACATAGGTTTCCAACTGGGCACATGGAGCAAACTGCAGTGTGGATATTGGGGATTCAGGGAAATATTTCTCCTTTGCCTGCCTATAGTTCTGGGCACGGTAATAAACATGAATATGGAACATTCAGTACCTCACTCTGGTTTCTTGTCACTTTTCAATTTAAACTGAAATTCAATTTACTCTTGCATGACATTCTAATATCTTCCGTATTCATGAAAACTGTGCAACATGTCCTTGGATGTAGCCCTGGTGAAATTGATGATGAGTGCAGTATGTTTCATGTTGTCTGTAGGAACTTGCAGAAGGAAGTTAGTGAAGAGTCGTTGAATTGATTTGAAGCAGACTGAATGAGAAGCCCTGTGACAGGGATAATATAACATTGTCTGTAAACAACGCAGCAACCCACAGAAACCCAGTTTTCAATCAAGGCTATTTGGCGCAACATTTTTCTGTGTCCCATTTCATGAACCTGATGCTCGAATAGTCCCATGTACATATCGGTTCATCCTCCTCTACCTTAGTTTTAATTTCAGAACCACAGCAAATGTAGAACAGGCGGGTTGTAGGTCCCAGAGGTACGAGTACGGCACGTTATAGGCTTGCTGCCTGCGACTCAAGTGGAGCAACTGATCAGCACTTGGTACAAAACAGCGTGTCAAAATTCCTCAGTTGTAGTTTTAATACTTGTCTAAAGCTGCTTTTACAGACGTTAATCAGCAATTATTGGAGCACCAGACTGAAGTGTAGTTGAAGAATAATGTCGAAGAAAGCAGCACCTATTCTAAAACTCCAAGTTCTGATTTGTGGGATTGTTCTGTCTTTAGGAAAGGTATCAATTATTAACCATAAAACTGCACATATTCCCCGGATGATTATCTATCTGTGGAGCGAGAAACAGAGGTGATATTTCAGCTTGATGTCCTTTTTCAAAACTCTGACACTCATGATTACATTCTTGAAAAGGCTGTTTAACTCGTTTCATATAATCCTGTTTGCTGCAAACTCACACAGTTCATTAAACCGTTCGAAAGGAATTAGACTTATTTGTTTGTGTAGAATGAATGTTGTCAGTGAATCTGATAAAGTCATGACAAATAGTTTTGGTCTGTTCCTAATAGCGGATTCAAACAGGAATAACAACGAATCTTGTCGCTGGATTTTTCGGGAGGAGATCAGTGAGTATTAAATGGACTCAGTCCCGTTCGTGGTCATTGTGACCAAATGTTCAAGGCAACAGAGGACAATGGAAATGATGCTTGACATCGACAGGTCCATTCCGACTCACTAGAGTCATCAGTGTATTAAGGATCACCTGACGGTGGAGATAGTGATCCTTATGGCAACCTGAGACCGTGTGACAATTAATCCCACGTTGTTATTCTCACTCTATACCATAAGCCAGTTCGCCAGCGGACTGAGCTAACCGGCCTCCATTCAATGCAAAGCTAAAACAAACAGCTCAGTACATTAACAATTTGTCGCGGTTCACGTCGAACCAGCGGCCTCCCTTTCAACATCTCCAGCTCTTCTTACACTTAATATGTTCAGTTGCTGGTGTTATGCAATGTCTTTCCAATGAACGCTAAACAATTCGTGAGTGTGACAATTTTGCCTCCCCATCCAGGCAGCCCAGAATCCCTGTCCCTGTTAAGTTCGCTCCTTGTGTGTCTGCACGTGGCCTTTCAAATATGCGAGAATTATCATCTGAAATGTTTTATTTTCTTTCTGAAGAATCAGCTCTGATTTCAATAAGTCTCAGAATGAAAAGTACCTGCTGTAAACATCTTTGTCGTTCCCCGTTGGATTTGAAGCTCGAAACTTTAATTATACACTCACCTAAAGGAGGGCATTTCACTCCTTTTTACACCTACCAACCTCACATCAGCTGGAAAACCTCCATTAGAACACAACTCAGTCATTTCTGATTTGTGTCGCGTGATTCTTCATCTCTTCCACCATCCCATTAAATCCTTCTTTTCTCGTTGCTTTATCTCCCAGTAAATCTAATTTCCGTCTTCTCTAACGATTTTGTATCAAGAGAACTCTGACCATATACTTCTTAACCATATTCCACCCCCCAACACTAGTGTATTTCATCATGTCTTTATATCCCAGTAAATTTCGTCCTGAGAAATGATGTTGAGTCCAATTCAACTCATGAAACCTTACCACATTACCGGTACAGGAAAGGTGTGAGCTGTTTCACTTACAGCTGCATCGGTTGGCCGCTGCAACATTGGGTCAAATCGCAGTCACGCAGGTGACTGTTGTTCTCATTTTTATTTCTTCTCAACGGGTGCTGAAGAAACACAGAGAAGAATCAATTAATATTGTAAGACATACATAAGGGGGCGGGTTCAATGTGAGGTTATGAGAATAGGGCAGTTTTGATTAACATAGACCAGAGATTGCTCAAATGTCAGGCACACGAGATTGACAGAGACCGATGTTGAGCGAAATAGACTGTCGTGGCAAATGACAGTTTTATGAAGTTCTGGGTGTAATGTACTTTTAATGGTGCTGAAAGGTCTGGCTAGCACAGGAAGTGCAGAAGAAGGAAACAACATAATATTTGGGTAAAAAAAATAAGAGCTGTGTCACATGGGTACAAAAAACAAATTCGAATTCGGCCAATCAGTTTAAATTATGCCTCAATCAAGTTTGAATTTAGTAGTTTTACAATGTTCAAACAAACGAAACGATCCGACATTTGTGGGACAAATATCGGACATTTTGAACAGTTACCCAGAGTGGCAAAGAACAGCAAAGAGAGCAGCTAAAAGACCAAGAGATGGAGGATGTTAGTAAAATCGCCACGCCGTGCCTAGCTGGAGAAATAGGTTGCATAGAAGAAATGCATCAAAACCGACGTGGAGAAAAAAAAATCTATAGAGGAAGATACAAAGTGAAGATTCGACAACTGGTTGGTTTTTATCTTTAAATTTTTTGTAAATGTTAATGGGGTCTGGAGTGGGGGAGGAATTATAGAACAGAAGGTTAAAGACCGGTTCAGAGAAAGGAGTTGTAAGTAGTTGTAAGTTGATTTTCTCTGTCAAATGATAAAAAAACAATAAAGTTGTTATATTTAACTTTGAATAGAGGTTTTTGGGTTAGTTCTTTGTCTCTTGAGTTTTAACAGATCACAGCACGGGGGGAATCCTTTTTGTTTTGCTCGTTGACATTACCAGAGGGGTTTACCCCGTCACGAAACACCATTTTCTGTGATTATTTTGTTATTTCGCTCATTCGTGCATTTTGCCTCATTACCGATTTTGAAGTTGTCCCCTCTACACAAAAGGTCCGTGCTTTTGCACCACTGTACAAAAGGTACAGTGTGTCTAAGCGACAGGGCTCCCTACAATGACATCCGACGCTGATTCAATCTATCTGTCCTGATAACGACCCATGGAAACAGCACTGCGCACTCTCCTCCAGTTTGGAAAACAATCCCTTCACAGATAATGTTACATCCCGCACTCAAGGGGCTTTTCATTCCATCGCTTTGAATTCCTCACAGAATCCGTTTCAACAGATTTGTCACTGAGTCATTTCTTTGATTGTGTTCAAATCCTGTGAGCAGAGGGTCACAGTTGGAGCATGATGAGCCCATAACCCAGAGGGCTGACCATAATCTGTGAACTGTAGTCTGCTGTTCATCATTTCACTAACATCAAGTAGATGCATCTATGCTCTACAAAATTTTCACGCCTGTTTTAAGAAGCAAGATAAATAGTTCCTGGTTCCTCCTTTTGTTGTCACACAGACCAAGATGGTAAATGCTGGGAACATGCGCTGGTCGTAACCATTTGCTCTCCCACATCCGTTTTCTCCCCGGCAAGTGTTCAGATGATGGCCTGACTCGCTTTTTTCTGTTCCCTGTCACTCTGGCATGATGGTAGCTGCGAAGTCTACTCTCTGAGCTGGGGGTAATGTGATAAAGCTTCTACATATCAGGTGCAATGTGCCTGAGCGTCAGGACTCGCTGCAATAACATCCCATGGTGATTCAGACCGCAGAGCCCTCGCTGTGACTTCGAGAAGGATACAGACAAATATGACTGGGAAAGATTCTCTCTTTCCCTGCAGCTCTACACATTTCGATCTGTCTCAGATGGCGTTATTTGCACAAGGTTCCCAAAAGAATATCAGGTACTATGCATACGCGATCTCCCTTTTGTACAGCTTTCCAGAATTTCCATAACTCCCACTCCCTTAACCCCCTCCGCTCTCCACAACCCTGTGTTTGACACTGAGCTGAAGAGTGCGTTCACGTTTCTCTCCCACAACACTGATTGCCAATAGGAGATGAGTTCGTCCAGCTGCCAATGGTGGGAGCCCGCTCATGGGTGAAGTCGCTAGCACAGCCTCCTGGGAACTGAGAGTCAGAATGGTAAGGAGCTGCTATTAAAACTCAGTGCTGCCTTCACTCCGAAACACCAGAAAAACCTTTTTTTTTAAAAACAAGGAAAATCACCTGATTTATGGATCATGCTTCTGCTGCAGTCTGGCTTGTTGCTCTTGAGTGTGATATCACCTCGGGTGGGTGATGTACGTGTGAGAAATTACACTTGAGCCCTGGAGATTTGCATCCAGTTGCATTTTTGACTCAGAAGGTATAATTTTGATGAGATCGAGTTCAGATCAAGGTGCCGAAGCTTCAAGACATACACCAGCAACTTCTTGTAGTTCGTAACTGGACTGAGAAATTGATTCCCTAACTTCAAATGATGCTGATCCTGTTAATGTGGATATGCCGAGTGCACGTCCTGTGCGGAGTAACCTGAAAGTCTTAATCTGTTCAAAATTTGTTTTTTTTCTCATGCTGCAATCTGTATGCCTTTGATTACTATGATCTGCCTTTAGTAATGGCAAACAAAGGTATTCACTGCACTCAGGTTCATGTGACAAACAATCAATCAAATAAAGTCAATCAATCCAACCACACAGACATGTCCTTATTGTTTGGTGCCAGCACAGCGAAGGTGGGCTGCATGGCCTCACTTTGCACTGTGACATATTTTGTGATTCTGAGTGAAATCACAGTTAAACGAACAGAATGTGGGAAGTTACTCACAGGTTATATTGACACAGCCAAAATACATCTGCACCACAGAGAATCACACAATAATAGTGAAGACCTTTTGAAATCATCCTCTGAGGTACATGGTACACGCCAGACGAAAAGCTGAAGACTGTGTGAAACCGCTATGGTCAGCGCTAACATAGCGGCCCAGTGGGAGCGTATTGGGCTCATAACCATGAAATTAATGGATTGAAAACATCCTCCATTCTTTGACAATTCCACGTTTCAGTGTGTGTACTGCCTCCGCCAGTGTTCCTCTCTAACAGAGCTCTATTCTACGCATTGCATGTTGTTTCATTTCCGCTTCAATGTATCTGAAATGAATATTTCATACTGATACACCCGGGAAATTTACACAATTGAGGAAACACACTGGTGAAGTTCTGGAAGCTCTTTTCCTGTTCTCTGTCGGTCTGCTCTGTTGTGATTCGCAAAATCACTTGCCAGAGCTGGGAATATACTGGTGAACGTGAGACATATCAGTTGCATAGTGCTGTATGCGCATTATGCTCTGCAGTTATTTCCCACGCTGTTTCGCACAGCAGTGTTCTCCCTGTGAAATGTAAAAAAACTGTGAATTACAAATGGATCAGCTTGTTAGATACAGCATTACGATACAAACACAGCTCCACATTATTAGGACATACATCACCAACTATGAATAATCACAGAGATATACAAGTGACAGAGAGTCGCCATGGACTCGATGGGCTGAACAGCTTCTGTTGGCGCGTGAGTGATGCCACACGTTGATGCTGCCCTTTATCCTGTCTTTGGGACAGAGTGGCTGATGATGAAACAATGTCTCATTGTTCACCCTATCTTCTGTGTTTGACTGCCTGCAGCCCCGCAGCCAAGGGACATGGGGATGGCTCTCGGTGAGTGAAGGTTTCACTCGGATTGTCTTCATCTGGGACAGTTGGAGCTCAGATGTTCACTGCTGCCTGATTGCAGCAAAGAAGCCGATGTTACTGTTACAAAAGCCTTTCTGTAGGATTGTTGTGTGAAGATTGATTCTGAACGGCAAACAGGTTGCACAAAAATGCCCTCGCATGGGTTTACCTGAGGGTCGAGAGTCCGGAGTACATTTCTGTCTTTCCCACCGGCTCAACATGTCTCAGATAAATGATATTTGCAGGAAGTTTCCAATCAAACCTGCTGATTTCCAGCACTTGATGGAACTGGCTGTGCTGATGAAAGCGAGATTTCGAGCATATCCATGCTTGCCTCTCCTCACACTGCTTGCAGGTGGAGGGAAATAGCTGAATAGTTTGCCGATGGAGACAACTTAGTCCAAGCAGAAGGGATAAATAGCACTGTCACCTGAACAAGGAGACGAAATGAGAAGGGATATTCTTGACACACGTTGGTGCTTAGAAATCCGAGGACAAAGTGGAATGTCGTTGGACCTGAGCGGCTCTCAGATGGTTAGGTGTTGGAAATGTAAGAGTGTCTAGGGCATGATCTTCGCTTAGCAGCTTGTGTTAGTACTGGCATGGGAGAATGTCTTACTTCAAGTCACCATCGAGCCTTGGTTGTTTGATATCACTTTTGCCCGGTCATCCTATCAACTATTTGATAAAAAGATGTAAATCATTAAGTTGTACCTCTTAAAATGCCTTTGAGCTTTGTGGTCAGAAGTGTCATTATAGTGGGCATGGCACATTACCACATGTGGTGAAAATGAAACAAGTGTTTCAGGATGCTCACTCACACAATCCCACTCTGAATAAATCCACCATCTGGATATTCGCGCAGTTCTGAGTGTGAAACTTTAGGAAGTGGGGACGTGAAGTGATTGGAAACAGTGCTGAACAGGTTAATGGGAATGGTGTGGTTGACGCGGAATGTTGACAATAAATGTCATTTGGAAAGTTGGGACAGGTCTCCTTGGAGAGCAGAAGGCCAAAAGCTGGCCTTGTTAAACCTTTCCAAGAAATGAGTGGGTTAGAATGAGGAAATAAGGAAGGGAGAATGCTCACTAAGCCTGAAAGGATGGAGAACGATTCGGCAGAGTTTTAAAGACATTAGTAAAAGAAGAAAAATATACATAAGGAGAAACGTTTCCACATAGGGAGTGGTTAGGGTCTGTAAACCAATGCGTGACATTGACAAAGACATAGTTTCAATCGAGCTGTTTAAATACTAATTTGATGTTTATGTTGAAAGTAAGAATGTGTAGAGTTACAGAGAGAAAGTAAGAGAATGATACCAAAAGAGAAGCACATTTATCTTTGTAGAGAGCCAGCACAGCTAAGGTGTTTTGTGACACATTTCTGATTCTGACTGGAATCACAGTTCGACCAACAGAAAGTAAGGAGTTAAACAACGGTGATATTGGAAAAGCTGGGACACATCTACACAACAGAATCTTAGCCAGCACGTACATGTCACAGGGAGGATGGCGCTGTCTGAAAATCCTGCAGGGTGTCCTGCGGATCAAACGCAACTCACTTCACTATGCAGGTGAGGTCAGCGCTCTGCCATGCACCCTAAAACGCTGTATTCTGACTCCAGTTTCCAAGGTGGCATAGGTTCGCACCCCCTTGCTGCAATTTTTGTGGCTGCAGCGTCTTCAAAGCCCCTAAAAAGCAAAACCGTGGTTTTGATTCTTGTAGAACTAGCAAGAGTGTGAGATCTCTCAAAGCGGTCAGTGTCGATGTTGTCATGGTCGTGTTCACCTCTCACATGATCAATCGTAGGCTCAAGCAACCCCACTGCTGCAACTTTGTTCCAGGCAAGTTGAGTTTTCACTGGAATCGAAGAGAGGCTGTTGTTTCATCTCTGTTCTGAAACAAAGTCCTGTAGTGACTATACTCGTCGTTATTTGGTGTTCTGGCGAATGAGAAAATAATTGCGATGATATATGTTTTTAAATTTCTCCCATTTCTATCATTTCTGTCCCGGAGACGGTGGAAGAGAAAGGTAATCTAATCTAGATTGTGATTGGTGAAATACACTTTTTATGGCACATTCTTATTGTGTTCTTTCTTTCTCTCTTTTCAGCACTTTCTGGGACGTGGTGGTGCACTAAGGCTCCAATATGTTTGAAAGAGTAGTTTGGAATTGCCCTGGTGTTAATTGTGAGATTAGTTTATGGCTCATGCCGTCGGACTGTCTCACATTCAGCATTCATGCTTCGCCGTGTCTGAAAATGCATTTGGTATGTCATTTTTGTTTGTGTTCCCTGTGAAATCCTGCCTGTTTTGCCATTCTATAAATACATTACGAGATAACTCGGTTTGTGAGGTAATTACCAGCAGTAAAAATCCTCAACTGATGATCCGAGAATATTTCATGGAGTATAGTCAGTCGGGGCAAAAGTAAGGAAGTCTTTCAGTTCTGCAGTGTTTCTGAATACTACCTTTCAGGTGACCAGCCACAGAGAGCGATGGCAAGCCACGCTAAAAGTAATCCTTCCAAGCAACACAACGTTATTAAGGTACCTAGTGTGGAAACAGAGTCTTTAGTGGATCTCATCCATGCTGACTACATAGCCAAAATTAAACATGTCCCATTTCCCAACATCCATCGAAACCCTTCCTATCCAGAAATTCATCCGGTTACTTTTGCAATCTTCTGAGTGTACTAGCCTCCTCCACTTCCACTGGTCGCCTATTCCATACACGCATTGCCTTGTGTGTGGGAATTATGCCTCGGGTCCCTTTTAAATTTTAGCCCTCTCACCTTAAAACCTATGCTCTCCAGTTTTCAACTCGCGCCAGCTTGGGTAAAAAACGTAATTACTCCATTTACAAACCTTACATAACATCATGCCCCAGCCGATATTTGCAGGGACAATTGTCCCAGCCTATTCTGCCTCGCCCTCCAGTCCAAACATTGACGACATCCTTGTCTATAATTTGTAAGCAATTTCACATAGTTTTCTTACCTTTTCAATAATGCCAATTAGGCTGGACAACAACGAGCTATTGTAAACAGAAAGGTGAAGCATAGTACTGCTGCAAATGTCAGTGTTGGCACTTCTGAGCAGCAGCGGGCCCCGGCGGGGCTTGTTTCTGTAGTTTTGTAGTTATCACATTCGCCTCACACGTGGAAAGGTCGAAACTGGGCAGAAACAGCCCTGTTCCCAAGGGCAGCCTGTTTATTGCATCATTTAGTGCATCCGCTGCACAGAGTGTGGCCTCCTCTATATTGGGGAGACAGGCCGCCTACTTGCGGAACGTTTCAGAGAACACCTCTGAGACATCCGGACCAACCAACCCAACCACCCCATGGCTCAACACTTCAACTCCCCCTCCCACTCCATCAAGGACATGCAGGATCCTTGGACTCCTCCCTCCCCAGACCATAGCAACATGACGGTTGGAGGAAGAGCGCCTCATATTCCGCCTAGGAACCCTCCAAACACAAGGGATGAACTCAGATTTCTCCAGTTTCCTCATCTCCCCTCCCTCCACCTTGACCCAGTAAAATCCCTCGAACTCAGCACCGCCTTCCTAAGCTGCAAACTTCTTCCTGACCTCTCCGCCTCCACCCCCACTCCAGTCTATCACCCTCACCTTGACCTCCTTCCAACTATTGCATTTCCAAAGACCCTCCCCCAAGTCCCTCCTCCCTACCTTTTATCTTAGCCTGCTGGACACACTTTCCTCATTCCTGAAAAAGGCTCATGCCCGAAATGTCGATTCTCCTGCTCCTTAGATGCTACCTGACCTGCTGCGCTTTTCCAGCAATGCATTTTGAGATCTGATCTCCAGGATCTGCAGTCGTCACTTTCTCCTCTAAGGTTTTCTCCAACCTGGTTATGAACATATGCCATTCTGTTGAAGCGTGCAGCTTCCATGTTATGATCCTTCCACGAAAAGCAGCACAACATTTGCATTCCTTGCGTAGGCTCAAAGCCAGTTCAAAGCCAAGGCAGAAGGTGATGTGCGTCAGGGCTTCCTAAAGAAGCCTCACTTTCAAGTGTATCCCAAAATAGTCTTTGAAAGGCCTCATTTGGAGGCTGGCTGTCGTTTTTCAACGTGCAAGAATTGTCACCAGAAATCCTGAATCGTCTTTTGCATCATTTCGGACGTAGTGGCTCATTCAATGAGCAACAGCAATGAAGGAATTTACAGTCTCAGATGAACCACTGGACTTGTGCTGTCAAAGCGTCACTTTAATTAAGGTGTGCCGTGAGATCTAAGCCATGTTGTAACTGAAATTTTGGTAACGACAGACAGACTACTGAATGACATTGCATCCATTTGGTTTTCTTTAAATCACAGATGAGCAGGAAAATGTAAAGCGGGAAGTGGGAGTGGGCAAGGGGAATATCAAAGTGAGGCAGTTGCAGCTCTGGTGAAACTCCTTCTTTGCGATTCACTCAGCAACCAGAGATGTGAAGGTGACTGAGGCGGGACAACTCCTCACATCGAGAACAAAGAGCACTCAAGTACAGTAAGCACCTCTTTGACATATTCTGGAGTGGGGGGTGGGGTAATCACCTTTTGACTTCTGTTAATATGTTCAGAAACTGCCTTTTACATTGACCTGATCAGAAACTGCATCTCTAATAACCACCATCGAATTTAGTAAAATTAACTGAGTCGCTACTCATCGATTCCCACACAGGGTTCCACGTCAGATGGCAGCCATGTCACTCATGTCCTGGTGTGGACATTCTACAGCAAGCCGCACGGTTAAGGTAAAAAGACAAGGAAAGTGGCAACTTTTAATGGCACCGAGGTTTGAGCAAGCTCACACTGTGATCTGTCCTTCTCGGATTGTCCTGCTACCTCCGCTTTTCAGCTGGAGAACATTCTTTGGGACGCTTATTCTGCAAAACAGACGTAGAAACTGTAAGTATGCTGCACGGTATGATGTGGAACATGGCCTGCTCAGCTTTGTGCATTTTCCCTGCAGTCCGGTGTGTTTCATGTTCCATGTAAACGTGAAAGTTGTTCTGTTTCGAACAAAGGACGAAATCGTTTACCAAGGCAAGAATCGAAATTCCAGTTATGTCATGCAGCTCATGGTTTCTTTGTCGAATCATAACCGAATATAGATTCTCTCAAACAGACATTACATTTGTGGTCTAAGTGAATCTCAGAAGTTTGATTCAGCTTTCCAATGATGTTTCTCTTGAAAGTGTGTTGTGAAATTGAGATTGCAGTCGGGCATATCCCTGCAGCTGTGCGAGCAGAAGAGGGATCGCAGAACTGTTTCCCTGCGACTTTGCTTCGAATGTTTCGCAGGAGTACCATGGAAGGTGTAAGGAAATATGATGCATCTGTGGCTGGTTTCGTGGCCGAGTGGTCGGAGGCACCGTTTTCCCACTCTAAGGTGGCGTGTGTTCAATCCGTGTGCGTTGTCTGTTTTACTGTATTGTGTTAAATGCTGCTGTGTTTAAATTCCAACACAGCCATGTGGTTTTGCTTCTTGGAAATGTACCTGCGATTTGGGAGATTGCATACACTCCATCCTGTCAATGTGATGCTATTATGATCACGTTTGTGTCCCACATGAAATGTTCCAGTCTCAAGTGGCTCCGCTGCTGCACCATGTTCCGGCAAAGTTGTGTTGTTCACGGTTTTCACTGAAACCTAATGGAGATTGGTATTTCATCACTGTTGTGAAACAAAATCATGCAGTGACTTTATTCCTCTTTATTTGGTGTTCTGGCGAATGGGAAAATAATTTCAGTTAATTGTGATGTCATATGGTCTTAAATTTATTTTATTCCCTTCACTTCTGTCCTGGAGACGTGGGCAGCAGGCACATCCGCATAGTTGACCGGATGGGAAAACTAATCTAAACGAGACTGGGTTTGCGAGTCTTCACTTTTCATGGTCCATTCATGTTCCGTTCTTTCTGTTCGTTCATTTCGGAGCTTTTCGGGAGGTGGCGGTGCACTAACTTTCCAATACATTTTGGGAGCGCTGTTTGGAATTGCTCTGGAGGATCTGGGAGCCGTTTATGGCTGATTGCCCTCAGACTGTCCCCAGAGGAGCATTCATGCTTCAATGTCTCTGAAAATGCATTTTAAACAATCTCCCATTTCCAAACATTTGGCCGCTATCCCACTAAACCCTTCCTGTCCAGAAACCAATCCGGTTGCCTTTGAAATCTTCTGAGTGTACTAGCCTCCTTCACTTCCTCTGGTCGCTGATTCCATACACGCACAACCTTTTGCGTGGGAAAGCTGCCTCAAGTCCCTTTTATATTTTACCCATCTCACCTTAAACCTATGCTCTCCAGTTTTCAACTCGCCCCATATTGCGGAAAACATAAACTTAAATATTCTGTTCACAAACCTTCCTTAAGGTCATGCTCAACGATGAAGGGCAAATTGTCCCAGTATGTGCATACTCGCCCTACATTCCAAACTGTGCACCCTTGACAGCATCCTTGTGTATATTTTGTGAGCAATTTCACGTGATCTTCTTAATTTTTCAATGATTCCAATTACGCTGGAGAATAACCAGCTCCTGGAAACAGAAAGGTGAAACCTTGAACGGCTATAAATTTTAGTGCTTGCCGACTCTGAACACCAGCTGCTCGCGGAGATGCTTCCTGTAGCGTAGTGGTTGTTGGATTCACCTCATTTCCGAAAACACGCCACTTCAAAATCCGCCAAGAATAGCCTTATTCCCGAGGGCAGCCTTTCAGACTGACAGGAGCTGAGCTTTGTAACTTGCTGCTCACATCAGCAAACCTAGCTTTGAATTTACTCGCTCATATACGCTCGAGTGGTGAAAAGGAATGTAATTCCGTTTCATTACTGTGTGAAACATTGTTACAGTTTTCTCCAACCTGGTTCTGAATATGCACAGATGTGGACAGCACTGATGGCCATTCTGTTTCAGAGTGGAGTTACCGTGCTCTGATCCTTCCACTAAAAGCAGTACCACATTTGCTTTCCTTGGGCAGCGGCCTGGTTCAAAGCCAAGGAGCAAAGGTTCCCAGCAAAATCCTGCAGCTTCTAATCTTACAGTCAGGGGTTGGATTGCAGCCGTTACCGCATTAAATGTAACGTTTTCACACGGGAAGCGCCGTTCATGAGGCGGGGAGTTTCTGTAAGCGGTGTCCCAGGACTGTGTAGGGAGCTGCATTGGCCACTCTCTATTGACAGCGGGGGTCTGGAGAGAGCAGTGTTTGACTCTATCAAACTCCGTGTGGGGTCAGGGAAATCAGAATCATCAATGCTTTGGGCTGTAATTCAACCTTGCCATGGATTTTCCGGTTTAAATAGAGGGAGCGTGGTATTCCCATCGTCTGATCTGGAACAACCAAAGTTCCATACCTGGATGGTCTCAAACTACCAACCTTTATCCTGCAGCCCGCTGCTGACCATTTGAGCCACACAGCCTGTCACTAACAGGCGTGCCGATTTGCCTAAAGCAGGAAGGTTAGGGGGGATCTGAAGGGCACTGGAACAGATGGATCTCTCACTGTTTTCAGTGTCTGTCACTAATTTTCCTGCTTTCATCACCGAGAGTGCCAGAGAGTTTGAGGGGTCTGCAAACACCCAGAGGAAAAGGAACCATCTCAAACTGGAAGATACCCAGGCCCTTCAATGTGACTGCCTGAGCTACATCACTATGGCTCTGGTACTGGGATAATTCAAGCCCACGGCTTGACAGAAACTGGAAATTAAATACAGCGCTTCAAGCTGTTCAGTCCAACTGTATACCATTAAGATACAGTAGGTATTGAATCCTTTCCATATAACCACTTCATCAAAACCTCCTTCCAATGTATCCAAAATGTTATTTGTTGTATATCCTCGGCCATTTCCCCCAGTTAATGTGAACATCTTGTTTTCATCTTCCTTATTTGATTAGATTAGATTCCCTACAGTGTGGAAACAGGCCCTTCAGCCCAACAAGTCCACACCCACTCTCCGAAGTGTAACCCACACAGACCCATTTCCCTCTGACTAAAGCGCATAACACTATGGGAAATTTATCATGGCGAATTCACAGAACCTGCACATCTTCGGACTGTGGGAGGAAACCGGAGACCCAAAGGAAACCCATGCAGACACAGGGAGAATGTGCAAACTCCACACAGTCACCCGAGATGATCTACACCACTTATAAGCCAATAAGCTCTCTGGCATCTCACTTCAACTCCAGTTGCTCCATCGCATCATAAATCACTACTGAAACTTTCTGGTAAATGAATGAGCCTATCCCCTCTCATGACCCTCCCATCCTTCAGAATGTGTGATGTTCTCTGTTGTGAGTATACTGATCACCCTCGGCCAGGAGGAGGGATAATGTGAGTTTCTGAAATAAAAAGAAAGTTTGCAGGAGGAACCCAACAGGACTGGCACCTTTTGGGAGAGAGAAATAATGTTCATGTTTAGAGACAATTTCTTACTTTATTTTGAATATTTTTTTCTCTCTGCCCTTACAGTGATGGATCTTGGAAGCTTCTTTCTCTGAGGATTGCAAGGAAGGGTATACACACAAAAACATCAAACAAAAGGAATTATTTGTCTGTCTGATTTCTCACCTGGTCTGACACTGCCTTTACTAAACGTCTTTGAATATTTGAAGACGATTCACAGACAGGAAACACCAAGGAAACATTTAATCAAAATGTTACATGTTCAATCGATTCATCAGAAACTGAAAACAATTGGCATTTGAGTGTTGCATCCTCAGTCCTCCATCGTATCCTCCCTGACGATCTGTAAAAAAGTCTTAGGTGATATTTGGTGGGTCCCATACCTGGTGGGGGGGGGGGGGGGGGGGGGGTTGGAGGTGTGTTCCAGGTAGAGGAGGCTGGGAGCTGACAGGATGAACTGGGTTGGGGAGGATGTGGGGTTTGAGTGACAGACCTTGGGAGTATTTGAACCTAGCTCAGTCATCCATTAAACTCACGCCATTCAAACTGATGCAGGGAGCCTAGTGATGGGAGATAAGGAAATAGCAGGAGAACTTAACAAGTACTTTGCGTCAGTTTTCACAGTGGAAGACATGAGTAATATCCCAAAAATTAAAGGGTGTCACGGGGCTGAGTTGAGTATAGTTGCCATTACGAAAGAGATAGTGCTAGAAAAGTTAAAAAGTCTTAAAATTGATAAATCTCCTGGCCCCGATGGGATACACCCTAGAGTTCTGAGAGAGGTTGCTGAGGAAATAGCAGAGGCATTGGTTGAGATCTTTCAAGAGTCACTGGAGTCAGGAAAGGTCCCGGATGATTGGAAGATGGCTGTAGTAACCCCCTTGTTCAAGAAAGGATCAAGGCAAAAGATGGAAAATTATAGGCCAATCAGCTTAACCTCGGTTGTTGGTAAAATTCTAGAATCCATCATTAAGGATGAGGTTTCTAAATTATTGGAAGAGCAGAGTCTGATTAGAACAAGTCAACATGGATTTAGTAAAGGGAGGTCATGCCTGACAAACCTGTTGGAATTTTTTGAAGAGGTAACAAGTAGGTTAGACCAGGGGAACCCAGTGGATGTGGTCTATCTGGACTTTCAAAAGGCCTTTGATAAGGTGCCACACGGGAGACTGCTGAGCAAGGTGAGGGCCCATGGTGTTCGAGGTGAGCTGCTGGGATGGATTGAGGATTGGCTATCTAACAGAAGGCAGAGAGTTGGGATAAAAGGTTCTTTTTCAGAATGGCAACCGGTGACGAGCGGTGTCCCGCAGGGTTCGGTGCTGGGGCCACAGCTGTTCGCATTATATATTAATGATTTGGATGAGGGAACCGGGGGCATTCTAGCGAAGTTTGCCGATGATACAAAGTTAGGTAGACAGGCAGGTAGTACTGAGGAAGTGGGGAGGCTACAGAAGGATCTAGACAGGTTGGGAGAGTGGTC
Organism: Chiloscyllium punctatum; assembly: GCF_047496795.1. Taxonomy (NCBI): domain Eukaryota; kingdom Metazoa; phylum Chordata; class Chondrichthyes; order Orectolobiformes; family Hemiscylliidae; genus Chiloscyllium; species Chiloscyllium punctatum. The sequence continues at coordinate 26,111,776 of NC_092751.1, forward strand.
CAGGAAATGGCTGATGGAATTTAACGTGAGCAAGTGCGAGGTCTTGCACTTTGGCAAAAAGAATATAGGAATGGACTACTTTCTAAATGGTGAGAAACTTAATAAAGCCAAAGCACAAAGGGATCTGGGAGTGCTAGTCGAGGATTCTCTAAAGGTAAACATGCAGGTTGAGTCTGTGATTAAGAAAGCGAATGCAATGTTGTCTCTTATCTCAAGAGGGTTGGAATATAAAAGCAGAGATGTACTACTAAGACTTTATAAAGCTCTGGTTAGGCCCCATTTGGAGTACTGTGTCCAGTTTTGGTCCCCACACCTCAGGAAGGACATACTGGCACTGGAACGTGTCCAGCGGAGATTCACACGGATGATCCCTGGAATGACAGGTCTAGCATATGAGGAATGGCTGAGGATACTGGGATTGTATTCGTTGGAGTTTAGAAGATTAAGGGGAGATCTAATAGAGACGTACAAAATAATACATGGCTTTGAAAAGGTGGATGCTAGAAAATTGTTTCTGTTAGGCGAGGAGACTAGGACCCGTGGACACAGCCTTAGAATTAGAGGGGGTCATTTCAGAACGGAAATGCGGAGACATTCCTTCAGCCAGAGAGTGGTGGGCCTGTGGAATTCATTGCCACGGAGTGCAGTGGAAGCCGGGACGCTAAATGTCTTCAAGGCCGAGATTGATAGGTTCTTGTTGTCTAGAGGAATTAAGGGCTACGGGGAGAAAGCTGGCAAGTGGAGCTGAAATGCGCATCAGCCATGATTGAATGGCGGAGTGGACTCGATGGGCCGAATGGCCTTACTTCCACTCCTATGTCTTATGGTCTTATGGTCTTATGGTCTTATGGCCATGTGGGCTGACCGGGGGAGTATTAACCAATTACTGTCTCTGAGTGTCTGTGACAGAATGTGCGATGGAGGGTCACTTGTTCCCTTTTTGCTTTTTCTATCTCTCTCTCTCTCTCCCTCTCTCTTTCTCTTCACTCTCCTCTCTCTCTCTCTCCCTCTCTCGTTTTCTCTCTCACACTCTCATTTTCCTGCTCTCTTTTCTCCACCTCTTCTTCACCTCTCTTCTCCCCTTCCCTCTTCTCCCTCTCTCTCCTTCCCCTCTCTCTTCTCTCTCCCATCTCTCTTCTCCCTCCCCTCTCTCTTCTCTCTCCCCTCTCTCTTCTCTCTTCCCTCTCTCCTCTCTCTCCCCCACTCTCTCTACACCTCTCTCTCTTTAGGGTCGCACGGTGGCTCATGGTTACCACTGCTGCCTCACCGAGCCAGGGACCCTGTTCAAATCCTGCCCCAGGCGACTGTCTATGTGGAGGGTACACATTCTCCCTAGTGTCTGCATGGGTTTCCTTACCTGGTCCAATGGTGTGCAGGTCAGGGTGGACTGGTCATTGGGGAGTTGCCCATAGGGTTACGTGAACTGTTCAGATGGAGAAAGGTATGGATGGGATACTCTCCTATCCATGTTCCCACCCATCTCTTTCCCCCAGTCTCCTATTCCCCTCTCCTCTGCCAACCTGCCCTTTCCCTTCTTCCTGATTCTCTCCTCACTTACTTCCCCACTTTCACCGTCCTACCCATCTACCCTTCTGTCTTTCAGCCAATCTCTTCCTCCCCACCTCCAACCGCTCTGTCCTCCCGAACTCTCCTCGCTACCTCCTACTGCTCCCATCCGTCCTGCTGTCTACTCCCTCGCTGCATGCCACCACCTCCTCCCCCTAACCTCTTCTCTCCCCTCTAAAATCCACCCCTGCTCTCCTCCTCCTCGCCGCCACACCTCATCCACTCTCCTCCACCCCCTCTGACTCCCTCCTTTGCCCCGCTGCTCTCTGCCTCATCCTCCCCCTCTCTCTCCTCCTCCCTCTCTCTGTCCCTCTCTCCTCCCACGCTCACTCCTCCACCTCTCTCCTCTCCCTCTCTCTATTCCGCCCCTCTCTTCCACCCTCCTCTCTTCTCCCTCTCTCTCCTCCCCCTCTCCATCCTCCCCCTCTCCTCCCCTCTCCATCCCCCTCCCCTAACCACTCTCCCTCCCCATCTCTCACATTGAAAGATGATGCATACAAATTGTTCAAAAACATCATGAAACTGGAAGATTGGGAAAGCGCTGAAGGTCAAAAGAAAGTGACAAAAAGAGCGAATAAGAACCGTAGGAAAGAACAGGAGAGAAAGGATGCATCACAGAATTTAAAGACAGATAGCAAATGTATCTATGAAAACATTAAATGAAAAAGAGTGGCTAAGGTAGATGTTGGTCGTTCAGAGGATGAGAAGGGTCATTTAGTTATGGGATGGTATGAAATGACTGAGGCACTGAACAGGTATTTTGTATCGGTCTTCACAGTGGGGGGCACTAATAACATGCCAGTGATTGACAAAGAAATGGATTCGGTGAGGACCTGGAAACAAACATTATTACGGAGCGCTAGTGTTGGGCAAGCTCATGGAGCTAAGGATAGACAAGTCTTCTGTCCTGGTGTAATGCATCCCGGGGTGCTAACAGAGACAGCGGAGGATAGAACAGGTGCACTGTCAGTAATTGTTCAAATTTGCTACTCTGTGTCAGTTCCAGCAGATTGGAATACAGTAAATGTGGCGCAATTGTTTAAAAAAGAAGGTAAACCAAAAATGGGGAATTAGAGATCAGTCAGCTGAACGTCTGTAGTGGGGAAAATGCTTGAGTCTCTTATCAAGGAAGAAAGCGCAAGGCATTGCTGGATCCCCAAGTGAATACCTTCCCACACATGGAACAGCTGAATGACTTCTCCTTCATGTGAACAGGGTGATGTTAAATAAAGACCATTGAATTTAAGACCATTACAGATCTCTAAGATTTTTTTTCCCCACAGTCAACGGAATGTCTCTTGTCAGTGTAAAGCCACTGGTGTGACATGAAGATGGATGACAAAATAAATCTCTTCCCACACATATAGAGAAGGTGAGTCGTCTCTCCCCGGAATGTTTGTGTCAATGAGTCTCCACCTGCTCTGGGAATTTGCAATTCTTCTCACAATCTAAACATTTCCATGGTGCTTATCTCCTCACATATCACCAAGTTGGATGATCTGGTGAATCCTTTCCCATAAACACAACATATTTATGGCTTCGCTGTCTGTGATTTCTTTTTTAGATTATTATTTGGATAATGTTAAATAATTTCTGCAGTCAGTTCACTGGAACACTCACACTCTTATGTGTGTGTGTGTGTGTCTGTGTTGGTGCTTTACCACACACAATACTGTTTGAAACCTTTGCTTACTGACATACCAGATAATCATGTTCCCTTTATGTCCAAATGAATTTAGTGACTCTGTTGTATCTTTATATCATGTTTGATTTGTCTCACTGATCTTCAGTTCTTTCAAACTATTTCTCTGTGAAATGATTTTCAAATATTATCGCGGTCCATTCAGTGTAAAATCTCAGATCAAACAAATCCAATATCAGAAAGACATCCTTTCTCTATTCCACACCTTCTCCCAATCAAATGGTCCAGTCATCTCAAAAGATGCATAAAGTACCATTAAATGCAAAAAGGAACCTGAGACATTGTGTATCCTGAGGTGCAAACCTATTGTAGAATGTACCGCGCCAACTGGTGAGTAACAGAGCCCCCTTCACAGAAGGATGTTACACAAGAGATGATCCCCTTTGCTGCTACTGGACATCAATGGTGATGGAAGCCAGTGGTGAAGATTGCTGACGATCAAAATTGCTGTTTTCTCCCAGATGTTGACAAGTTTAGATTACTTACAGTGTGGAAACAGGCCCTTTGGCCCAACAAGTCCACACTGACCCGCCGAAGTGCAACACACTCAGACACACATTCCCCTACATTTACCCATTCTACGGGCAATTTAGCATGGCCAATTCACCTAACCTGCATATTTTTGGATTGTGGGAGGAAACCGGAGCACCCAGAGGGAACAAACGCAGGCACAGGGAGAGTGCGCAAACTCCACACACAGGGTCACCTGAGGTGGGAATTGAACCGGGGTCTCTGGCATTGTAATACAGCAGTGCTAACCACTGTACCGCCGTGCCACTTCTTGCGCCGTTGAAGGGTCAATCAACCAGGCAAGGGGAGACGATTCCGTGTCACATCTGACTAACATCTTGTAAGGTGGGGAGTCAGTAGGTGAGTTGAGCGCTGCAAGACATTTTGCCTTTGCCCTGATCCTGCATCAACATTTGTATGGTCAGTCCTGTTCAGTTCCTCATCAATATTGCACCCCGGAATTCTGCTCATGGAGGATTAATCAATGATATTGGTTTTGAATGTCAACAAGGGATACCGAGATTTTCTCTTGTTGAAGATCTTTGCCAGGCACGGATTTGATACAGCTGTTACTTGCCACTTGTGCAGATTTTAGATGCTGGCCAGCTCTTGCTACATGTGGGTATGCGGTTTTTGAGAACACTTTTAGCTTAGGTTGAGGTTCAGGTTGTAAGATTGTTCTCAGTGAGCAAACTTACAGCCAAAGCATATGGATATGTGCTACATCACTATCTGAGCAGTTGAAAATGATGCTGAATATTTTCCAATTGTCAACCAACATCCCGACTTCTGAAGGGAAAGAGATTGGCGAAGCAGCTGAAGATGGTTGGGCCAAAGACTCGACCCTGAGGAACTCCCCTCAAACTGAGAAGGCCTGAATTCTCAAGCCCCCACCTGCTTCACAAGTGGGACATGACACGTCTCAGTAGGTTGGTTTAAAATGCCACATGCAGGAAAATGCAGAGAGTCAGGTCGACTGCTGTTTGTTTCAAAGCTCACCTGAGGGTGAAGCTGTTATAAAGCTATCGCCGAGGACACTGCAGCACCCGAGTAATGGGTTCTGAAGAAGATGCACACAAGACTGTAATGGTTCACTCTGCATCTGCGTCCACATCTCCTGCCACATCTGTTGACCTCCTCCAGCACTGTGATTGACACTCAGATTTTCAGCATCTGCTTGAGTCATCCTCAGGCCCCACCCGGCACTGTGAAATAACAGACAGTCTGTGCATGCATCCAGATTCCTGGCGGTTGTTTAGCTCGGAGCTGCGATGCATTTAACCGCAAGTTATTTATCAAGGTGCTTGCTTCTTGCTGTACTGTTTTATAAACGCTGTCCAGCTCCTGCCGCCTTACCGTGTGGAAAAATGCGTCTCTCCCCATTTCCAACGGAGATAAATTCGGTACTGCCAATGTGCTGCCCTCGCTTGTCTTGAGTATAGTGAGCTTTCACGCTGTGTAGCTACACCCGGCATTGAATCCAGTTATTACAGAAGATTGATTCTGTTCATGATTTTTTTTCTCTGTATTCCAACCTTTTGTTTTCCAAATAATCTTTGGAAGAACAAATTTGGCGGGTAGAAAAATATCTTAAAGTGGGGTGCATCTATCAAATCTTTCAATCGTCTCTACCACATAATCTTGTCATTAAAGTACGAGATCTCTCAAATCATTTTGTAAATTCCCGTCCTGAGTTAATGGTGGTAGATTTTGGAAACTCCTTTAACAGGTGGATGTTTACCACTCAAACCAAGAGATATATTTGTTTATTCTGAATGTGTCTCAACATGTGTCTTTTGCCATCTCATTTTGCAGAGAAATGGAAGTAATGAAAACTGAAGTGTTTCTCTGATTCCAGTTCTGCCCTATCTTCTCAGCTACAAGGTCCAGCCGGAGAGTTTACATTGAAGGGCAAGGAAATTGGTTCAGAGGTGAATATTATTGAGCATTCATCTATAATTCAATACTGAAATTGCATTGCTGTGTTTCATTGGTCAGGCCCTCGTACGATCCCTTTACTGTGGATCAGAATCCATGTCCATCCATTGCTCTGTTTCATCCTTGTCCTCCATGACAATATCTTTTCCATTGTCCAACCTGCGCCACCTTTAATAATGTTGATTTTAATCCGATGTGATAGTTTATTATTATTCCTTCCAGTCATGTTCAAATGAGGGTTGCATAACTGCATGTCCCTAAGCCATGTGCTGTTAATTTATTCCACTCGTTTATGTGGCCTCCCTCACAAACATTACTCAGACTACCCTATGGTCCTTTTATTCTTCATGCTCCCTCTTACACACTGTATTCCCTTCCCTCTTACACACTGTATTCCCTTCCCTGTTCTTACCACCCCACCTCCCCTTCCCTGTTCTTACCAATCCACCTCCCCCACAACCCCTTTCATTTCTCTTTCATGCCTGAGAGGCCCGAGTCTTTTCTCAGTCAAGATCCTTCCGTGATGCATAATTTTTAAAGAGTTACATAGAACATGGAACAATAGAGCACAGGAATGGGCCCACTATGATGTGTTGAACATGCCGCCAAAACCCTTTGTGCAGTCAGACTGAAACCAAACAGTGATAGCCTGACAGTAAGTCAGGAACATGCTGGAGAGTATTCTAAAGGACATGACAATAAATTATGTCGTCGTTGTCAACAGGAATAGTGCCACAGGACTGGAGGATAGCGAATGTGGTCCCCTTGTGAAAGAAGGGGAGTTGGGACAGCCCTAGTAACTATAGGCCAGTGAGACTCACTTCTGTTGTGGGCAAAGTCTTAGAGAGAATTGTAAGGGATAGGATTTATGAACATCTGGATAGGAATAATGTGATCAAGGATAGTCAGCATGGTTTTGTGAAGGGCAGGTAGTGCCTCACAAAATTTATTGAGTTCTTTGAGAAGGTGACTAAGGAAGTGGACGAGGGTAGATCAGTAGATGTTGTGTATATGGATTTTAGCAAGGCGTTCGATAAGGTACCCCCATGGTAAGCTACTGCAAATATTACGGAGGTATGGCATTGAGGGTGCATTAGAGGTTTGGATTAGGAATTGGCTGGCTGGTAGGAGACAGAGGGTAGTAGTTGATGGTAAAGGTTCATCTTGGAGTGCAGTTACTAGCGGTGTTCCACAAGGAACTGTTTTGGGACCATTGCTGTTTGTCATTTTTATAAATGACCTGGAGGAGGGGCTTGAAGGCTGGGTGAGCAAGTTTGTGGATGATACGAATGTCGGGGGAGTGGTGGACAGCGAAGAAGGATGTGGCAGGTTACAGCGGGATATAGATAAGTTGCAGAGCTGAGCAGAAAGGTGGCAAATGGAGTTCAATGTAGCCAAGTGTGAAGTCATTCACTTTGGTAGGAGTAACAAGAAGATGGATTACTGGGCTAATGGTAGGCTACTTGGTAGTGTGGATGAGCAGAGGGATCCTGGTGTCCATGTACACAGGTCTCTGAAAGTTGCCACCCAGGTAAATAGTGCGGTGAAGAAGGCATATGGCGCACTGGGCTTTATTGGTAGAGGAATTGAGTTCCAGAGTCCTGAGGTCATGTTGCAGTTGTAGAAGACTCTGGTACGGCCTTATCTGGGGTATTGTGTACAGTTTTGGTCGCCATACTATAGGAAGGATGTGGAGGCATTGGAACGGGTGCAGAGGAGATTTACCAGTATGTTGCCTGGCATGGTAGGAAGATCATATGAGGAGAGGCTGAGGCACTTGGGGCTGTTCTCATTGGAGAAAAGAAGGTTTAGGGGAGATTTGAATGAGGTGTACAAGATGATTAGCGGTTTAGATAGGGTTGACAGTGAGAACCTTTTTCCACGTATGGAGTCAGCTGTTACGAGGGGACACAGCTTTAAATTAAGGGGAGGTTGGTATTGGACAGATGTTAGGGGTAGATTCTTTACTCAGCGGTTTGTGAGTTCATGGAATGCACTGCCAGTATCAGTGGTGGACTCTCCCTCTTTATGGTCATTTAAGCGGGCATTGCATAAGCATATGGAGGTTATTGGGCTAGTGTAGGTTAGGTGGGCTTCTGTCGGCGCAACATCGAGGGCCGAAGAGCCTGTACTGCGCAGTATTTTGCTATGTTCTATGTTCTATGTAATACATAGGGTTGTGGGAGGCTGTTGGTGGTCGGGGATATTTAAAATCTCAGAGGCATTTTGACAAGTTTCAACAGGGGCTAAAGTATAGCGAGGGAGAGAAAAGAGCCACTGACAGGTCAAAGTGGCCGTTATGTAGAATCACAGTTGATGGGGGAGATCTGAAAAAAAGGTTTTAAAATTTACTGTGGGGAATCCAGGAGAAAACAGCACAAGGAGCGCACTGTCAGCCCAAAGCCCCACCCACCCAAAGCCCATCACATGGCCAACTTCTGCCCCAAGTGTAACAGAGTCTGTGGAAGGCCACATCCGTCTGTACAGCCACCTACAGACTCCCCCTGAGCGTGGAAGATAGTCAGCCTCCTCTGTGACCCATCACCAATGTAATGATGAGAGAGGAAAGTTGAATTACCTCACTGTTATCCCAATGCCTTTGTTACAAATTCAAATAATTCCCTGTTAAGCCAGTGTCTCACAATGTATTGCTGTAAAGGAGCCTTAACACTGCTCTTCCACTTCTGTGTTCTGACCCTTATTACCCAGAATTTGGTCTAAGACTGATTGATAATCTAAGGCTACATATTTTCTTGATCATCCCATTGTTAAACCTAACGATGAGAGATCCCCATCCTTCTTCCCATTCTGCCTGACTTTCCACAATGTTATGTAGCTGTGAATATTAAAGCCCCACCTTCTTGTTCACCCTGTGACCATATCTAATTGATGGTGATTAGATAGAAATCACAAGTCACACGTGCATATCCCTTATTGCAAATACTTATTTCATCCAAATTTAGAAACAGTAATTTATTTTTATTACAATTTCCTGTCACAAACATATTTGCTGATGTACATTTTAGTTGAACTCACTTCCTTCCTGTTTCTACCTAGTTCTCCTCAGCCACGTCCCCATGTTTCAATATTTTAACCTTTACCCATGGAATTGGGATTTCCTTCCAGCAGACCCCTGTATCTCCACATGTGTGACAGTTTAAAGCACTCTGCGTAATCCTGATCATATGATTGACCAGGGCACTGGTTCGACCACTGTACCATCCCAGTAAAATAGCTGACTTCTCCCTGAGAACTGGTATCCATTCCCACTGTATCAGACCCACTTCTTCTGACACCATTGTTTTATTCTGAAAACCTGCTAAACCTGCTGCACTCTGGTGATATCACTCAGTATCCCTCACTGTGTGGGTCTAATTGCTGCCTCTGTCAACACTGCCACTCATTTAGCCGGTCTGAGATTCTGAGCCAACAGAATTCTCCACTCCAGAGAGACGCAGCAGCTCAGGCCAAGGATGGAGACTGGGCTTTCCCAGGTCTCTGTTGGACTCAGTGCTACTCGATATGAGTTTTCGTCAATGCCTCAGTCTAATTTCCCATTCTGTCTGTTTCTCTCTCTCCTGTAGGTAATCAAGATATTCCTGACTTAGCCGAATTCCTAATTCTCGTCCATTACCACATTGAAGACAATTGGACAGCCAGAAAGAGATAGAGCCTTCAGTAAATCCTGCTGCCAGTAAGATCAGTCACAGTAAACAGCACAGGGAGGAGTTAGTGGCCTTGTGTATTCAGACCCGGAAGACAGAACATAGATACAGTGCTGGGCAAGGTACATCAACGTTCTCGGCTTCATTTCAAACATCCTGTGAGAGTCCTGCTCTCACCTCTGCTGTACTCGTCCTCAGTGAGACAGCACAGAGATTCCAGGCATCAATCCTGCCCCTGCTGTATTAGTGATCTTTGTATTTTCCTCCAATCCCAATTATCCTCTCTGTTTGGAATCTCCTCTAATCCACACAATGCTCTCTGTCTCTGTCAGGTTCTTCAATCCCAAACACCCTAATCCCTACATTTTCCCAGTAGATATTAAATTCCTTCATCCCTGTAAACGCTGACAGTGCTGCTTATCCCTGCAAACCCCTCCTACCAACACCACCCTCCATGTCAAAGTATTTGTCTTTAACCTCTTCGTCTTTCCCTATCTATGCAAACTTCTCCAGCTCCTACAATCCTTCCTCAGCTGTGAAAAGATTGTATTCTCCTTATCCTTCTCCAATTCTTCGAACATAATCAATGTAAACTTCACCCTCAACAACCCCACCCCCACGAATCCTTCCAACAACGGAACCTCTTTCAGTTTGTGCAATCGTCCACATTTGTGTAACTGTCTCCAACCCAGCAACCTGGCATTCTCCATTGTTTTCCTGTCTATGTCGCCTCCAGAGCCTAGAAGTCCGCTTACATCTTTAAACATCTTCAGTCACTACAGTCTTCCATATCTCTGTTAGTATATACAATACTCTTCTCCCTGAAACATCCTGAAACTCCCAGACAACTATAGACCAGTGAGCCTGACGCCAGTGGTGGGCAAGTTGTTGGAGGGAACTCTGAGGGATAGGTTGTAAATGTATTTGGAAAGACAAGGACTGATTCGAAATAGTCAACATGGATTTGTGCGTGGGAAATCATGGCTCACAAACTTGATTGAGTTTTTTGAGGAAGCAACAATGAGGATTGATGAGGGCAGAACGGTTGATGTGATCTACATAGATTTCAGTAAGACATTTGACAAGGTTCCCCATGGTAGATTGATGATCAAAATTAGATCTCATGGAATACAGGGAGAACTAGCCACTGGATACAGAGCTTGCTCAAAGATAGAAGACAGAGGGTGATAGGAGAGGGTAGTTTTTCAGTCTGGAGGCCTATGTCCAGTGGAGTGCCACAAGAATCGGTGCTGGGTCCTCTACTTTTTGTCATTTACATAAATGATTTGGATGTAAGCATCAGAAGTACAGTTAATATGTTTGCAGATGACACCAAATTGGAGGTGTAGTGGACAGCGAAGAAGGTTACCTCAGATTACAACAGGATCTTGACCAGAAGGGCCAGTGGGCTGAGAAGTGGCAGATGGAGTTTAATTCAGATAAATGCGAGATGCTGCATTTTGCAAACCAAATCTTAGCAGGACTTATACACATAATGGTAAGGTCCCATGGAGAGTTGCTGAACAAAGAGACCTTGGAGTGCAGGGTCATTGTACCTTAAAAGTGGAGTCGCAGATAGATAGGATAGTGAAGAAGGCGTTTGGTATGCTTTTGTTTATTGGTCAGAGTATTGAGTAAACAGGCTGGGAGGTCATGTTGTGTACAGAACATTGGTTAGGCCACTGTTGGAATATTGCTTGCAATTCTGGTCTCCTTCGTATCGGAAAACCTTTTTGAAACTTGAAAGGTTCAGAAAAGCTTCTCAAGGATGTTTCCATGGTTGGAGTATTTGAGCTACAGGGAGAGGCTGAACAGGATGGGGCTGTTTTCCTTGGAGGGTCGGAGGCTGAGGGGTGACCTTATAGGTGTTTACAAAATTATGAGGGGCATGGACAGGGTCTTTTCCCTGGGGTCGGAAAGTCCAGAACTAGAGACCATATGTTTAGGGTGAGAGGGGAAAGATATAAAAGAGACCGAAGGGGCAACTTTTTCACAAAGAGTATGGAATGAGTTGCCAGAGGAAGTGGTGGAGGGTGGTACAATTGCAACATTTAAGAGGCATTTGAAAGGGTATATGAATTGGAGGTGTTTGGAGGGATATGGGCCAGTTGCTGGCAGGTTGGACGAGATTGGGTTGGGGTATCTATTCATCATGGATGGGTTGGATCGAAGGGTTGTTTCCATTCTGTACATCTCTATGACTCTATGACTATGCCTCTTTCGCCGTCTGTCTGTGGCTATCAGTCTGCCTGCTTCTAACCTATATCCATCCCTATACGTATCTCCAGAATCTAACCCAGCTCCCTATCTCTCTGTAAATTCCTCCAATCCCCAAACCCCTTTGTCCCACTGACGTTCTTGACCAGATGTATTTCTGTTTAACTGGAACATCCGCGATCCCCTGTAAGCCTCCATATCTCTGTAACCTCTATCCATCTGTTCAACTCCCCACTACTGAGGAATGACTCCCCGCATTCGCCGTAAAAGAACAGATTTGATCGAACTGACATTCCCGAGATGTTGCTATAGAATGGTCATCGCAGGGAAGTGAATACTGAAGGGTTTTGTGGGATCGAGCCAGGCTAGGCAAGAAGCCAACACGTTGTGAAGAAAGGATGAGGTGAACGCAGTAATGAGACATTCATGTTGGAGTGAAGATCTAAATATGGAGTCTTATTTGAGTGAAGCTGAGAATAAGCAAGCAGCAGCAGCCCTGAGTAGGAATTCTTTTATAGAACCAACCAGTGATGGTAATGTCAATATGGTTACAGTCAGGATACTGAATGTACTTGTAGCAAGGACAGTACAGTAAATGTGTGTGACAGTGGTCTCCATCCCGACTGGATAGCTAATGAGTTTCAGGGCTGTAATGGATGGAATCCTGGATTGTATACGAGATGTTTTTCGATAACATCACATCAAGGATCCATCAACAAAATTGTCGTTTGTAGATCAAATGCCGTGTAGTAATAAATATCTAGTAATCCCATTATAAAGGTGTTTTGTGAGCCGAGCCCCACAATGTTATGCAGGACATATTCCGTTTGAGTTCCCACCATGAGATGGACGAGCAAAATTAGGCCATTTGGCCCATTGAGTATGCTCTGCCCTTCAGTCAGATAATGGTTGATCTGATGATCCTCCACTCGATTTACCTGCCTTGCTTCCCTGATTATTTAAAATCTGACCAAGTTTGTTGTAAATATTCTTAATAACCCAACCTCGACAGCACCCTGCAGTCAGGAATTCCCACAGACTCACTACCCTCTGAATGAAAACATTCCTCCTCATCTCCATCTTAAATGGATGAGCCCTTGCTGGGATATTCTGCCGTCTGGTTACAGATTCTCACACCGTTGAAACAAAAGGAAATGACAGAGATAATTATTGCAGATGACATGAAATTTGGTGGAGTCCAAGTTAATGAGCAAGGAAATCCAAGCTTGCAGGAGGTTACAGATCAGTAGGAAAGATGTGCAGAGAAATGACAAATAGAGTTTAATCTGGACAAGTCTGAGGTCATGTCAAATTCAAGAAGAAAGTTAGCATCCTGCGGTACATTGATATACAGAAGGATCTTGGTGCAAGTCAGTAACTCCCTCAAAATGGCAACAGAAGTGTTTCAGATGGGAAAGAAAGCAAATGGAACACTGGCCTTCATTGGTCACAACGTTGGATAGAGTGGATTGCATCTGATGCTGTTATTGTATAAAACGTTTGTTTGGTCGCATTTGGAGTACTGTGTACAGTTCTCATTTCCACACAATAGGAAGGTTGTGGAGGCTTTGGAGAGGGTGCAAAAGGGGGTTATCAGCACGTTGCCTGTGTTAGGTGTTTGAAAGGAGTGTTAAGTATAAGAGGAAATTAAACAAAGTTGGATTGTTTTGTGAGAGTATCAGAAGCTGACAGGCGACCAGGTACAGGAAAATAAAATTAGGACGGGGCAGATCATGTGGATACTCGGAGTCTTTTTTCCAATGTGTAAGTTTTAAATAGTCGAGCACATAGATTTAAGGTGAGAAAGAGAAAGTTTAAACGAAATGTGTGAGGCACGTGTTACTAATGTAGAAAATGGAAGTTACTGAGGGAGGTCGGAGAAGCAGAAATATGAGCAAAGCTTTGAAATAGCATTTGGACAGAAACATGAACAGGCAGAGAATAGAGGGATATGGATCATGTGCAGGTAGATGGGATTAGTTTGGAATAACATCATGGACGGCACAGCCATGGTGGGCCGAAGGGCCTATTACTGTGCTGGACATTTTCTCTTTTCTAACTTCCCAACATCTAACCTGCCAAAGGCCCTCAGAATCTTGAATGTTTCATTCAATTTCTCTCTCATGTTTTCTGAACGTCAATGGGTTCAACCTCCGTCTACTCCACCTCTTCCCATTAGTAAATCCCTCCATTCGCAGGATCAGCCGAGTGACTCTTCTCTGGCTTGCCTCCAATGTGACAATATCGTTCCTTCGGGCACTCAGACAGCTCATAATATTCCAGGTGTGGTCTGATTGTACCTTACTCTAGATCTCCCTATTTTTAGACTCCATTCCCTATGTAAGAAATGCCAGCATTTGATTTGCCTTCTCTATTACCTGCTGACCCTGTAACCTACCTTTTTCAGATTGATAAGCAAGAACTCCCACAACCCTTTCTGCTGTCAGTCTTAAACCAAATAGTGTTAGCCTGACACTAAGTCAGGACCTGAAATGTGTTAGAAAGGATATGTCAATAAACAATAACTGGACCCTTAGAAACACATTTTATACAGAGAATGTGTTATTGAGCCTGTTGGATTTTTTTTGCTGGTGTGGATATAAATGGCAGAGTAGATAAGGGTGTTGGAGATGTGTGGTAGTACGGAGGTTATGGATTATTTGAATTTTCAGAAGCCTTTGCACAAGTTTCAAGAAGGGCTAATGAGTAACCTGGGAGAGAATAGGGCCCGTTAAAGATCAGTGAAGTCACCTATATGTGGAACCAGAGGAGATGGGTGAGATATTAAACAAAATCGTGTTGTCAGAATTTACTGTGGAGAAAGACATGGAAGCTCAGGAACTTGGGGAAACAATTGTGATGTCTTCGAAAGAATGCTCAACAGAAAATAGAAAGTGCTGGAGTCTTAAAACAAATAAAGGTAGATCAATCCTCCGTAGCTCATTAGGTTGAGCTTAGAATATTGTGGAAGCTAGGGAAGATATTGCAGTATCCCGAACAGAGGTATTTACATTATCAACAGACACAGTGAGGTGTCGGAAGACTGGAGGGAGACTAATGCTGTTCCATCACTTCAGGCTGCAGGGGAAAGCCAGGAAATTACAGCCCAGTGATGGGTACGTTGTTGGAGGAGCTTCTGAGAGAAAGGAGCTCAGTATATTCGGAAGGGGAAGAGCTGGTGAGAGATAGTCAGCATGGCTTTGTGAGTGGACAACAGTGGTTCACAAACCAGATGGACTCTTCGAGGAGGTGGAGACAGTGAAGTCTGCAGATGCCGGAGATCAGAGTTGACAGGGTGTTGCTGGAAAATCACAGCAGGTCAGGCAGCATCCGAGGAGCAGAAAAATCAACATTTCAGGCCGGAGCCCTTCTTCAGGGATGAGGAGGTTGCCAAGAGATAGGTGAATGTAGAGCAGTCAATTTTGTCCACATGGGCTTCAGCAAGGCACTTGACAAGTTTCCAAGGAATGTAGAACGTCTAGTCAAGAGGAAGAAGGAAGCTGACTTATGGTTGAAGAAGCAAGAATCAAATAGACCTCTAGTGGGTTACATGGGGCAGCACAGTGTCTCCGTGGTTAACACTGCCTCATCATAGCTCCAGGGACCTGATTTTAATTCCAGCCACCGGCGATTGTATGTGAAGTTTGCACGTTCTCGCATCGTATGCGTGTGTTTCCTCCTGGTGTTCCGCTTCCACTGACAGCCCTTAGATGTGCAGGTTAGGTGACTCAGCCATTCTAAATTACCCAGAGTGTTCAAGGATGTGTAGGTTTGGCATTTTAGTCAGGGAAAATGTAGAGTCATATGGTGGGGGAAATGGGTCTCGGTGGGATACTCTTTGGAAGGCTGGTATGGAGTTGTTGGGCCAAATCGCCTGTTTCGACACTGTAGGGTTTCTCTGAAGGCACCAGGAAGGAACTGAAGAATGTACTTAGGTCAGGTTGAAGGGGCATGAAAAAGCGTTCTTGGGAAGGATTAAGGAAAACCGTAAGGCATTCTCCACTTACATGCGGAACAAGAGGATGGCCAGAGTGAGGGGAGGGCTGATTAGGGATAGTGGAGAGAACTTGTGTCTGGACTTGGCGGAGGTAGGGGAGGTCCTTAATAAATGATATGCATCAGTATTTACTACTGAGATTGACCTTGTCATTTGTGAGGACAGCATGAAAAGGACTAATACATGTTTACATGTTGATATTAAGAAGGAGGATGAGCTGAGAATTTTGTAAAACATAAGAATAGATAAATCCGCTGCACCCGAAGGGATATGTCCAAAGTTACTACAGGAAGCGAGGGAAGAGATTGTTGTGCCTTTGGCGATGACCTTTGCAGTCTCACTGTCCATTGGAGTCATACCAGATGATTGGAGGGTGGCAAATTTTATTCCCTTGTTCGGGAAAGGGAATAGGGACAATCTTGGGAATTACAGACCTGTCAGTCTTATGTCTGTGGTGAGCAGAGTATTGATGAGGATTCTAAGAGACATGATTTATGATGCATAGTTTTATTAGAGATAATCAGCATAGCTTTGTAAGGGGCAGGACATGCCTCAGAAATCTTATTGAATCCTTCGAGAATGTGACAAAACACGTTGATGGCTCATTCAGAAATTACAGAGGCATATGCTATAGGGAAACCGGCCTGTCTGAATACAGAATTCCCGGCTCACAGAAGTCAGAGGGTGATGAAAGATGGAAAACATTCATCATGGATCTCGATGACAAGTGGTGTTCTGCAGGGATCCGTTCCAGGAACTCTGCTTTTTGTGATTTTAATAAATGACTTGGATTTGGGTATGGAAGAGTGAGTTAGTAAGTTTTCCAAAATCACAAAGGTTGGTGGAGTGGTGGATGGTGTGGAGGTCTGTTGTAGATTGCAACGGGACATTGACAGGATGCAGAGCTGGGCTGAGAAGTGGCATATGGGGTTCAGCCTGAAAAAATGTGAAGTGATTCTTTTTGGAAGGTCAAATTTGATTTTAGATTACAGAGTTAAAGGCGGGAACCTTGACAATGTGGAGTAACAGAGGGATCTTGGGTTCCATGTCCATAGATCCCTCAAAGGTTCCACCCAAGCTAATAGGGTTATTTAGAAAGAATATGTTGTGTTGACTTTCATCAGCAAGGGGATTCCCTGGTTAGACCCCACTTGGGTTATTGTGTTCAGTTCAGGTTCCCTCATTACAGGAAGGATGTGGAATATTTAGAGATGGTAAAGAGGAGATTTACCAGGACGCTGCCTGTATATGAGAGCATGTCTTCTGAACAAAGGTTGAGGGAGCTAAGGCGTTTCTCATTGGTGTTCAGAGGGGTGAGAGGCAACTTGGTCCAGGTGAACAAGATGGTGTGAGGTGTAGGCAGTGCGAGCCTTTTTTTTCACATGGCATAAATGGCTATTAGTAGGGGGAATAATTTTAAAGTGATTGGAGGATGGTTAAGGGGAGATGTCAGAGGTAGATTTTTTACACTGAGCGGCGGGTGGGTGGAATGCACTGCCAGCTGTGGTAGTAAAATTAGATACATTAGGTACATTTAGCAGACTCTTGGATAGGCACATGGATGATCGTAAAATGAAGGGTACATAGTTAGTTTGATCTTACAGTTGGATAAATGATTGGCATCACATCATTGCCGAAAATTCTTGTGCTGTACTGTTCTGTGTTCTACCTTCCATGTGGTAAGCTCAGATCAATGCAAAAGGATATGGCATTCAGGAGGAGCTAGTCAACTGGATACAAAATTGGCTTGATAGTAGGAGACAGAGTGAGACATGTTGTTTCTCTGACTGGAGGCATGTGACCAGTGGTGTAGTGGGTCCACTGATATTTGTCATTTGGATAAATGGTTTGGATGGGAATATTGGTTTCCTGGTAAGTAAGCTTCTTGGCTTACACTGACATTGGTGGGAAAGTGGGCAGTGAAGAAGTTTATCTGTGATAAAACAGAATGAACAGTACTGAAGGGAGAGTGGGCTGAAGAATAGCAGATGGAGTTAATGAGATAAATGTGAAGTGTTCCATTTTCGTGAAACAAACCAGAGTGGGAATTGTACATTTAATTTTCTGGCCCTGGGTTGTGTGTTCAATCAGTGACCCAGGGATGCAGGTACACAGTTTTTTGAAAGTGGTGTTCCAGGTAGACATACTGGTGAAGCAGGCGTTTGGGATGATTACCTTCATTGGGCAGAGCATTGAGAGTAGGAGTTGGGATGTCATGGTGTGGATCCGTTGCTCCCGATGCACTCTCCTCTACATTGGAGAGACTGGACACCTCCTAGCAGAGCGGTTTAGAGAACATCTCTGGTACAACCGCACCAATCAACCACACCGCCCTGTGGCCCAACATTTCAACTCACCCTCCCACACTGCCGATAACATGGAGATCCTGGGGCTCCTTCACCGCCGCTCCCTCGCCACTAGACGCCTGGAGAAAGAACGCCTCATTCTCTGCCTCGGAACACTTCAACCCTAGGGCATCAATGTAGACTTCAACAGTTTCCTCATTTCCCCTTCCCCACTTCACCCCAGTTCCAAACTTCCAGTTCAGCACTGTCTCCATGACTTGTCCTACTTGTCTATCTTCTTTTCCACCTATACACTCCACCCTCTCTCCCGACCTTCATCTCCACCACCACTCACCTATTGTACTCTATGGTACATTCTCTCCACCCTTACCCTCCTCTCACTTATCTCTCCACCCTTTAGGCTCTCTGCCTGTAGTCCTGATGAAAGGCTTTTGCCCGAAACGTCGGTTTTACTGCTCCTCGGATGCTACCCGAACTGCTGTGAATTTCCAGCACCACTCTAATCTAGACTCTGGTTTCCAGCATCTGCAGTCATTGTTGTTACTTAAGACATTGGTGAGGCCAATAGAAAAGCATTGTTGATCAGTCGGATGAATTAATTGGGTTCACTTACCCCCTTTAGGGAAGGGCATCTGACGTTCTAACCTGGTCTGACCAACATGTGACTCAAGACCCAGAGCAATATGGCTAACTCTGAGCTACCCTCTGATCGATTATCAGTTGGGGCAAAGAATGCTGGTCGAGGTAGTGGTACCCACATCCCACGAATGAATAAATAAAAATACATATGTCCCTCCCTGGGAATGCTGCCTGGGATCTTTCTTTTCTGTGTTCTCCCTCCAACATTGTATCTATGGCATATTTCGTGGTCCGATAATTTGTCTTCAATAATTTGTAACTCCTATAAACGTTCCTGTCCCTGTGACCTCCTCCATTCCCTATAGTCCCTCCACATTTTTGAAATCTACTGTATTCCAGACTATGATCCCGATATCTGTAACTTGCTTCAGTCTCTACAAGATACCATATCTCAGTAGTCTCCTCCTCCAATGACAGAACCAAATAGAACTGAATCAGAACCTTTAGTTTGATTCAACGAGTCCATGCTGACCAGTGTCCCTGAAAGAGTTGCTTTTGCCTGCTTTTAACCATATCCCTTAAAAGCTTCTTCTCTCCATGTATGTGCCCAAGTATCTTTCACATTTTTTAATGTACTTTTCTCTGCCATTTCCCCGGCTGTTCACTCAATATGTGCATCATCTTCTGAGTAAGAAATGTTCTCCTCCGGTTCCTTTTAACTCTTTCCTCTGCACCCCTCACCACGCCCCCCCCCCCCCACACACACACACACACACACATTTATGCCCTTTAGCTATGGCCTCCCCTACCCTGGGGTAAAGATCTTGGCAATTCACCTTATGCATACCGCTCATGATTTTATAAACCTTTAGCAGGTAACCTCTTAGCCACCTAAACCCAATGGAAATATGAAGTATAATGATACAAATATCTCTGCCGTGGTAACCGCCAATACGTTGATACAATGTGCTGGGATACACTTGTTCAGGACCTGGGTTTTTTCCTAACTTTGTGTATTAAGACCTCTAGCACCACCTCTTCTGTAATGGGAACTCATTTCAAGACATCACTGTTTCTTTCCCTTTTTTTCTTAGTATTTATCAACAATATATTTTGACATGAAATATTCATTTTGGATCTCACCCATTTCCTGTGGTTCCACATGAGGGAGCCTATTGTCTCTCTAGTTGTTTTCTTGTACTTGTGTGCTGTAGGATCACTTTGGATTTTCCTTAACCTTTTCTGACAATCTATCTCTTTCCCCCTGTTTTGCTTTCCAGCTAATCTAGCCTCTCCTTGTATGTCACACCCTCCAGAAGCAGTAACGTCTTTGTCAATCTTGGCTCCGTGCACAGTTTCAGAAAATGCTTCCGAAATCGGGATGGTCAGAATTCTGCACAGTACTCCAACTGTGGAACAAGCAATGTCTTGTACAGCCGTATCATGATGGACCAACTCAGGTACTCAATGCTCTGACCCATGAGGACAAGTGTGCCTAATGCTGCATTCACCACCCTTTCCACCTGTGATAGCACTTCCAAGCAACATTATAACTGTATCCCCTGGTCTATCTCTGTTTGACAACACTGCCCAGGACCCTACAATTAACTGTTTTAGTCCTCCCTGGTTTGACTTAGCTGAATCCAACACCTGAATTAAATGTCATCTTTTATTCCTTGTCCCACTGTCCCTGTTATTCAAGCGCCCCTTTGATAACTGTATTCCCTGCCCACTATAACACGGATGTTATTATCCACAAACCTACTAACGATGACTCCTATATTGTGTCTGTCTTCTTGGTCACCTCTTCAACAAATTCAGTTCATTTGTGAGACATGACTTCCTATGCACAAAGCTGTGCTGACTATCCGTACTCAATCCTTACTTTCTGAAATGCATGTAACTCCTGTCCCGCGGAATCACTTCCAACAACATTCGCATCACTGACATCGATCTACTTGGTCTTTAGGTCCCTGCCTTTCCCTTGCTGCCTTTCTTAAATACTGGCACAACATTAGCTACCCTCCAGGCTCCCAGCTCATCACCTGTGGCTGTCAGTGTTAAAAAATATCTCTGTGAGGGACTCCTTAATTTCGTCCTAACATCCTCCAAAATCCAGGGACAAACTTGATTAGTTGCCAGAAATTGTCTTGTTTTTATGGATTTTATATCCTCCAGCACCTCCTGCTCTGTAATGTGGACTCTTTTCAAAGTATCATTGTTTATTTCCCTGACTTTCCTCGTCTTTGTCCACAGTAAGTTGTAATGTGATTTTTTTTGTTTAAGATGTCACCCATCTCCTGTGATTCCACACATTGATAGCGCCATTGATCGTTCAGGGGCCACATTTTGTCTCAAGTTAATCTTTTTTCCTAATATTCTTGTAGAATCTCTGGATTTGACTGAACCTTGTTTGACAAAGCTTTCTCAGGT
This sequence comes from Chiloscyllium punctatum, assembly GCF_047496795.1. NCBI lineage: Eukaryota > Metazoa > Chordata > Chondrichthyes > Orectolobiformes > Hemiscylliidae > Chiloscyllium > Chiloscyllium punctatum. The sequence continues at coordinate 26,132,689 of NC_092751.1, forward strand.
CCCCTTTGGGCCCTCCTGATTTCCCTTTAAAGAGTATTAATCCGCCCGCTATGTTCTTCAAGAGATTCCCTTAATCCAGCTGGCTATATGTGACATGTCTTGACCATAACCTCAATATCCCCAGTCATCCAGTTTTCTACTTGTGATCAGAATTGTCCTTCACACTATCAGGAATATGCTGACCCTGAACTCTCGTTTTCTCTCTTTGGAAAGCTTCCTACCTGCCTGAGGTCCCTTTATGCGCAAATAGCCTCCAAATACCAACTTTAAAAATCTCTTGACGAATACCTTCTAGATTGGGGCAAGGCCAATTTTGATCTTTAACTTGTAGATCAAGTCTATACGCACATCGATCTGGACCCAATATACCGACCACTGTAACGGACAGCTGGAACTGACAACCGGAAGTGACAGATTCAAACCACTACAAATGCCGGAGGAAAGATCACAGAAGCGCTTCACAGAAGGCTCCCAAGCACTGAGGATGTCACCTAGACAGGGGATGAAATGTCTGAAACATAAATTCCCAGCTCGGCGAACAGAACCACAACAACGAGCACCCGAGCTACAAATCTTCTCACAAACATTGAACGAGTATCAATTTTCCATAGCTGCTTTCAAACTAATAGAATTGTGGTCACTTTACCAAAATGCTCCCCCACTAACACCTCAAGTATTTTTCCCTACCTTGCTTCCCAAGGGGAGGTCAGATTTTATCCCTTTCTCCAGTCGGGTCATTAACATGTTGACGGAGACACTTTTATTGAACATACTGAACAAATCCCTCCCCTCGAAGCTCAGAAAGCTTTAGCAGTCTCAGTCTCTGTTTAGAAAGTTAAAATCCCTATTATTCTTACAGATATCTGAGATGTTCTGACAAATTTGCTGCTCAATTTCTCACTGACTACTGGGGGCCGGTAATACAGTCATATCAAAGTGATGACCTATTCTTATTTCTCAGTTCCGCTCATACATCTTCCCTGGGCGATCCACAGGAATACCTTCTGTAAGTGCGGCGGTTATGTTTTCAGGAAGCTAAACCTCCACTCCCCCTCCTCACTTGCCTCCCCTTTTATCCTCCCTTTCGCCTCTGTATCCTGGAACATTGAGCTGCCAGTCCTGGCCCTCCCTCAGCTGTTTTTAAAACATACCTATGGTATCCCAGTCGCATGCATGCGTTGAGTTCATATGCTTTCTCTGTCAGGTATTTTACATCAAAATAAATGCAGTTTAATTGATCAGACTTGTCGATTGAAATGACGGACTTGATATTCTGTCCTGGCTTCAACTTTCAAACTGTCGCCTGGGACCATCGCCCTCACTGTGGACAACACCCCCACCTTCCATGTCATTTGCAAACCTGATAATGATTCCTTATGCTTTCACATCCAACTCATTAATATACATAATAATCATCATTGGTTCCTGCAAATTCCCTATGGTACATCCGATGGTGAAAGGCTTCTCATCATAAAAACAATCCTCCAACAATTTTGGATCCAATTTGCCAACTTGTCTTGGATCCCTTAGGCTCTTCTCTTTTGGGCCTGCCTTCCATGTGGGACCTTGTCAAAGGCCATAATGAACTCCATGTAAAACACATCATCTGCACTGCGCTCATCAATATTTTCTGACACCATTTCAAATAGCTAAACTGAATTCCTCAGACAGTATCTTCCTCTACCACATTCTTGATGTCTTTCCCTAATCGATTCCTGCCTTTCCAAACGTTGTTACATCTTGTCCCTCAGAATTGTTTCCAATAATCTCTCTCCCCCTGCTGTCACACTATCTGCTCTGTAATTAACTGGCCTATCCCTGCTGTCCTTCTTGAACAAATGAACCACATTAGCTATCGTCCAGTCATTCGGCACTTCACCTGTGGGCAGCAAAGTATTAAATATATCTACCACGGCCCCAGCAATCTCCTCCCTTACCTCCCAAAGCAGCCTGGGATACATTTCATTGGGCACTGCGGCTTTCCCCAACTTTACAGCAGCTAAAATATTTAATACTTCCTCCTTATTGATCTTCACATGTTCTCGAACATCACCATACTGACTGAAACGCCGGGCAACAATGTCTTTCTCCTGTGTGAATACAGATGGGAAGTATGCATTGAAGACCACACCGACTTCCTCTGGCTCCATGCCCACATTGTCCCTTTGGTTTCTAACAGACTCTACTCTTTCCCCAGTTATCCTCTTACTCTAACTGTACTGGTAAAATACCTTTTGGGAAGATTTGTAGCTCGGGTTCTCGTTGTTGTGGTCCTGTTCGCCGAGCTGGGAATTTGTGTTGCAGACGTTTCGTCCCCTATCTAGGTGACATCCTCAGTGCTTGGGACCCTCCTGTGAAGCGCTTCTGTGATCCTTCCTCTGGCAGTTGTCGTGTTTTGAACCTGTCACTTCCGGTTGTCAGTTCCAGCTGTCCATTGCATTCCTGGACCCAACATACCGACGACTGCAACGGACAGCTGGAACCCACAACCGGAAACGACAGATTCAAACCACTACAAATGCCATTGGAAAGATCACAGAAGCACTTCACAGGAGGCTTCCAAGCACTGAGGATATCATCTAGACAGGGGACGAAACGTCTGCAACACAAATTCCCAGCTCGGCGAACAGTACCAAAACATACCTTTTGGCTTTTCCCTATCAATATCTGCCAAGGATATTTCGAGACCATTGTTTGACCCTCTTTTTTTTATGGACCCCCTTGCACTCTCCATACTTGTGAAGGGCTTCACCTGGTTTTATTGCAATGTATTTTCTTTATCAAACTCACAATGTCACTTGATCAGTATTTGCTGGAATTGCTGACTTTGTCATTCCATCCTCATGAACACACTGGCCCTGAATTTTCACTGTATCACTTTAAAATGCTCCCATTTTGCAAACATAGACCCAAACGCAGATGATTCTTCCCAGCCCATGTTTGTCACATCCTGTCCAATGATCGTGATGCTGATACGAGACTCAATTCTGAGAGGGACTGACAAGAGGCTGTGTGTCTGCAGAAGAGACCCCAGGACGGTGCATTGCCTCATGTGTGCCAGGGTCAAGGATGTTTCTGAACAGTTTCAGATCATTCAGAACGGAGAGGGTGAACAACCAGAGGCCATTGTGCACATTGGTACGATTGCCCATGGTAGTCAAAGGGATGGGGTCGTGTGAAATTGGTACAGGGAGTTCAATAAGAATTTAAAAAACAGGACCTCAAGGATACTGATCTCTTGATTGCACCCAGTGCCACGTGGGAGTGAGGATAGTAATAGAAAGTTAGGCCGGATGGATGTGTGGCTGAGGAGCTGATGGAGGGGCAAGGGTTTTCAGTCCTTGGATCATTGGGATCTTTTCTTGGGTAGTGGTGAACTGTATAAGGGAATGTGTTGTACTTGAACCTGAGGGGCACGAGAATCCCTGGGGAGAGATTTGTTTATGTTAGCCCGGAAGGGTTTCAACTAGTTTGGCAGGAGGTTGGGATTCTGAATCAGAGAAGGACCATTGACCACTCAGGGGAAGATACATCAGCCATCGAGAGCAATATCCTATTGTGGGCGGCACGGTGGCACAGTGGTTAGCACTGCTGCCTCGCAGCGCCGGAGACCCGGGTTCAATTCCCGCCTCAGGCGACTGACTGTGTGGAGTTTGCACGTTCTCCCCGTGTCTGCGTGGGTTTCCTCCGGGTGCTCCGGTTTCCTCCCACAGTCCAAAGATGTGCAGGTCAGGTGAATTGGCCATGCTAAATTGCCCGTAGTGTTAGTTAAGGGGTAGATGTAGATGTAGGGGTATGGGTGGGTTACGCTTCGGCGGGGCGGTGTGGACTTGTTGGGCCGAAGGGCCTGTTTCCACATTGTAAGTAATCTAATCTAATCTATTCAGGATATCAGGGGTACAGTCATGGAAGGGAAAAGACTTCTGGTTTAACAGGCATTCATTTCAACAAACGAGACCTGACTGGTAAGGCAGACGAGCTCTGAGCATGAATTAGCTCTGGGGACTGAGATATTATAGCCATAACAGAAACATGGCTGAGAGAAGGGCAGGACTGGCAGCTCAGTGTTCCAGGATACAGAAGCTACAGGCGTAACAGAAGGACAAGTAAGTGAGGAGGGAGAGCTGCCCTTTTGATCAGGGAGGACATGACAATAGTGCCTAGAGAGGATATTCTTTCAGGATCATCAAATAAGGCCATATGTTTGGAAGGTATAAACAAAAAGGGGATGGTCATACTATTGGGACTGTGTTATGACCCGCAAATAGCCAGCGGGTACTAGAGGAGCAGATGTGTTGAGGGATTGGTGATAACAGTCAGAATAATAGAGTAGTATTGTTCGGTGATTTTAATTTCCCCTGGATTGACTGGGCCACTCAAAGAGTAAAAGGCCCGTACGGAGTGCAATTTGACACATGTGCCCAAGAACATTTCCTAAATCAAAATGTAGACGGCCTAACTCTACTCAGGCGATCCAACACTGGACCTCCCATCAGAAAACGAGGTCAGGCAAGTGACTAAAGTGTCAGCCAGAGAGCACTTTGGGTCCAGTGACCACAACTGTCTAAGAATTCACATACTTATGGATAAAATTCGAACAGGTCCACAGATTAAGGTGCTAACCTGAATCAGGGCCAGTTTTGGGGCCATTAGTCAGGATGTAGCAGAGGCCGATTGGGTGGAGCTAAAAATCAAACAACAACTGTTTATTGTCCAACTAGATTTGGAATCGCTATTGATCATTCCAAAAGATGAAAGACTTATCTAAATTTGTTTAATATTACATTCCATGACACTGCAATCCTGTTGCTATAAATTCTGTGCCTTATGACTGTGCTCCACAACTACCGATGAAGAAGCAACACTCCGAAAACTAGCACTTCCAAACAAATCTGCTGGACGTAGTGTTGTGTGACTTTAAACTTTGCCCATCCCAGTCCAACAACCGCATCTCCAAAGCATGACTATCAACGAAATTGGGTGAGTCTGTTTGAATAAAAAGGAAAGACTGGCAAACGGGAAGCCTTGAAAAGTGTGATCTCAAGAATCCAGGGTCGGTATTCTCTGTGAGGGTGAAGGGAAAAGCTGGCAGGTTCATGATCCCTGGCTGATGGGGGATATTGAGGCTCTGTTCAGGAAAAAGAAAATGGCATACATTGGCTTTAAGGTTTCTGTATTTACATAACCTCTCCAGTCCTAAAGACACGTTCAATCTGTAGAGACCCTACAATCCTCTCAGGTCCCTGCCGCACTCCCGGTCTGTAGAACTCACTCCAATGCCTCTGTCTCTCCCGAACCAGTTGAAAGAAAACCAACCATCTGTGTAAATCTTCCTGTCGCTAGCACCCACACTGTGAATGTAAGCTCCTCCAGTCTCTCCATCAATCTACTCATCTCCATAATCTTTTCCAGCTCTGACATCCCAATCTGTGTAAATGTCACCATCCCATACAATCCTTCCCTTGACAAAACCGCAGGAGCTTACTCATGCTCTTTTTTTTCTGTGAAACTGTATCCAACCAAAATTGCTGTCCTTATCTCTCAGAAAATCTGTCAGACTGCATACCCTCCATATCCAAATAAACTCCAGAACCTTGACCTTCCTATATCTACAAACATTTTCGGTCTGACTACTCTGTATATTTCGGTTTGTTCTTTCAGTTTGTACAACCCACATTATCTCTGTGATCTGCCCTAAAGCACTCCTTGTCTGTGAAAACCACTCCATCCTCCTGACATCCTTAAGCATGTAATCTGCTCCTTCCCTCCATACCTCCCCATCTCCATGAACACCGGTAGGCCCTACAGCTCTCCACATTTCCGTAACCTCCTGTGGCTCTACAGTCTTCCTTACTGGTGAAATCACGTCCAATCCCCAGAACCCTGAGAGCTGCGTTATCTGCTCCTGATCGGAACATTTCTGTCTCTGTTACCTGTGACATTCCGAGCAACCTGTCGTATTTGTGTTTTTTCCTCCAGAACTCATCCTCTCCAGCTTTCTGAAACATCTGCGTGCCATTGTAACCCTTCTTTTCTAGAACACAGTACATAGAATAGTACAGCATATGACAGGCCCTTTGGCCCTCAATGATGTGCCGGCCTTTTATCCTACTCTGTGATCAAACTATAATGTACAGACCTTACATTTTACTATCATCCATGTGCCTATCGAAGTGATAATTAAATCTCCCGAATGTAACTGAATCTACTACCACCACACGCAGTGCATTCCACACACTCCGCACTCTCTGTGGAAACAACTAATCTCTGACAAGGCCCCTGAACCTTGCTCCAATCACCTTTAAATTATGACTCCTTCTGATTGCCATCTTCACAATGGAATAATTCTCCGGCTGTCCACTGTACCTCAGACTCTCATCTTCTCGTGCACCTCTATCAAGTGACTTCTCATCCTCAATGAGAAAAGCCCTAGATCCCTCAACCTTTCTTCATAAGGCCTGCCCTCCAGTCAAGACAGCATCCTGATAAATCTCCTCTGCACCCTCTCTGAAGCTTCGACATCTATCCGATAATAAAGCAACTAGAACTGAACATGATATTCCAGGTGTGGGCTAACCCGGGGTCCATAGAGCTGCCGCATAACTTTGGCTGTTAAACTCAATCCCCCTGCTAATGAAAGCCAACAAACCATACACCAACCAACACTCCTATCAACCTGGTTGGAAACTTTGAGGGATCTATGGATTCAACCCCAAGATCATACTGTTCCTCCACACTTACCAAGAATCCTGCTTTTAACCTTGTCAAGGTTTTCTGTAAAATCCTTCCAATCTTAAACCCTCCCAATCTTGGTAACTTCGTCCAGTCTCTGAAATACTCCTAACTGTGAAATCTCTTCACTTCCCTAGAATCCTCCTTCGCTCTGTAACCTCATTTATTAGCATCAACACTCAAAATTCCTGAAACCTCCTTTTGCCACTGCAATATTCCTAATATTTGCATTAACCTCCTGTCCTGACATCGCTCCCTGTCTACGTAACTTCTACCATCTTCCAGTTCCCTTCTGGGAAACATTGCAGATGAAGGAAGAGTTATAGAGTCAGGGCCGTGTTACGGAGTTAGTTAGGGCTGCAGAATCTGGAGGATGGTACAAATGTAAGAAGGGATAGGGATCCTGCAGGAGGTTAGAGGGAGCGGGATTCATAAAACCTGCAGGATGGGACCAAGTTAGAATGGGCTGTGGAATCTGAAGGATGTTGCAGTTTGAATGATGGACTTTATTTTTGATTGGACCACTGTCGAATCTTCATGACTTAATTTTGAAGATTTTTATCAGAATGGCTGTGCACAGCTTCAGATTCGCAGGCTGGGAAATATGAGTTCAGATGTGAATCTATGTGCCCATTCTGTCTGTGTGCCTGACACAGACCTGGTGCTGCTCATGTGACTTCCAGATCTGCATGACTGACCAGAATTCACCTCAACAAAGCCTTCGATTGGAATGATCCTTTTTTTCCATTATATTTCAGCGGCAGTTTCACGAGATGCAGGAATTGGAGAGTTTTGATTTTGAGCGAATGAAACCTTTATCATTGCAAAATGGGAAGCCTTCAAAAATGAGTTAACAAGAGTCCAGAGACAATATACAGTATTCCTGATAGGGTGAAGGAAAGGCTTATATGTCTAGGGAATGTTGAATGACTAGAGAAATTAATGTTTTGGTTGGGGAAAAGAAGGAAGCATATGTCAAATATATATAGGAGAAATCCAGTGAATCTTTAGAAGTGTATATAGACAGTTAGAGTGTACTTAAGAGCGAAAAGCAGACGGGGGATAACTTTGGTAAATATGGTGAAGGAGAATCCAATGGGATTTTTACAGACATAAATGACGAAAGTGTAGAAACTTTGTCTATTCTAAAAAAAAGTATAATTTACTCTTTCCCACAATTTCCTGTCACAAGCCAATTGGCTGATGTACAGTTTTATTTAAACTCTGTCCCCTCCTGTTTCTTTATGCTTATTTTAGCCACATCCCCGTGCAGTTCTGATGCTGCCCCTTTTGTGTTTGGATTTGGAAAGATCTTTTCACCTGAACCCTGTCCCTGCTTCATCTCTGTCAGGTTAAAGCCCTGTCCATAAACCTAACAACACAATTGGCCGGGACCCTGGTCCCAGCACAGTTCCAGTGGGACCATCCTAATGGATTATTTATGAAATCAGGTATGGGATGTGGGTGTCTCTGGCTGACCAGCCTTACTTACCCAGCCCTAGCTGCCTTTGCGCTGAGTAACTTGGTCAGCCATTGCAGAGGGTAATTGAGAGGCGAGTACTTTGCTGTGGGTGTGTCGTGCAGACGACGTGAGTATGGACAGATGTCCTTATCTAAAGGACAGTGTTTGGGTTTTTTGTACATCAACAATGGTTTCATACGTATTTATGAAATGTTAATTACTATTTTTAAAATTATCGATTTCAAAGTCCACCATTTCTGATGGTGGGATTCAGACCTGTCTCCCCGAACATTAGCTGACGTTTTGGAAACATGCTCTAGCAATAATACCACTAGGCCATCGCTTCGCCTGATTGCTGGTTACTTATCGCTGACCAGTTATACTAGTGCATCATGAAGGTAAACCCGTTCTTTCGAAACAATTGTGTGACCCTGGCATCTTCCAGCATTGTGGTGATATCACTCAGTATCTCTCCATGTGATACCCCTGACTTTGTGGGTCTAATTGCTGCCTCTGTCAGTCTCGCACGCATGCACTCACGCACTCAATCACTCACTCACTCACGCAGTCACACTTGGAGCGACTCCACATTCCGATCTAACAAAATTTTCCACCCCGCAGAGACGAGACAACTAGGAACAGGAATGAAGACTGGGATTTTACAGGTCTCTGTGATACTAAGGACATGTGTAACCCTCACTGCATCACGCTAATTCCCATTCTGTATATTTCTCTGTTTCCTGTAGGTACTTAGGAAGTTCCTGACTCAATAGGTTTCCCAGCTGCTGGGTGTCTCGTCCATTATCTCATTGAAAATGGTTGGTAAGCCACAGAGACAAAAGGCAGGGAGATCTGGAGCCTTCAATAAATCCTGCAGTGAGGTATGATTATACACAGTGCACAGAGCAGAGAGCAGTGAGAGGGCTCCAAACATCTGCTGACAGGACATGACATGGATACAGTGCTGGAGGGGGAGCAGAGTACAACCAAGTGCTAAGGCTTACTACTCTGCAACGCTGTATCTGTGGCATGTCTTGTGAACAAGTTTCTTCAATAATTTTTAATTGCTATCATAAGTCTTATCTCTGTAACCTCCTCCCTTCCTTATAGTCCTTCCACATTTTTAAAATTTACTGCTTTCCAGACTGCCATCCCGATATCTGTAACTGGACTCAGTATCTACAACATGACTTATCTTCGTAGTCTCCTCCTCCAATAACAGGAGACAGGGTCATGCAGCACGGAAACGGTTCCTTCGATCCAACTAGTCCATGCTGATCAGAGTCCCTGAACGAGTATCGTTTCGCTGCAGTTGACCAATATCCCTTCAAACATTCTCCTCTCAATGTATCTTCCCAAATGACATTTGCATGTTGTAATTGTACTTTTTCTACCATTTCTCCTGGAAGCTCATTCCATACGTGCATCATCCTCTGTGTGAAATATACTCTCCTCCAATCTCTTTTATGTCTTTCCTCTCTCACTCATATTTATGCCCTCCAGAACATCGATCATGACAGTGCAGTAATGGCCCTTAGGCCCTCGATGATGCGCCAACCTGTGGAACCAATCTAAAGCCTATCTAACCAATTCTGTCCAATGACCATTTAAATGCCCTTAAAGGTGGCGAGTCCACTGCTGTTGCAGGCAGTGCGTTCCACGCCCCTACCACTGTGAGTGAAGAAACTACCTCGGGCATCTGTCCTATATCTATCACCCATTAATTTAAAGCTATCTGCCCTCGTGTTAGGCATCGTCATCCGAGGGAAAAGTTCTCATTGCCCAACTCATCTAACCCTCTGATTATCTTATTTGTCTCAGTTAGTAGGCCTGAAAACATCTTCTCTTGAACGAAAACAGCTTCAATTTCCTCAGCCTTTTTCACAAGACATTCCCTCCATACCAGATAACATCCGAGTAAATCTTGTCTGAACCCTTTGCATAGCTTACATATCTTAGCTGTAATGTGGTGACCTAAATTGTACACAACGCTCCAAATGATGCTGTACCAGAGGTTTGTACAGCTGCAGCATGATCTCATGGTTCCGAAACTCAATCACTCTACCAATAAAAGTTCTCACACTGAATGCGTTCTCAACAACCCTATCAGCCGGGGTGGCAACTTTCAACGAACTATGTACATGTACACAGATATCTCTCTGTTCATCTACACTACCAAGAATCTTACCACTAGACTAGTACTCTGTGTTCCTGTTACTCCTTCCAAAATGAATTACGTCACACTTTTCCACATTCAAATTCTTTTGTGAACTCTCGGTCCAGCTCTGCAGTTGATCTATGCCTCTCTGTACACGACAGCATTCTTCGTCACTCTCCACAACTTTACCGACCTTAGTGACATCCGCAAATTTACTAACCCATCATTCAATGTCCTCATCCGGGTCATTTGTATAAATGACAAGCAACATTAGACCCAAAACTGAATCTGGCGTAACCAACTTGTAAGTGAACTCCAGGATGAGTGTTTCCCATGAAACACTATTCTGTCTGCTTTCAGCGAGCTAATTCCTCATCCAAACTGCACAATCACCCTCAATCCCATGCCTCCGTATTGTCTGCAATAGCTGACCGTGGGAAACATTAACACACGCCTTACTGTAATCCATACACCACGTTAACTGCTTTACCCTCATCCACCTTCTTAAAGAACTCAATAAGGTTTGTGAGGCACGGCCTGCCCTTCACAAGGCCGTGTTGACTATCCCTAATCAACTTATTCATGCCCAGATGATTATAAATCATATCCCTTACAAGCCTTTCCAAAGCTTTACCCAGAAATTGAGGTAAGGCTCACAGCTCTAGAATTAGCAGGGTATTCTCTACTCCCCTTCTTGGACAAGGGGACAACATTTGCTACCCTCCAGTCTTCTTGTACTATCTCTCAGCATAAACATCAAAGCCAAAGGCTTGGCAATCTCCTTCCTGGCTTCCCAGAGAATCCGAGGATGAATCCCATCCGGTCCACGCGACTTACCTATTTTCACACTTTGCAGAATTGCGAACACCTCCTACTTAGAACATAGAACATAGAACAATACAGCACAGAACAGGCCCTTCGGCCCACGATGTTGTGCCGAACTTCTAACCTAGATTAAGCACCCATCCATGTACCTATCCAAATGCTGCTTAAAGGTCGCCAATGATTCTGACTCTACCACTCCCACGGGCAGCGCATTCCATGCCCCCACCACTCTCTGGGTAAAGAACCCACCCCTGACATCTCCCCTATACCTTCCACCCTTCACCTTAAATTTATGTCCCCTTGTAACACTCTGTTGTACCCGGGGGAAAAGTTTCTGACTGTCTACTCTATCTATTCCTCTGATCATCTTATAAACCTCTATCAAGTCACCCCTCATCCTTCGCCGTTCCAACGAGAAAAGGCCGAGAACTCTCAACCTATCCTCGTACTACCTACTCTCCATTCCAGGCAACATCCTGGTAAATCTTCTCTGCACCCTCTCCAAAGCTTCCACATCTTTCCTAAAGTGAGGCGACCAGAACTGCACACAGTACTCCAACTGTGGCCTAACCAAAGTCCTGTACAGCTGCAACATCACTTCACGACTCTTGAATTCAATCCCTCTGCTAATGAACGATAATACTCCATAGGCCTTCTTACAAACTCTATCCACCTGAGTGGCAACCTTCAAAGAACTATGTACATAGACCACAAGATCCCTCTGTTCCTCCACCTGACTAAGAACCCTACCATTAACCCTGTATTCCGCATTCTTATTTGCAGTTCTGCAGTTCTGCAATTAAACTTCTGCAGTTTAATTCCATTTATCTGTGGACTCCACTACCCTGGAGTAAAGCTGTTGGTTAATCAACTTAACTGTGTCCCTCATGGTTTTATAAGCCTTTGTAAGGTCACCCCTCAGCCACCTACGCCCAATGGAAATACGAAGGACAATGACATAAATATTTCTGCTCGTGTCCCTGCCACTACATTGCCACAATGTTCTGGGATACACTTGTTCAGGATCTGGGGCTTTGTCTACCTTTGCGTTTTAAGACCTCCAGCACCATCTCTTCTGTAATGGGGACTCTTTACAAGACATCACTGTTTCTTTCTATTTGTGTAGTAGTCTTTGTCCATACGTTCTGACATGAAATATTCAGTTAGGGTCTCACCCATCTCCTGTGGTTCCACACTTGGATGGCTTCGCTGATCTTTGAGGAGCCCCAGTGTCTTTCCAGTTGATTTTTTTTTGTCCTTGTGTGCTGTGGAAAATTCTTTGCGTTCTCCTTATCATTGTCTGTCAAATCTATCTCATCCCCCCAAGTTCTTTTCCAGCTTAACCACCCTCTCCGTTTCTATCAAACCCTCCAGTATCAGTAATCTCTTCGTCAAACTTTGCTCCATTTACAATTTCAGGAAATGCTTCTTTAATCAGAATGATCAGAATTCTATGCAGTATTCCAAATGTGTGCTGATTATCCCTAATCAATCCTTGCCTTTGCAAATGCATATAAGTCCTGTCCAGCAGAATCGCTTCCAACAACATATGCATCACTGACATCACGTTAATTGGTGTTGATGTCCCTGGCTTTCCCTCCCAGCCATTCCTAAACATTAGCACAACATTAGCCATCCTCCAGGCTTCCAGCTCATCACTGGTGGTTATCAGTGATAGAAAAATCTCGTTATGGGACCCCATAATTTCTTCCTGAGCTTTCCACATATATCCTGGGATATCCTTGATTCGTTCCCAGGGCTTTGTCTACATTTTATTCATTTTAAAACCACCAGTACCTCCTGTTCTGTTGCGTGGAGTCTTTTGAAGACATTATTGTTTATTTCCCTGAGTTGCCCAGTCTTTCTCCACAATAAGTTGTAACGTGAAATCTTTGTTTCGGATCTCAGCCATCTCGTCTGGCTCCACACTTAGATGGACCCACTAATCTTTAAGGAACCATATTCTGTCTGTATTTAATTATCTGTTGTTAATATACTCACATTTTCCTCAGCCTGATCTGCCAGAGCATCCTGTGGTCCCCTTTGTTGACTCCTGATTTCCCTCTAAAGTGTATTTTTCCACCCATAATGTTCTTGAAGGGATTCCTTTAATCTAGCTGGCTGTATGTGACATGTGCCTCTTTTTCCTTGACAAGAACTTCAATACGTCCAGTCATCCAGTGTTTCCTACTTGTGTCAGCACTATCCTTCACACTGACAGGAATATGCTGACCGTGAACTCTCATTTTATTTCTCCTTTGAAAGTTTCCCATCTGCCTGACGTCCCTTTACCTTAAATAGCCTCGACAATCAATTGTTAAAAGCTCTTGACTCATTCCTTCTGGAATAAGGCAAGACCAGTTTTGATCATTAACTTGTGAACCAGCCATGTTCTTTTCCATCGCTATTTTCAAAAAAATAGAATCGTGGTGACTTTGCCAAAGAGTTTTCCCACGAAAACCTCAGTCCCCTTCCATCCCTTGTTTCCTAAGGGGAGGTCAGGTTTTACCCCTTCCTGTAGTCCGACCATTTGCATTCTGACTGGGACAATTTTCTTGAACATGCCTAACAGATCCCTCCCACACAATTTCTGCATACTCTGGCAGTCCCAGTGTAGGACCGCATCCTTCTTACAGATTTCTGTGATCTCCCGAAATATTTGCTGTTCAATTTCTCACTGACTGTTGAGGGCCTGTAGGGCAGTCATATCAAAGTGATGACCCATTCTCTATTATTATTTCCACCATTACAGTATTACTGGGTGATTCCCCGGAATATCCTCTCTAAGTGCTGCAGTGATGTATCGCTGATCAAAAACTCCACTCCCCTTCCTCTCTCACCTCCTGTTCTCTCCATCCTGTCGAATCTGTACCTTGGAACATTGAGCTGTCAGTCCTGTCCCTCCCTCAGCTTTGTTTCTGTCATACCTATGGTGTCTCAGTCCCATGTTCCCGTCCATCTGCCTTACCTTTTAGGCCTGTTATGTTGAAATAAAGTAGTTTAATTGATCAGTTTTCCCTCATTGCCTGCTGTGCTAGTGCCTGCCTTGTCGATTGAAATTGCTGTCTTGAAGTTCTGCCCCAGCCTCAACTTTCAGACTGGAGCTTGAGACCACCCCCTCACTGTAGACAATACCCTCCTTTTCATGTCATTTGCAAACCTATTAATGATACCTTCTGTTTTCACATTCAACTGATTAATGCCCATAAGGGACAGAAATGGCTCCTGCACAGAACCCTGTGGTACACCCACTGAGCTAAGTCTTTCAACCCCAAAACCAACCCTCCAACAATTTTGGATCCAATTTGCCAACTTGCCTTTGATGCCATGGGCTCTTCCCTTTTGGGCCAGTCTTCCATGTGGGACCTTGTCAAGGCCCTTACTGAACTCCATGGAACACAGATCATCTGCATTGGCCTCAACAATATCTTCAATCGTAATTTCAAAGAAAACTCAGCTGGATTCATCAGGCAGGATCTTCCTCTTCCAAATCCATGCTGACTATCACTAATTGATCCCTGCATTTCCAGTTATTGCTTCAACCTGTCCGTCAGAATTGTTCCCAATAATTTCCCTCCCACTGCTGTCAGACTATCTGCTATGTAATTACCTGGCCTATCCCTGCTGCCCTTCTTGAATAAAGGAACCACATTAACTATCCTACAGTTATTCGGCTCTTCATCTGTGGCCAGCAAAGTATTAAATATATCCAGCAGAGCCCCAGCAAACTCATCCCTTACCTCCCATAGTAGCCTGGGATGCATTTCTTTGGGCACTGGGGAGTTCCCCACATTTTATTCCAGTGAAAACATTTAATTTCACCTCCGTATTGACCTTAACATGTTCTTGATCATCATCCACCCAACTGAAATCCCTGGCTACAATGCCATCCTCCTGTGTGAATACAGATGTGAAGTATTCATTGAAGACCTCACCTACTTCCTCTGGCTCCATGCACAGATTATCCCTTTGGTTTCTAACAAGCCTCACTCTTTCCTCAGTTGCCCTCTTATTCTAACTATACTGATAAAGTACCTTGAGACTTTTCCTTAATAGTATCTGACAAGCATATTTCATGGCCACTGTGTGTCCCTCGTTTCTATGGATCCCTTTGCACTCTCTATCTTTGTGAATTGCTTCACTTGAATTTATTGCACAGTATTTTCTTTATCAAACTCACAATATCACTTGATCAGTATTTGCTGGACTTGCTGTCTCTATTATTCCCACGTCAGGAACTCACTTGCCCTGAACTCTCACTTTATCACTTTAACATACTACCCAACTGCAGATAGTCCTCCCAGTGTATGTTTGCCAGATCCGCTCTAATCACCGTGATACTGATTGGAGACTCATTTTCGAGGGGGACAGATTGGAGATTCTTTGGTTGTAGAAGAGACCCCAGGATGGTGTGCTGCCAGCCGGGTACCAGGTTCAAGGATGTCTCTGAGCGGTTACTGAACATTCTGGAGGGGGAGGGTGAACAGCCAGAGGTCAATGTGCACATTTGTCCACATGACAGAGGTAGACAAAGCGATGTTGCCTGTGAAATGAGTATCGGGCGTTGGGTAAGATGTTAAAAAGCAGGACCTCATGGGTAGTGATCTACAGATTACTCCCAGAGCCAAGTGGCAGCGAGAATAGTCACAGAATAGGCCGGTAGATGTACGCCTTAGCAGCTGGTGGAGGGTGCAGGCTTTTCGGTCCTTGGATCATTGGGATCTCCTCTGGGGTAGAGGTGACCTGTACAAGGGGATGGGTTAGACTTGAACCAGAGGAGCACCAGTATCCCTAGGGGAAGATTTGCTAGTGTTACCCTGGAAGGCCTAAACTAGTTTGGCAGGAGGTTGGGACTCTGAATAAGAGAGAGACCATCGAAACGTTAGGGGAAAGTACTTCTGCCATCAAGAGCAAGTTTACTTTGCAGGATATCCAGGGCCACAGTCAAGAGAGGGAAAAGACATCTGGTTTAAAGTTCATTTATTTGAACGCACGAGGCCTGACTGGTAAGTCAGACAAGCTCAGAGCATGGATTGGATCTGAGCACTGGGATATTATATCCATAACAGAATCATGGCTGAGAGCAAGGCAGGACTTGCAGCTCAGTGTTCCAGGATACAGAAACTACAGGCGTGACAGAATGATAAGTGAGGAGGGGGAGTTGTCATTTTGATAAGGGAGGATGTAACAACAGTGCTTAGACAGGATACGCTTACGGAGTCATCAAATGAGGCCACATGGTTAGAGGTTAGAAGCAAAAAGGGCTGGTTACTCTGTTGAGACTGTACTATAGACCCCCAAATAGCCAGCGGGTACTGGAGGAGCAGGTGTGCAGAGAGATTGGAGATATCAGTCAGAATAACAGATTAGTGTTGGTTGGAGATTTTAAGGCACCCTCTGCCTCCCACTGTCAAGACAATTTTGTATCCAGTTGGCTAGCTGCCCCCATTCCCATGTGGTCGAACCTTACGAACGAGTATATCATGCTAAATCCTGTCAAAGACCCTGCTGTCAGTCGTGTAGGCAACGTGTGGTCACCATTTCAACAAAAACAATCAAGTTAGTGAGACCTGACTTTGTACACACAAAGCTGTGCTGACTACCTTTCATCAATCCTTGCCTTTCCAAATGAATGTGACTCCTGTCTGGCAGAATCACTTTCACAACTTACCCACTACTGACATTGGGCTAATTGGTCTTTCGTTCCCTGGCTTTCCATTGCGGCTATTCTTAAATAATGGAAGAAAACCATATTCTTGCCATAGAGCCACGCAGCATGGAAACTGACCCTTCAGTTGATACCAAACATAATCTTAAACTAACTCATCCCAGCTGCCTGTTGCTGGTCCATATCCGTCCAAACCTTTCCTGTTCACGTACTTATCCAAATGTCGTTTAAACGTTGTTATTGTACACACATCACCCCTTCCTCAGGAAGTGCATTCTACACTCAAACCACCCTCTGTGTAACAATTTGCCCCTCGTCATTTTTTTTATCATCTCTCTCTACTAACCTTAAAAATGTGGTCCCTACTCTTGACACTCCCCCATCCTGGTGAAAAGGCACCTACTATTAAATCAATCTATATATCTCAATTTTTTTCATAAACTTCTATGAGGTCACCTCTCAATCTCCAGGCTCCAGTGAAAAAAGACTCAGCGCATCCAGCCATTTTTCAGAACTCAAGTCTTCCATACCCAACAACATCTTGGTAAATCTCTTCTGAACTTCCTGAAGCTTAATAATATCCTCCCCATAACTGGGTGATCAGAACTGGACAGAGTATTGCAGAAGAGGCTTCACCAATGTCCTTAGAATCTCCACATGACATCCCAAAACCTACATTCAATGGACTGAGCAATAGTCAAACATGCCAAGCACTGTCTTATCCATTGTGTGATGCAAACTTCAAGAAGTATAAGCCTGAACCCAGAAGTCTCTCTGTTCTAAACCACTAACCGAGGCCTGAACATTAATAGGATAAGCTCTACCCTTGTTTGTTTTACCAAATGCATTACCTCGAATTTGTTCAGACTGAATTCCATCTACAGTTTTTCAGCCCATTCACCCATATCATCAAGATCCCTTTGTAATCTTAGCAAACCTCCTTCACTCAACGATGCCACCCTCCAGCCTTCCAGCCTATCACACATGGCTGTCAATGGTACAAATATCTTTACTCGGGGCTCCACAGTTTCTTCCCTCGCATTCCACAATGTCCTGCGATACACTTAATCAGGTCCTGGGGCATTCCGTACCTTTGTGTTTTAAAACCTACAGCACTACCTCTTCTATAACATGCACTCTTTTCAAGTCATAGAGATGTACAGCATAGAAACAGACCCTTTGGTCTCCAGTTCGTCCAGGCTGACCAGAATATCTAAATAAATCCATTCCCTTTTCCAGAATTTGGCCCATATACTTCTACACCCTTACTATTCATTACTATCCAGATACCTTCTAAATGTTGTAATTGTATCAATCTCCATTACTTTCTCTCTCAGCTCATTCCATACACGCATCACCATGTGCATGAAAAAGCTGTCCCTTCGGTCCCTTTTTGAACCTTGCCCGTCTCAATTTAAACTTATGCCCTCTAGATTTGGACTCCCCAACCCCTGGGGAAAGACCTTGAATGTTTACACTATCCATGCCTCTCATGTTGAGATAAATCTCTTTAAGGTCACCCTCAGTCTCCGATGCTCCAGTGACAGTTACACCAGCTTATTCAGCAACAACCCGGGCAATATCTTGTAAATCTTTTCTGAGCCATTTCAAGTCTCACAACATCATTCATATTGCAGGGAGACTAGAATTGCAGGGTACTCCAATTGTGGTCTAACGTATTACTCTTGTTCCCTGAGTCCGCAGTAAGTTCTGGAGAGAAAAAAAATGTTTCGGGTCTTAGCCATATTCTGCAGTTCCACACATCGATGGCCCCGTTCATCTTTTAGGGCCCATATTTTGTCCCGACTTACTCGTTTGCTCTTAATATATTGATACAATCACTTTTGGATTCCCCTTATCCTTCTCTGCCGAGGCTATTTCATGTACTCTTTCTGCATTCCTGGTATCTACCCAAAGTGTATTCCTACAGCCAATATAATCCTCAGGGATTTTCTTGATCCACGTAGCTATGTGCCCCCTTTTCTTGACCGGAGTCTGAACAGGCAACTAGTGTTTCTAAATGCTGACTGCATTGATCTGCACACTTACAGGAATATGCTGGCACTGAACTCTCGCTTTTTCTCATTTCTGAAATATTCTCAATTTTCAGACTTCCCTTTCCCTGCAAAGAGACTCCCCAGTCACCTTTTGAATGTTCCTGGCCGATACGATCAAGATTGGTCCGGCCCCATTTTATAATTTGAAGTTGTGGATCAGGCCTGTCCTTTTCCACCGCTGTTTTCAAACTAATAGAATTGTAGTCCCTTTGGCAAAATGCTTTCCACTAACATCTCAGTCCCTTTCCCTACATTGTTTCCCAAGGGGAGGTTAGATTTTGCACCTTTTAGATTGTGCCACTTATATACTGTTTGGGAGTTTTCTGGAACACAATCACCAAATTCCTTCCTCCATAACGTTGAATAGTGGCAGTGCCAATCAAGGTTTAGAAAGTTTAAAAAAACCACCATAACAGCCTTTTTATTGATATTTGAGATCTCTCGACATATTTGAACCTCAGTCTGCCACTGGTTATTCAGGGACAGTACAATCGTAACAAAGTGATGACCCATTCTTATTTCAGATTTCCACCAACACAATGGACGATCCTACAGGTATATCCTCTCTAAGTATTGCTGTGATGTCTCATGTAATCAAAACCCACACCCATGCGTCTTTCCTTCCCTTCGATGCTTCCTGTGGTCTGTCTACCTTGAAACAATGAGCTGACACTCCTGTCCCTCCCTCAACGGCGTTTCTGTAATAACTATAATCTTCCAGTCCCATATTCCCATCCATCCCCTGAGTTCATCTTCCTTAGTTTAATCATCAGCTATTTTTAACCCCATTCCCTGCTATGTTCTTGCCTGTCTTGTCTGTTGAAATTGCTCATTTGGACTTGTGTAGCAGCCTCAAACTTCTATCTGGCTTAATGACAGTTTAAGGTCCAACATCCTGCCAGATTAGCTTATATCCTCTCAAACCGCACCAGCAATTTGCCCCACCAGGTTGTGGGTTCCCATCCCACTCTCAGGTCCATTCCCCACCCTGTCACCTTGTGCTGACACCTTCAGGGATTTTGGACTTACCCACCAAGTCCCCTGTGCTTCTCAGTATTCTGCAAGGACCTACCATTCATTATGTCTGTCCTTCGCTTATCATTCCTCCCACAGGGTATTACCTCACTTCGATCACTACTAAACCCTGCTCAGATTATCATCTGATCAACATCGGACTGTAGACTGAGACCATCCCCCTTACTGTGGACAAAACCCTCACCTTTCATGTCATCTGCAAGCTTACTAATAATACCTTCTGCTTTCACATCCGAGTTGTTAATGCACAGAATAACCAGCAGTGATTCCTGCACAGATCCCTGTGATACACCCACTGGTGAAGGAATTTCAAACACGAAGAAGTCTGTCCACCAATTGTGTATCCAATTTGCCAACTTCCTTGGAACCCAATGGCTCTTTACTTTTGGACCAGTCTACAATCAGGGATCTTGTCAAAGGCCTTATTCAACTCCATGTAAACCACATCATCTGCACTGCCCTCTTTAATATTTTTAAACACCATTTCAAAAAAGTCCACTGAATTTCTCAAACAGTATCTTCCTCTACTAAATCCATGATGATTGAGACGAGATAATGCTTACCCTTGCAAGTGTTCATTTAAACTCGGAATTGTTCCAATAATTTCCCTCCCCCTGCTGTCAGATTATCTGCTCTGTAATTACCTGGCCTATCCCTGCTGCCCTTATTGAAAAAAGGAACCACATTAGCTATCCTCAAGTCAATCGGCACTTCACCTGTGACCAGCAAACTATTAAATATATCTGCCAGACCCTCAGTAATCTCTTCTCCTACCTCCCATAGCAGCCTGGGGTGTATTTCATTGGGCACTGGGGATTTCTCCACCTTTATGCCTGTGCAAACATTTAATAACTCCTCCTTATTGATCTTAACTTGTTCGAGGACTTTACCATTCCATTTGAAATCCCTGGCTACAATGTCTTTCTCCTGTGTAAATACAGATGGGAAGTATTCATTGAAGACCTCACCTACTTCCTCTGGCTCCATGCACAGATTGTCCCTTTGGTTTCTAACAGGCCTCACTCTTTCCTCAATTTCCCTTTTCTTCTAACTGTCCTGATAAAGTACCTTGTGACTTTTCCTTAATAGTATTAGTTAAATAAGCTTTATGGCCATCGTTTGTCCCTCATTTCTAAGGACCCGCTTGCACTCCCTATACTTTTGAATGGCTTCACCTGTGTTTATTGCAGTGTATTTTCTTTATCAAACTCAACATTTCACTTGATCACTATTCGCTGGACTCGCTGCCTTTACTATTCCTTCAACACACTGGCCCTGAATTTTCACTGTATCACTTTAACATACTCCCACTTTCCAAATATAGACCCAACTGCAGATTGTCCTCCCAGTCTATGTTTGACAGATCCTCTCTAATGATAGTGATACTGATAGGAGACTCCACTGTGAGGGGGACAGACTGGAGTTTCTTTGGCTGCAGAAGAGATCCCAGGATGGTATGCTGCCTCCCGGGTGCGAGGGTCAACGATGTCTCTGAGCGGTTACTGAACATTCTGAAGGGGAGGGTGAGTAGCCAGAGATCATTGTGAACATCGGTCCACATGATAGTGGTAGACAATGGGATGGGGTCCTGTGAAATGAATGTATGTTGTTAGGTAAGAAGTTTAAAAGCAGGACCTCAATGGAAGTGATCTTCAGATTATTCCCAGTGCCACCTGCCCCGTTGAGGACTGGAATAGAAAGATAAGCCAGATTATTGTTGGCCGAGTGGCTGGGGGAGGGAGTAATGTTTGGATCATTGAGATCTCTTCTGCAATAGAGGTGACCTGTACAAGTGGGACAGTATTCCTGGGCGAGATTTGGTAGTGTTACCCAGGGAGGGTTTAAATTAGTTTGGAAAAGACTCTAAGTAAGAGAGGGCCCATAGACCAGTCAGAGGAAAAATGCATCAGTCATCGAGAACAAATTTCCGATTCAGGATATCCAGGGGCACAGTCAAGGGGTTGAAAAGATTACTGGTTTAACGTGCATTTATTTCAACACACGACGCCTGACTGGTAAGTCAGACGATCTCAGAGCATGGATTAGCTCTGGGTCTGGGATATTATAGCGATAACAGAAACATGGCTGAGAGAAGGGCAGGACTGGCAGCTCGGTGTTCCAGGACACAGAAGCTACAGGCGTGACAGAAGGACAAGTGAGTGAGGAGGGGGAGCAGCACTTTTGATCAGGGAGGGGATGACAACAGTGTTTAGAAAGGATACTCTTAAGGGGTCACCAAATGAGGCCATATGTATAGAAGTTAGAAACAAAAAGGGGATGGTCACTATGTTGGGACAGTGTTCTAGATTCCCAAATAGCCAGAGGATACTAGAGGAGCAGATGTGTAGAGAGACTGCAGTTACCTAGAGAAATAATAGAGTAGTATTGGTTGGAGATGTTAACTTCCCCTGGATGGACTGGGCCACTCACAGAGTAAAAGGCCTGTGCAGAGTGCAATTTGTCAAATGTGTCCACGAAAGTTTCCTACATCAAGATGTAACTCTAACAAGGCCTAACTCTACACGGGCGGGTGCAACACTGGACCTCCCCTCAGAAAACGTGGTCGGGCAAGTGACTGAATATTTAGTTAAAGAGCACTTTGGGTGCAGTGACCACAACTGTCTTAGTTTTAACATAGTTATGGCAAAAGGTCAGACAGGTCCACAGATGAAACTGGAGTAGGGCCAGGTTTGGGGCCATGAGGCAGGATCGAGCAGAGGTGAATTCAAAATCACAGAATACCGGGTTATAGTCCAACAGGTTTATTTCAAATCACCAACTTTCGAAGTGCAGGTGATCATCCTAAAAGATGAAAGACAAGAACTAAATGTGTTTGATATTACATTCCATGATGCTGCTCTCCTGTTGCTATAAATTCTGTGTCTTATGATAGTGCTGCTCAACCACATGATGAAGAAGCACCGCTCTGAAACCTAGTGCCGCCAAACAAATCTGTTGGACTGTAAGCTGGTGTTGTGTGATTTTTAACATTGTCCACCCCAGTCCAACACCGGCTCCTCCACACTATGATTACCATCGATTGGGTGAGAATGTTTGAAGAAAAAGTAATGACTGGCAAACGGCAGGGTTTTAAAAGTGTGACCTCAAGAATCCAGGGCCAATGTATCTCTGATAGGGTGAAGGGAAAAGCTGGCAGGTTTAGTGCTGCCTGTCTGCTGAGGGTTATTGAGGCTCTGTTCAGGCCCAAGAAAACAGCATACGTTGGGCTTAATCTATCCATATCTTCTTCCAGTCCAAAAGACACGATCAATCTGTGGGGACCCTTCAATCCTCTCAGGTCCCTGCTACAGTCAGGATCAGTAGAACTCACTCCAATGCCTGTTACTCTTCTGATCCAGTTCCTAAAGACTCACTATCTGTGTAACATCCTCCCGTGGCTATCTCCCACCCTGTCAATGTAAGCTCCTCCAGTCTCTCCATCCATCTACTCATCTCCATAATCTTCTCCAGCTCTTACACCCCTATCTGTGTAAACATCAACCTCCCCACCAAACTAATGCTCTCTTATCAGTTAAACTGTCTCCAACCAAAATGGCTGTCTTTATCTCCTGGTAAAAAAATGTCTGGCTCCACACCCTCTATATCTAAATAACCTGCTGAACCTTAGCCTTTCTATAACTATAAACATCTTCAGTCACAACTGCCCTCCATATATCTGTGTGTTCTTCTAATCTATAAAATTATAGATTATAAAATCTATAATCTATAGATTTCCACAATCTGTTCCATTCACTGAAAACACTCCAGTCTGTGTAAAACACCCCATCCTACCAACGTCCTTGTGCCTGTAAACTGCTTCATCCTTCCTACTCGCCCCATCTCCATGAACACCTGCAGGCCCTATAGCTCTGTAACCTCCTGTGGCTCTATGGTCCTCCCTCCCTGTGAAACTACCTCCAGTCCCCACACCCCTCCCAGTCTGGGACGTCTGCTCCAGATCAGAACATTACTGTCTCTGTTACCCTCGACAATCCGAGCACACCTTCCTATTTGTGCCTCTTCATTCAGATCCCATCTCTCCAGCTTTCGGAAACTTCTTTGTGCCATTGTAACCCTCCCCGTTTAGAACGTAGAACAGTTTATCCTACAGACCTTTAATCCTACAGACCTTTAATCCTACAGACCCTATATTTTACTATCACCAATTTGCCTATCTAAGAATTTCTTACGTGTCCCTAATGTATTGGACTCTGCACCCGCTACACGATTTGTAAAGAACCCACCTCTGACATCGCCTATAAACATTCCTCCAATCACCATCAATTTATGTCAGCTCGTTATTTCCATTTTTGCAATGGGAAAGGTATCTGGTTATCGTGTCTATCTAAGTCTCAAATCATCTCATTCACCTCTGTAAAGTCACATCTCATCCTTTTTCATTCCAATGAGAAAAGCCCTAACTCCCTCAGACTTTCTTCATAAGCCCTGCCCTCCAATCCAGACAGCATCCTGATAAATCTCCTCTGCACTCTCTCTAAAGCTTCCACATCTTTCTGATAATGAGCCAATCAGAATTGAACGCAACATACCAAGTGTTGCCTAACCAGGGCTCGATAAAGCTGCACATAACCTCGTAGCTCTTAAACTCAAGCCCCCTGCTAATGAAAGCCAACAAACCACATGCCTTCTGAACAAGGTTATCAACTTGAGTAGCAGCTTTGAGGGACCAATGGACGTGGACCCCAAGATTCTTCTGTTCCTCCACACTGTCCAGAATCCTGTCTTTCTCCCTGTAAAGGCTTTCTGCGGAATTCTTCAAACTTAAAACCTCCCTATCTTGGTAACTTGTTCCAGTCCCTCCAACACGCATAAACTGGGACTCTTCAAGTCCCGACAATCCTCCTTACCTCTGTAATCTCCTTTATTAGTATCTTCCCTCAAAATTACTGAAACCTCTATTTGCCACAGCAATACTCCTGATATCTGCATAACTCTCCAGAATGGCTGTGCACATCTTCAAGTTCCCAGGCTGGGAGATGAGCGTTCAGATATGAATCTATTTGCCCATTCTGTCTGTTTGCCTGACATTGACCTGGTGCAGGTGGTATCCTCGAGATCTACGTTACTGAGCAGAGCTCACCTCATCGAAGCCTTCCTTTGGAAAGTTCTTTATTTTGTCATTGTTTTCAAGCGGCAGTTTCACACGATGCGAGACTTGGGGAGTTTCCATTTTGAGAGAATGAAACCTTTATCACTGGAAATTGGGAAGCCTTTAAAAATGAAAACGGCTATCCAGAGACGGTGTACAGTGAAAGGAAAGGCCGATAGGTGTACAGAATACTGGATATGGAGAGAAATTGAGGTTTCAGTGAAGAAAAAGAAGGAAACATATCTCAGGAGAGACTGTGAATCCTGAGAAGAGTATAAAGGCAGTAGGAGTGTAGTAAAGCGAAAATCGTGAGGGAGAAAAGAGGGCACGAGATAGCTTGGACAAATATTGGTAAGGAGAATCCAAATGGTTTTTATAAAAAGGTAAAGGACAAAATGGTAACTAGGGAGAGATTAGGGCCCCTTGAAGATCAGCAAGGCAGCCTGCACGTGGAGCTGCAGGAGATGGGGGAGATACTAAACAAGTATTTTACATCAGTGTTTTCTGTGAGGAGGACATGGAAGATATAGAATGTGGCTACAGGGATGGTGCAAGATGGAGGGTTTCGGGTTTTTGGATAATTGGTGCTCTTTCCGGGGTAGGTGGGACCTCTACAAGCAGGATAGTCATCATCTAAACCAGACGGGTACCAATATTCTTGGGGGGGGGGGGGCGTGTGTGGATTCGCTAAAGCCAAAAGGTAGATTTAAACTCATAAAGCAAGGGGATTGGAACCAAAATTGTAGGGCAGGTACAGAAGAGGATGAGAGTCGGGAGTTCCAAAATCAAGTATCAGACACTGGCAAGCGAAAACTTGGATTAAGTGTATGTACTTCAACGTGAGGCGCATCCGGAATAAAGTGGGTGAACTGGCAGCATGGGTTGGTACCAGGGACTTCGATGTTGTGGCCATTACAAAGAAATGGATAGAGCAGGGACAGGAATGGCTGTTGCAGGTTCCGGGATTCAGATCTTTCAGTAAGAACAGAGAAGATGGTCAAAGATGGGGGAGGTGTGGCATTGTTGATCAGTGACAATATTGCAGTTGTAGAAAGGATGTTTGTGGACTCGTTAACTGAGATAGTATGGGCTGAGGGTAGACACAGGAAAGAAGTCACCATGCTAGGAGTTTTCTATAGGCCTCCGAATAGTCCCAGAGATGTAGAGGAAAGGATAGCAAAGATGATTCTCGATAGGAGTAAGAGAGGCAGTGTAGTTGTCATGGGGGACTTCAACTATCGAAATATTGACTGGGATCACTACAGTACGAGTACGATAGATGGGTCAGATTTTGTGCAGTGTGTGCAGGAGGGCTTCCTGACACAGTATGTAGACAGGCCTACAAGGAGCAAAGCCACTTTAGATTTAATACTAGGTCACGTGCCTGGTCAGGTAATTGATTTGGAGGTAGATGAGCACAATGGAGATGGCGATCACAATTCTGTCAGGTTTACTTTTGTGATGGAAATGATAGGTGTACTCCACCAAGAATGAGTTACACTTGGGGGAAGGGAAATTACGATGCAATTACGAAAGATTTCGGAAGCGTAGAATGGGGAAGGAAACTGCAGGGGATGAGCACATTAAAAATGTGGAGCTTATTCAAGGAAAGGCTCCTGTGTATCCTAGATAAGTATGTACCTGTCCGGCAGGGAGGAAGATATAGAACACGTGAGCCGTGGTTTACTAAGGAAGTGGAATACCTGGTCAAGACGAAAAAGAAGGCTTTTATGAGGACAAAATGTGAAAACTCAGGGCTCTTTGGGGTTCCAAGGAAGTCAGGAAAGACCTAAAAAGAGAGCTCAGATGAGCCAGAAGGAGACATGAGAAGTTGTTGGTGGATAGGATCAGGGTTAACCCTAAGGCTTTCCAAAGGTATGTCAGGAATAAAAGAATGACGAGAGTTAAATTAGGGCCAATCAAGGATAATAGTGGGAAGTTGTGTGTGGAGTCAGAGGAGATAGGGGAAACACTAAATAAATATTTTTCGACATTGTTAACTATAGAAAATTAAAATGTTGGCGAGGAACATACAGAGATACTTGTATCTAGAGTTGAAGAGATTGAGGTTCACAAGGGAGAGGTATTAGAAATACTGCAGAGTGTGAAAATAGACAAGTTCCCTGGGCCGGATGGGATCTATCCTAGGATCATCTGGGAAGCAAGGGAAGAGATTTCCGAGCCTTTGGCATTGATCTTCAAATCATCATTATCTACAGGAGTAGTGCTTCAGGACTGGAGGATAGCAAATGTGGTTCCCTTGTTCAAAAAGGGTAGTAGAGCCAACCCTGCTCATTACAGACCACTGAGTCTCAATTCATTTGTTGGTAAAGTGTTGGCAGAGGTTATAAGAGATAGGATTTATAACCATCTAGAGAAGAATAATCTGATCAGGCACAGTGAAGGGTAGGTCGTGCCTAACGAATCTTATTGACTTTTTTGACAAAGTGACCAAACAGGTAGATGAGAGTGAACCGGTTGATGTGGTGGAAATGGATTTCAGCAAGGCATTCGAGAAGGTTCCCCACAGTAGACTATTATACAAAATGTGAGGCATGGGATTGTGGGACACATAGCAGTTATTGGTTAGCTGAAAGAAAACAGAGGAAAGTAGTTGATGGGGCATGTTCATCTTCGTATCCAGTTACTAGCGGCGTAGCGCAAGGGTCGGTGTTGGGTCCAATGCTGTTCATCATTTTTATAAATGACCTGGATGAGGGCTTAGAAGGGAGGGTTAGTAAATTTTCGACGACAATAAGGTCGGTGGAGTTGTGGATAGTGACGAAGGATGTAGTAGGTTGCAGAGAGACATAGATAGGATGCAGAGCTGGGCTGAGAGGTGGCAAATGGAGTTTAATGTGGACAAGTGTGAGGTGATACACTTTGGACGGAGTAATCGGAATTCAAAGTACTGAGCTAATGGTAAGACTCTTCGTAGTGCAGCTGAGCAGAAAGATCTCGGTGTCCATGTACACAGATCCCTGAAAGTTGCCACCCAGATTGACAGGGTTGTCAAGAAGGCATACAGTGTTTTGGCCTTTATTAATAGAGGGATTTAGTTCTGGAACCAGGAGGTTATGCTATAGCTGTAAAAAAGCTCTGGTACGGCCACACTTGGAGTATTTTCTACAGTTCTGGTCACCGCACTATAAGAAGGATGTGGAAGCTTTGGAAAGTGTGCAGAGGAGAATTAATAGGATGTTGCCTGGAATAGAAGGAATGTCTTACGAGGAAAATCTGAGGGCCTTGACACTGTTCTCATTAGACAGAAGAAGGTAGAGAAGTGACTCAATAGAGACATACAAGATAATCAGAGGGTTAGATAGGGTGGACAGGGAAAGCTTTGTTCCAAGTATGGGAACGGCAAACACAAGGGGACACAACATTAAAGTGAGGGGAGATAGCTATAAGACAGATGTCAGAGGTAGTTTCTTTACTCAAAGTAGTCAGGGTATGGAATACGTTGCCTGCAAAGATTGTAGTTTCGCCAAGTTTATGTGCATTTAAGTCGTCATTGGACAGGCATATGGACGTACATGGAATAGTGCAGGTGGAATGGGCTTCAGATTAGTATGACAGGGCCGAAGGGCCGAAGGGCCTGTACTGCCCTATAATGTTCGATGTTCTATGTAGGGAAATAGATGGTGTCAACTTGCAAAATGTCCAAATTACAGAGGACGAGATGCTGGATGTCTTGAAACGCAGAAGGGTGAATAAATCCGCAGGACCTTATCAATCTTAGAATCATAGAGATGTACAGCATGGAAAAAGATCATTTAGTCCAACCCGTCTATGCAGAGCAGATATCCCAACCGAATCTAGTCCCACCTGCCAGCACCTGGCCCATATTCATCCAAACCCTTCCTATCCATATATGCATCCAAATGCCTCTTAAATGTTGCACTTGTACCAACTTCCACGACTTCCTCTGGCAGTTCATTCCATACACGTACCACGCTCTGTGTGAAAAGTTGCCCCTTAGGTCTCTTTTATATCTTTCCCCTCTCACCCTAAACCTATGCTCTCTAGTTCTTGATTCCCACAACCCAGGGAAAAGACTTTGTCAAACCTGTCCATGCCCCTCACAATTTTGTAAACCGATATAAGGCCACCCCTCAGCCTCCGACACTCCAGGGAAAACAGCCCCAGCCTTTTCAGTCTCTCCCTATCGCTCAAATCCTCCAACCCTGGCAACATCCATGTAAATCTTTTCTGAACTCTTTCAACTTTCGCAACATCTTTCTGATAGGAAGGAGAACAGAATTAAATGCAATATTCCAACAGTTCCCTAACCAATGTCCAGTACAGCCACAACATGACCTCCCATCTCCTGCACTCAGTACTCTGACCAATAAAGGAAAGCATACCAAACGCATTCCTCACTATCCTATCTACCTGTGGCTCGACTTTCAAGAAGCTATGAACCTGCATTCCATGGTCTCTTGGTTCAGCAACACTCCCTAGGGCCTTACCAGGACCTGATCAGTGTACCCTAGGCCTCTGTCGGAAGCGAGAGGAGTGATTGCTGTGCCCCGTGCTGAAATATTTGTTTCATTGATAGTCACAGATGAGTTGCCAGAAGACTGGAGGTTGGCTAACGTGGTGCCACTGTTTAAGCAAGATGGTAAGGAAAAGCCAAGGAACTACAGACCGGTTCGCCTGATGTCAGTGGTGGGCACGTTGAAGGAGAGAATCTTGAGGGACAGAATTTGCATGTATTTGAAAAGGGAGTTTCTAATTTGGGATAGTCAGGATTGCTTTGTGCGTGGGAAATCATGTCCCAAGAAATTGATTGCGGTGTTTGAAGAAGTAACAAAAAGGATTGATGAGGGCAGAGCTGTCGATGTGAGCGATATAAGTTCAATTAGGTGTTTGAAAAGATTCCACATGGGAGATTGGTGAACAAGGTTAAATTTCATGGAATACAGGGAAAACCATCCGTTTGGATACAGAACTGGCTCAAATGTAGAAGACAGAGGGTGGTGGTGGAGGGTTGTTTTTCAGACTAGAGGCCTGTGACTAGTGGAGTGCCACAATGATCGGTTCTGGATCCACTATTTTTGTTATTTACATAATAGATCTGGATGTGAATATAGGAGGTGGAAAGTGTAAGTTTGCAGATGACATCAAATTTGGAGGTGTTGTGGATAGCGAAGAATGTTACCTCAGATTACAATGGGATCCGGATCAAATGGGCCAATGGGCTGAGGTGTGGCAGATGGAGTTTAATTTAGATAAATGTGACGTGCGGCATTTTGGGAAAGCAAATTTCAGCAGGATTTCCGTGCTTAATGGTATGTTCCTGGTGAGTGTTGCTCAACAAAGAAACTTTGGAACGCAGGTTCATAGCTCCTTGTAAATGGATTCGCATGTAGATAGGATAATGGAGAAGGTGTTTGGTATGTTTGCGTTTACTGATCAGAGCAGTTGGGAGGTCATGTTCTGGCTCGACTGGACATGGATGAGCCATTTGTGGAATATTGCATACAGTTCCTGTCTCCTCCTGATCGGAAGGATGTTGTGTAAATTGAAATTTTTCAGAAAAGATTTACAGGGATGTTGCCAGGATTGGAGGACTTGAGCTACAGGGAGAGGCTAAAATGTTTGGAGATATTTGAGCCTGAGGGGAGACCATATGGAGTTTTATAAGAGAGGTATGGATAGGCTTAACAATCACGGTCTTTTCCCTGAGATAGTGGAGTCCAGAACCGGGCAACCTGTTCATGGTGAGAAGGGAAATATATGAAAAGAACCTAAGGGACAACTTTTACAGGCAGAGGGTGATGTGTGTATGGAATGAACTGCTAGAGGAAGTGGTTGAGGTTGGTGCAATTACTGCATTTAGAAGGGGTCTGGGTGGGTGTGCGAAGAGGAAGAATTGAGAGAGATTTGGGCCAAGTGCTGGCAAATAAGACGAGATTATGTTAGGATATGTGGGTGGCATGGATGAATTGGACCAAAGGCTCTGTTTCTGTGCTGTACATCTCTATGACTGTAAATGTTTTCCACTGTCCATTTACAGCCACACATTTCACTGTTTCCCCATTTTCCTTGGTCAGTTTCCCTCTCAAACACACATTATGGTTTTGGTTGTGGTTGTAGGGTGTGCTTTATGGTCACTTTAAAAATCCATCATCTCGCTGACTTCCACTACACTACAATTTCCCAGAGGATATCTCATTGTAATAATACTCCTTCACTCAGCGTCATCACCCAACGGTCGATCTGAGATAGTCACCTCCCTGGCTGTTTGCACAATATGTTATTCAAAGAAACACTGACAAAAACATTCCAAAGATTGAAGTTTCCCAAAATTATCACAGTGCCTTTGCATTACACAGGAATTTATTCGAACTTGTAACAGTGTTGAGCAATGAAATGCTGCTAGGCATCCTAAAAAAAACATTCTCCTGCTTGTGTTTTTGCATTCAGGCCGATTTAGCTGCATAATCCTAGACCAAATGCTTTCTCTGGAATCCCTTTGTTACCCATTACTGTCAGGGTTACCCATCCTGCACTCCCATTCTGCCTGAGACCCCTCAAGGATGTGTGGAATTGAATATTTAGGTTCCACCTTTTGTTTCTCCAAATATTTTGGTGACCAAATCTTATTTATCTGTGTGTCACAAGTCCATCTACCTTATTGAAGATACTTTGTCCATTCCAAAGAAAGAACATTGTTATTGACTTTTTCCCAGAATTTCCTGTCACAGCCTAATTCACTGATGTACAGTTTTAGTTAAACTCTGCCCTATCCTGTTCCTTTCTGGTTGGCGTCAGCTACATTCGATGCTGTTGCGATGCTTCACCCCTTTTTCTAATTGGATTTGGAAAGTTCCTTCCACCTGAACCCTGTCCCTGTATCCTTCATCTCAGTTTAAAGCCCTGTCCATAAACCTACCGACATGACTAGCCAGGACATTGCTCCCAGCAGCATTGTTTTTTTTGAATTCACATGGGGGATGTTACTCTCTCTGGCTGGCCAGCGTGTATTTCCCACCCAGAGTTGCCCTTGAGCTGAGTGGCTTGCTGGATCATTTCAGGGGGCAGTTGAGAGTCAACATCCTTGCTCTGCGTCTGGAGTCACATGTAGGCCAGACCTGCTGTCGATAACAGCTGACGTCCTTCTTTAAAGGATATTAAGCAGTTAGATGGTTATAGCTGACACCGGCATTAAATTCTGGATGAACAATCTGGTGAGAATAACACGAGGCCATCACCTCTCCCTCTCGTAGCTCAACCGTCACTGAGTACTGATCCTACTGCACCATGAATCAAAAACCTTTCATCATGCCCAATGCTTGATCCTGAACTCATTATTGCACCCTGGTGATATCACTCAGTCTCTCTCCATGGTCAGTGTCTCTCACTCTTGCAGCTACTCCAGATCCTGAGCCAACAGAATTCCCCATTCCAGAGAGACGCAGCAGCACACGCCAGGGATGGATACTGGGATGTTCCAGATCTCTTTGGCACTGGGTACCATTCTCCCTGTGTAACCCTCACTGCATCAGTCTAATTTCCCATTCTCACTATTTCTCTGTCTTCTCTAGGTACTCAGGAAGTTCCTGACTCAATAGACTTCCCAACTGCTGGGTGTCTCATCAATCACCACATTGAAGATGGTTGGTCAGCCAGAGAGACAAAGGTAAGGGTGATCTGGAGTCCTCAATAAATCCTGCAGTGAGATAAGATCATTCACAGGGAACAGAGCAGAGAGCATTTAAATAGCTCGAAACATCAGCCCTCAAGACAAGATGTAGATACAGTGCTGAAGGGTGAACACCGAGCATGAAGCTCCCAGGCTCAGTCCCAACCCTTTGTGAGAGGATTACGTTCAGCTCTGCTGCACTGAACCTGTCTGAGACAGCATCGGGAGTGTCACAGTTATCAATCCAGGCCTATGCTGTCATAGTGAGCATCAGGACAATGGAGGGGAAAGCAGGCCGACCACGAGAAGGTGCTATTGAAGCCTGGAATCGTTTTGTTCTCCTTTACACTACAACATTTTCTATTGTCACACCATACAGTCATATGACAAGGAAACAGACCCTTCAGTAAAACTCATCTGAGCTAGTGCCTTGAATGTTTCTAACTCTGAGAACAGTTCCTATCTCTGTAACCTCACCCCCTCCCTACAATCCCTCTGCAAATTTAAAACCTACTTCAATGCTGACTATCTCCCGGTGACTGTGAAATGCTCCAGACTGGATGACATGCCAAATCTCAGAAATCTCCTCCTCCCGTCATTACAATAATCTATCTTTCTGTCATCTTGCACAATAGATCCAGCCCACCCTGTCTCTGTAACATCTTCCAACCTCAACCATTTGTGTACCTTCCTCCAGCTCCTAGAGCACATGATATCACTGTAACCTTCAATCCCTATAACATTCCTGCCTCCCATTCTACACCACCACAGGACCTCTAATTCATCCATCATCCTTACAGACCTCCCTATCTCTATAAACTCCTCCAGTCCCTCCAGCCTTTCCTGCCTGTGTAACATGCTCCTATCCCGGCAGCCCTCCCTGTGTACAGTGTCTTGAAGCCACAATAACCCTCCCAAAGTTTGCAATCTCCTCATTCGCTGTGACCTTCTCTCGTCACGACACTGCTCCATCACTATACCCCCTGCCGTCACTACCAGCCTTCCTATCTCTGTAACCACATGTGGTCTCTAAAGCTACATCCATGTACATGAAACATCCCCTTTGTGGCTGTATCCAAGCCCAGTCCCTACAGCTCTCACTTTCTGTAACCTCCTTCAGTCTGAAGAACCATCCGGTGTCTACACCCCTCTATATTACTAACTTCATCCAATCGCACAAAACATCAACACAAACCTCACTATCGCAGTGAATGCTCCCAGTTCCTCCCTATCTCTGTGCACCATCCTTTCCCTACTCCTCATTCCTGATGAAGGGCTCGGGCCCAAAATGTTCCTGATCCTCAGATGCTGGAAAAGCACAGTGTGTCAGGCAGCATCACACTCTTGATTCTGATTTCCTAATTCCTGTGTAGCACTCTCTGGCTCTGTATCATTGTCAGTTCCCACCATCCCCACTAACTGTGTAAACTACACTATTCCTGAAGAAGGGCTCATGCCCGAAACGTCGATTCTCCTGCTCCTTGGATGCTGCCTGACCGGCTGCGCGTTTCCAGCAGCACATTTTCAGTTCTGATCTCCAGCATCTGCAATCCTCACTTTCTCCTAAACTACACTATCATCAATCACTTGAATTTTCTCTGACTGGAATACTCCCCAACTGTCCAATCTCTTTGAGCCTCTCCAACCCTCCAAATCTGATTTCACCTGCAGCCCGATAACCACACCTATCTTTGTAACTTCCATTAGCCGCTGGACCACTCCCTATCTCTGGAACATCATATCCTATAGCATCCCTCCGTTTGTGTATTCCTCCAATCAATATGGCGTCGCCTGCCTCTGTGACATTAGCCCGCACACTGAATCCACTTCAAACACTGAAACCTTCACTGTCTCTGTTACCTTCTCATGCACCTACAGACCTCCCTGTCCGTATGAACTTCTGACATTCATCAGTCCTCCATGTCTCTGCAATGTACACCTGCCTCCAGAGCCCTCCTTACATCTTTCACCTGCTCCAGCAGCTATCTCACTCCCCATCTGTCAGGCCAACTCTGTAACTGCTCCAGTAGTTATATCATTCCCCATCTCTCAGGGCTACTCTGTAGCTGCTCCTGCAGCTTTATCACTCCCCATCTGTCAACCCTACTCTGTATCTTCTCCAGCAGCTATGTCACTCGCCCTCTGTCAGGTTTACTATGTAACTGCACCAGCCGCTATCTCACTCGCCATCTGTCAGGTCTACTATGTAACTGCTCTGGCCGCTATATCACTAGCCATCTGTCAGGCTAACTCTGCAACTGCTCCAGCAGCTCTATCACTCCCTATCTGCCAAGGCTACTCTGTAACCGCTTCAATAGCGATATCACTCCCTGTCTCCCCAACGTTGTAACTGCACCAGTAATATTACTCCCCATCTAGCAAGCCTACTCTGTAAGTACTCCAGCAGCTATATCACTCCCTATATGTCAGACCTGCTCTGTAACTGCTCCGGCAGCTATAACACTCCCCATTTATCAGGCCTACCGTGTAACTGCTCCAGTATTTATAACACTCCCCAACTGTCAGGCGTACTCTAGTCCTCACTGACTGTGGAGGCCATTATCTTAATAACCTGCTCCAGGCCCTGATATTCTCTCTGTACTCAGAGTACTTCTCTAGCCACAGCAACAATCCACATCTCTGTTTGCTCCTCCTCTCCCTCCAGCACCTCAAACACTTTCTCTTTATCTGACTTGGCAACTCTCCCTTTGCATTCCGTTTTTCTGTCCCAAAAATCTCCCTGTATCTGTAACACTTTGTGATATATATAACCCACCCTGTCCTCCAGTATTTACATTCATCTATTGATCTCCATCACTTTCTCCAGTTCTTACTCCCCCGTCTGTATAAACATCAGACAGAGTTATACATCTGTATAACTCCCCTACAACCCTCCCTACCGCAGGAACCTCCTCCAGTTTGTGCAATGCTCTCTATCTGTGAAGTGTCTCCAGGTCTTATTGCTGTTCCTGTGTCTGTAAGCTCTGCCACACTCTCCAGCCTTCCCATTGATGTAACCTCCAGAATCTCATCATCTGATATCATTCACTGCAGCCTTCCGTACCTCTGTTAGTGCCTCAATTCTATACAAATCTCTCAGTCTCTGTAAATAGCAACATTCCATAAAATACTCCCTGTCTGCGTAAACTACAACCCAGCCTGCACAGAGAAGTGTCACCGTCCTGTTGATCACCTGTAGTCCCTTCAGATCTCCCTGTGTCTTCCCTATTCCATTACGTACAGCTCATCTCATGTTATAACACTTCTCGCTCATATGTTACTTCCCATCTCTGCGATATTCTACGATCCCTGCAATTCTCGTTCTTTTTCTCCAGACCTTCCAATCTCCCTGATCGATAGAAGGTTATTGATCCCTTGCAGCATGTTTTATAACTGAAGCCGCTTCCAATTCCTCAATGCATCCTGCCCCTGTAACCTCCTCAAATACTACAGCTTTGCAACTGTCTTTGTACTATCTTCCAACATCTACAATCCTCTAGAGTTCTGTAACCTCCTCCATAACAGCATTCCACAACTGTGTGTAATGGATGGGAATGCTGCAAACCTGTTTTCACAGCTCTCACCAACTCTCTGAAGTCCTGCAGCTTTACAACCCTTAGTATCTGTTGCTCCTCCAATCCTTACTATTTTTCTGGCTCTGAACTGATCCAGCCCCTTCGAACCTTTCTAACTCAGTAAACACCTGTACAGCCAATGAACATCCTTATCAGTGTATTGCCGAGGCCCAACAACCCTCCCTACAACGCCAAATACCACCCTCCCTATCTTTGTAACTCCTTCAGGACCGATAGCCCTGTACCCCTCTGTGACATTTTTCATCCCAACAATCTGTCTGATCTCTAACCACCAACAGTGACCTCAAATCACCCCAACTCTGTAACAGCTTCCAGTCTCTACAACCCTGCTTTTCTCTGTAAGCTTCCCGAGTGCCTACATTCGCCTTTATCTCCGGTTACTGATCCTTGCTCAGGGAAACAATGTCTCAGTACAGATCCTGTAAGAAGACCAAATAATCTTTGATGTATCAGTAAATGTGCCTCATTTTCTAAATTCTCATGAGTTCAATTTCAGTCTTCTCCACCTTTTCTCATCAACATTCCTCCATTTTGAGGGACAGTCTATCAAACCTTTGCTGGACTGCCTCCAATGCAAGAACATTTCCCTCTAGATAGGGAACCAAACCTGTTCACAGTATTTTCATTGTGAGCTGACTGGAACCCTCTATAGTTATTACAAGCCTTCCTATTGTTCTTCTCCATTCTCTTTGGAGTCAATCCCAGTATTCTATTTGCCCTTTCTATGACCTGCTGATCCTGTATACCACCGTCCTGAGATTTATACACAAGAATTCCCAAGTTACTTTGTGATGTAGCTTTCTGCAGTTTATCTGAAACCAAGAGGTTACGGTAAGAATCAGGAAAGTGTTGGAATGTATGGAAAATGATAACTGCGCAATTCGAAAGCAGATGAATAAGCACGGCCCGTAAGCCCATCCCAATGGCACAGAGGCAGCGCGGTGGCTCAGTGGTTAGCACTGCTGCCTCACAGCAACAGGAATAAGGCTTTTATTCCAGCCTCGGGCGATTGGCAGTGTGGAGATCTCCTTGTGTCTGTGTGAATTTCCTCCAGGTATCCCTGTTTCCTCCCACAGTACAAAGATGTGCAGGTTAGGAGAGGTGGCCATGGAACGTTGTCCACACTATCGGGTTTCTGTGATCAGATATAGAAGGAGGCCACTTGGACCATCGAGTCTATTCCTCTATTCGATGTTGGTGCAATTGTTTCTCTTAGTTAGTCCCTGTCACTCTTCATCCCCTTACTCATTAAGAACCAATCTATCAGGCGAAAGTGAGGGCTGCAGATGCTGGAGGTTAGAGTTCAGAGTGTGGTGCTGGAAAAGGACAGCAGATCAGGCAGCATCCGAGGAGAACTAGAATCAACGTTTCGGGCAAAATCCCTTCATCAATCCTTTCCTGACGAAGGGCTTTTGCCAGAAATGTCGATTCTCCTGCTCCTCGGGTGCTGCCTGACCTGCTGTTCTTTTCCAGCACAACGCCCCTGACAAGAACCTATCTATCTCTGAGTTAATACACTGAATTCCTTCTGATCCATAATCCGCCCCCCCCCCCACCCCGTACGCAGTGAGCTCCCCAGATTGTCGCCCTCTGGCTGAATAAATTGCTCCACATCTCCATTCTAAAGGGGCGTCCCTTCACTCTGAAGCTCTCTCTTTGGGCCCGAGTCTCTCCGAATCATGGAACCATCTTCCCCACGTCCACTCTATCCAGGTCCCACAGTATTCTGTATGTGTGAATCAGATTCTGCCACCGCTGCCTAAACTTCATCGAGTGTAGACCCAGAATCTCCAAATGCTCCTCATGTGACAAGCATTTCATCTCTGGGATCTTTCTGGGAAATCTGTTTCCTGTACCCCCTCACATCTTTTGTCCAGACTGTTAATGTCCAGCATGTTCAGTGTGGCCCCAACGCTTACCCCTGTGGAACTCCACTTGTCAATGGCTGACTCATTTATCTTCACTCTCTGTCTTCTGACAGTGCCAGTATGTTGTTCTGAAAGCGAGATGTCATTTCATAAATACTGCTGGCTTTGTTTTCCTGTCTGGCTGTATACAGCAGAGTAGATAAAAGGGAGGAATGGTTTATTGGGATTTTCAGAAACCTTTTAACAAGGTCCCACTGAAGAGGTAGATAAGCAAAATTGGCACATGTGGGATTGGAGGGAATGTTCTGGCATAGATTGGGAATTCTTTAATAGACAGAAAATTAAGTGGAAGAAAATGGATTAGTGCTTGACATACAACTAAATTCAAATGGATTTGATGGTCGGACAAAATCTAATGGTCCACATTTGTTTGTGACACAAAATTAGCTGGGAATGTGGGTTGTATGGAGGAAGCAAAGAGAACATGAACAGTCTGTGAGTTTCCCTTTTTAAAAATTCAATGATGTACCGTGGTCATCACTTGCTCGGCCATCATAACCTTCCCATCAGTAATTCCCTGGAGAAGGTGGTGGTCAACTGTCTTCCTGACGCATTGCAGTCCTTTTGGTGTATGACAGACTCATTGCTGGGAGGATGGAACGTGACTTGGGGAGGGCACCTTGGAAATGTTGGTGTTCCCGTGCACCTGCAGCTCCTCTCCTTCCAGGGAACAGTGGTTCCGGGTTTGTGAAGGGCTGCTGAAAGCGCCTTCCTGAGTGACCTTAGTGCTGATTGTTGATTTTTCTACAAATTCCTTCCTTCATTCATGGACATGTGCATTGTTGGCTGAGTGAGCATTTTCTTATTGATTTGGAGTTGTCCCTGAGAAGATGGTGGTGAGCTGCCTTCTTGAGTGACTGCTCCAGCCGTTGGAACTGTTGTTATCTGTGTACCCTCCAGCAGGCGCTACAACACTCCTCATGTCTGAAACATGTCCCACATGTGCCACTGTAACTGCGTACAGACAATGCAGCTCTCCATTTATGGGTGACATACTCCTCTACGTACAACTCTTATAGTTCCTCACAATATCTCACCTCCTCCATTCCCGTCTGCGCTGTTGATCTTGCAAATTGTTTTTATTCCTGTTTAAACTTCTGATCAGCATTCAACTCTTCCTTTTTAAATTTGTAAACTCTCAGTATCTGTATCCCTCTCTATCACTGTTACATATTACAACACAGGTTCCCCTCCTTAAATCTCTATGAATTACAGTGGCTCAATGTGTTGAATCCACACTTTTCACCCTCCTTATCCACCTTAGCAATAAACACGGTGGCACAGTGGTTAGCACTGCTGCCTCACAGCGCCAGAGACCCGGGTTCAATTCCCGCCTCAGGCGACTGACTGTGTGGAATTTGCACGTTCTCCCCGTGTCTGCGTGGGTTTCCTCCGGGTGCTCCAGTTTCCTCCCACAGTCCAAAGATGTGCAGGCCAGGTGTTAGGTAAGGGGTAGATGTAGGGGTGTGGGTTACGCTTCGGCGGGGCGGTGTGGACTTGTTGGGCCGAAGGGCCTGTTTCCACACTGTAATTAATCTAATCTAATCTCACCTCATCCAGCCCCTACAATCCCACCATTTCGGAATGCTCCCATTCTCTGCACCTCCTCATATCCGGAGGGTCCTTGAATACCACCAATGATCTATATCCTCCCCCAGTTATTATAAGTCTTCTAACTCTGTAACATCCAGCAGTGTCCAGTACATTACAATGCTTCCTGGCTGTCAATTTGCATTCGTTGAAATCATTCTATCTCTCTCAGCAGTTCACAAAAAAAGCCCTTTAGACTCGACAAAGCTCCGTCAAAAACGAACCACAAACTCTATTTCTTTTGCCTTATCCAGTTCCTGCAAATCTCCCTGTATCTTCAGGTAACCTGCTTTAGGCATTGCACGTCTGTCGACTTCTCCAGATCGCCTGTTCCATCCCCTACAGCTCGCTCAATTACTGTAACACTCTCTGACCCTTCTCATCCTCCTCTTTTTCACTGTTTTCCATGCACAACGGCCATCCTGTGAAGGAGCAGTGCAGAATGGGATATTATAAATCTCAGCTCAGGCTTGAGGAATACAATTACCTGGGAGTCACAAAGGGAGAGGACCTGAGAGAGAGCAGCACAGAGCGGGAGAATATAAATCAGCAGTAAGGATTGAGGCCGACTGGGACTTGGAGTTGGAGAAACAGCAGAGCAGGAGGCTGAAAATCAGCACTGAGTCACAGAGGGAGCGACCATGTGAGGGAGCAATGTTGAGCAGGAGCTTGAGGCTCACTCACACCTGGGAGTTAGAGGCACCAAAGTGTGAGGAAATAAATCAACACTGAGGATCGAGGCCTAGTCATACTGGGAGTCACAGAGATGGTGACACTCTGATGGGGCAAAGTGGAGTGGGAGCTGGTGGATTACATGCCCCTGGGAGGCACAGAGACGGTGACCTGTGAGGTCTTCACAGAAGAAAATGAAAGTTCATTTGCTGATAATAAACTGTTACTTGCTGTAACTTGCTGCAAAATGACATTTTCTTTCATGGAATTAGGGCTGAAGGCTGAAATATCAGTAATTAGTGAAAGTCTGAATCAGTATAATAAAGAATCTCAGTCAGGTTCAGACGGATAAGGGAATGCATGTGAAACGTATACCTCTGATGTTAACTTTATCCAATGTAATTCATTGAGTAAGACTAAACACGTTTCAGCTTATGTTCTGGTAGTGCAGGTTGCTCAAATGGGAGATGTTTTCTGTTACATTGGGAAGTCATAGCCCCTGATGGTGTTCGAGATGAACACTGGTTCCTGCAGCTCAGTTAATGACTGGAGACTCTGTGAGACATCTATGACGCTGAGAGTTAAGTGGATAACACTTAAAGGGAGGGGATCACACTGCTGTCATAACGGCCTGTAAGAAGGAAGGGAATGGGTGATCAGTCAAGAGATACGGTCAGGGAATACAGGATTACCCTGGTGGGGAGGGGAGGTGAGGCTCCCTCCTCGATCATTTTCCCAGTTTGGAAGCTGATGAAGATGTGGGCTGCTCAGAGGAATGCAGTCAGAGCTTTATCTGTGGCACCACAAGCAGCCTGACTGTACAGGAGAGGAGGGAGAAGGAAGGAGGGGCGATAGTCACAGAGCAGTCAGGAAATTGAAGAAGGTGTAAGTGTTTCTGTGACTGTCAATGTAATTCCAGGATCGTGGTATCAAGAATGTCACAGTGTCCATCAAGTCTGCTCCACCATTCACATTTGACTGATCGGTTTTTCAAGCCCATTTTCCTTCTTTCCCCCTTTGATCTCATGGCAATCAAGAACTTTTCTATCTGTGTTTTAAATCTACTCAATGACATTGCATCCATAGCCTTCTGTGGCAATGAGTGCCACAGATTCCCCACTCACAGGCTGAAGAAGTTTCCCCTTATCTCTGATCTAAAAGGTTTTCCCTTTACTCGAAGGCTGTGCCCTTGGTTACTCATCTCTTCTGTCAATAGAAACATCTTCCCAACGTCCACTCTGTCCAAGCCATTCAGTATTCTGTAAGTTTCAATCAGATCTCCCCTTGTCCTTCTAAACTCCATCACGTATAGTCCCAGAGCCCTCAAACATTCCTCATCTGTTAAGCCTTTCATTTCTTGGATTTTTCTTGTGAACTTCCTCTGGACCTGTTCCAGGTCCAATGCATCCTTCCTGATGTATGGAGCCCAAAGTATAACATATTCAAAAATGATATAAAGGAAAGCAAAGGATGAAGTGTAGAAGTATAGGTTCAGGATAGTGTTAGTTAATGAATCTGAGATTAAGTTGATGCCTTCAAGTTCAGAATGAATTTGGCTGGAGCTTTAGTTAAAAAAAACTATAAGGTTACGCTGTGAGGGACCGTCTGTGGGCTGCCAACTAGTGAAAAGGATACAGAGCTGGCAACGTGATAGTGTTGAGAAACTTGTATTATCCAGATTCAGGATTGGATACTGACAGTGTCTGGGCAGTGACGGATTGCATGGAAGAGAGCTTACTGCAGGAGTATGTGCCCACCCCAAAGGAACCATGTTCTGTTGAACCTTGGAAAAGTGGTGTGGAAAGTGGATCCAGTATCAGGTGGGAATATTTTCTGGTATGATGATCATTTTATTGTAACGCTTAGGATGATGGCAGAGAATGCTGTGCATTGACTAAGTTTGAGAAAAATTAATCGATTGGGAGCTGCCTTCACTGTGGTAAGAATGAATCTGGGAAAGTATGGCCAGAACACCAAGTTGTTCAGAAAAATAAAAATTGAACAATGGGCTCCATCAATGGCTTGGGTCAGTTCGAGGAATAGTTCCTCACACTGGAAAGGCAGGGTAAACAAACCCAATGCTCCATCGATGACAATGGAGCAAAAGGTTAAGGTGAAAAAGAACAGTTGAATAGCTGTCAGATAGAGAACAATATTGTGAACCAGGAGAAATGCTGAAGGTTTAGGGTAGAGATGGTAGAGCGGAGGGATTTATAAGGGAATGGAGAGCCAACATAAAGTTGTCACACCTCTAAGGGAGCATGTGAAAAGGTGAAGTAAGGCCTATTCCACACTTGAGAGAGGATTACAAATCTTCTCACAAACTTTGAGGATTTATACTGAGAAGAAGGGGAATGGCTGAGTGTGAGCTGAATACTTCATCTCTGTCTTTACCAAAGTGGCCGAAACCACCCAGGCCATGGTGACAGAGGAGGAAACTCTGTCACTAGAAAGGTTCAAAATTGATGACGAATACCTTTGTGGCACAGGCAACAAACGTGTTTCACGGTTTTTTCCCTCGATACGTGTGACATTAAATCATTCATTCATCCATTCATTCATGGAATAAAAGGGACTGTATCAATTCGGAAACAAAATTGACTGATGGGTAGGAAATCGAGAGGAATGGTCACTGGATTTTTAATTCAGGCTCGAGAAAGGTTTTCATTGAAGTTCCGCAGGATTCAGTTTTGGGTACCTCATTCATTTTGATATGTATGAACTATGTACATCTGGTGTGCAGGGACCCATTCAAAGTTTACAGTTGACGCAGCACTTAAAGAAATTGTAAACTGTCAGGAAAACATTATAGAGCTCTAAACTTACATTGCCAACTTCTTCGAAAGATTAGAGAGGTGATTGATGAAGTTTGGCATATTGAAATATGAGACAATGCAAATTTCCAACAAGAACATTAAAAGACAATATAAAATAGGCAGGAATGCAGGAGCAGAGGATGTGCAAAGATCAATGAAGTTTGTAAAATATTAAACATAGGCAAAGCCTACAATGTTCCTGGCTGAATAAATATTGATAGTGCAAGAATAAGGAGGTGATGTTGAATTCGCATCAAACACATTCGACCTCAACTGGAGAATCGTATACATTCCTGGGTGTCACATGAAAGGACTGATATGAACACATTGGAAAGGATGAAGAACTGATCTAAAAGAGTATTTCCAGGAATAAGTAAGATCAGTTATGAAGTCAGACTGAAAATGTTGCAACTGTTCTCACTGAAGTGAAGGTGGCTAAGAGGAGATTGGATGCAGTTTTCCAAACTCATAGGCAGACTGAATAGATTAGATTGGATAAAACTGTGCCCATTTCCAAAAGGAGGGAAAAACGAGAGGGCACAGATTTCACATTATGTACAACAGGAGTAATCTGACTGAAGTAGTCAGGATACACTTGGATGTGTTGTAAATGGATGTTCAATGGACATGTTCAAGAGGGGATTGGATGATTACTGCGACTAAAAGAAATGTGTAACGGTATGGGGGAAGTAGGAGATCAATACTCTGTAACGAGCTCAGATGAAGAGCTGGTGCAAACATCTTGGGTCAAATGACACACTTCTGTGCCTTAAGACGTCTGAGTGGTTTGAAGCAGTCTCAAGAGTTCTCCAACTCTAATATTACTGTGTCTCCATAACCTCACTGACCGGTGCGATCCATTCTTACCTCTGAAACA
This sequence comes from Chiloscyllium punctatum, assembly GCF_047496795.1. Lineage (NCBI taxonomy): Eukaryota > Metazoa > Chordata > Chondrichthyes > Orectolobiformes > Hemiscylliidae > Chiloscyllium > Chiloscyllium punctatum. The sequence goes on from NC_092751.1 coordinate 26,176,866, forward strand.
TCCATCAGTCAAAGCACCCCTCCTTATCTCTGTAACTCATACAGGCCATTTTATAAACCTTCTTTCTCTGCAATCTCTTCTAAATACTCTCTCTCTGTAACAAATCTCAAGGCCTGACAGCTCTCCTTTGTCTGTAATTACTCTGATACATAGAAAGATCCCAATCTTTACAATCTCCTCCAGCTCACGCAATCATCAGTCTTCAATGTCACTAACTCCCTCCCGCCCTGACAAATATCATGATCTCCATAACATCCTCCAGCCATTACACTGTTCATTATTCAGTGCATCTTTCTCCGTCTTTTACAAATCTGCCCCTCTCTTAAACTTCCTCAAGTCCCTACAATTTTCCCTGTTGTCTAACGTGCACCAATGTGTGATCTTCTATGTAAAATCCTCTTGTCCCTACAGCTCTGCCGATTCTGTAACCACCTTCTGTCCCGACACAACTCCCAATCTCTGCAGCCTCCACATTCTAAATCCCACCCTACCTGTGGAAACACCTCCAGCTCTCTTTATTTCTGTAAACACCACCAGATCAAAAGAACCCCCTATGTAACTTGGAATCTTCATTAGCCCCTTCAACTATCACTGTCTCTGAAATTTCTCCCGCTACAACAATACTCGCTATGAAATCTTCCAAGAAAAGTCACATTGTTTTCAGAGATCCTCATCTTTTTAATCTCCTGCAGTGCCAATACAAGGTTTTCTTTTGTCTTCTGCAAGCTCTCTATCTCAAACCCCTTCACCTATAACGTCCTTATTATCTCTAATCTCATTCACAACCTTGATCGGCCTATATGTCTGTGACCTTCTCCAGGAGGAGGAATGGCTTTTCGGGAGTAGGGGTAGATTTTGTGTTTAGAGGATGTCATAAATGTATGACTGTTTGTAGAAAGTAGAGGATTTACAGAGATGGGAAGGGTGACAGAACATGAGGGATGTTGCAGAGACTGATACTTGTCGGCACAGAGAAAATAATCTGTGGTTTGCCTATTTAGCTATAGTTTGAAGAGGAAAACATGCTATTAAACCTCAAATGTATGGGCCTATAATTGAGTATGGGATCTGCCTGTTCTAAGTGTGGGACCCCATACTAGAATAGGTGCGAGCAGCTGACCCCACAAAGGCTGGGCAGAGTCGGTAATCTTCCAAATCGTATTTGGGGGATTAGTTCCAGGATAGGTGAGAGCAGCTGACAATATTCAGGCAAGTCAAGAAGCATTGGATTTCTCTGATCTGTTTGTGGGACTCATTTCCAGAATGGATGCGAGTATCTATAAATATCTAATGCGCTGGGCTTGTTCAGTTCTGAATGTACTTAACTATTCTATATCCATATGTGCATGTGACTCTGAACTGACATTGCTACAACAGAAGTGGCTGCTGAAAGACAGCAAATCCCAGGTAGGAATACTTGACCAGGGTCAACTCAACAGAGCCTCAGATAAGATTAAATTCTCACTCCTGAAATGTTACAATTGAAAATTATTTTATGAGAACAAATCTTGTTTCATCTGGCGTGAATTCAGTCTGCATCATTGACCCGAATCTCTATGGTAGGACAGATCAGTTCACCTGTCACAGTGTGGACTCTATCTGTAGGCCTTGTGTGCCTTAACCACTTCTCCCAACACCACTCAGCCCTCCCACCATCTCCCACATCCATTGTTTCTTTTTCTGACACAGACAGACATGGAAATCATTTTCATCAGGTTTTGTGGAGAGTTTCTCTTTGCAAGTTTACGGTAGGCAAAATATTGATCTGGCTGATCCAGCTCACTTTTCACTTCAACCAAAACCTAAAACTTTCTTTGTCCTTGTATTGTCCTTCAGCCCCTAGAACAATCCATATCTCTGTAATATCTCACTGTCTTCACACACCTTTCTTTCTCTGTAAACTTTTCCCAAATTTACATTCATCATGATTTCTGGCACTTGCTGTCATCCCCAAATTCATTTCTGCTTTTTCAACAAGGCCAATGAAACAGTCGAAAAAATAGAATGAAACAAGACAGATATGGCAGCAATGTGACCAAGACTGAGAACTGGATAATCAAAGGCTTTCAGCATTGACACAAGAAGGATAAAATGGCCACCACAGTGAAGCAGCGTTGTATATAAAGGCTGTGATCAGTATTTTTGTGATGCTAATCAATTTATACACTACTCCTCTCTGTCCTCCCCCCACTCCCTTTGTATTGATTCTCTAGATATTGTCTAAATATCAGAAATTTCTACAGCACAGAGAAGATTACTCTCGAAATTGTCTGCACTGACTAAAAAGAAGGTACCACCTAGCATCATCCTTTCAAAAACAATCATTGTTATGATTCCACAGAGACTGTATGACTTCAGGTTCAGATCTAGGCACATTTTTAAAATTTTCCAGAGTTTCTGCCTCAACTCCGCTTCCATGCATGACTCCCAGATCCCTTCCTTACTCTGGGTGAAATAACAACTTTCCTCACCACTTCTCTAATATTTCAACCAATTACATTTAATATTTGCTGCTGGTAACTCAGCTCTCCAAGAAGAATAAGACAGTCTCTACCGCTCTATCCAGGCCCTTGACAACATTTGCAGGTTAATCAAATCTCCTCTCAGCATCCTCCACTTCAAACTTTCCTCATAACTGCATTATCACTTTTCCAGGATAACAAATCTCTTCTGTACCATTTCCAAGAGTGAAACATACTCGAAATGTCAATTCTCCCGGCACTCTGCTGCCAGACCTGCTGTGCTTTTCCCATACCACACTCGTTGACTCTAATTTTCAGCATTTGCAATCCTCACATTCTTCCTGTACACTCTCCATTCTAATTCCATCCTTCCATGTGATATAGTGACCAGAACTACAGGCAGCACACAGGCTGTGACTGAACTAAATATTTATACAGTTCTAGTATACGTTTCCTGCTCTTACATTCTGCACTTGATCTGAGAGAGGAAATGGTGCAATTTGCTGCCTTATCTAGATTATTGACCAGCCCGGCTACCTTCAGGGTAAAAGCAAATTACTGCGGATGCTGGAATCTGAAACCAAAAGAGAAAATGTTGGAAAATCTCTGCAGGTCTGGCAGCATCTGTAAGGAGGGAAAGGGCTGGTATTTCGAGTCTAACTGACCCTTTGTTAAAGCAAAATAAAAGTGAGAAATAAGGAGTTAATTCTACTAGGATCTGCCCACACTGACAGTATGCTCATTTATTGTGTATTCTTTCTATTGATTGCTGTCCCTAAATGACTTGACTTGCACTTCTCCAGGGTGGTAGTACATTCAACTGGACCTCCTAGCTTCCATCTGCTATGTGTTCGCTCATCAAATCGAGCAAGTCACGTCAACTGTACAAGTCTCTGCATGAAAACCAAACAGCCAGATTTATTACACACAGTTTTCCCTGCAGAAATTCAGGCTGACAGTCCTGGATTCCTCTGGGATTTTCTAAGGGACCATTCTTCCTGCCTCACAGAATTCCGATCTGTAAGTATTCAGTCACCCCCTTGCTTCATACTAATCTAAGCTACAATATCAGCAGGTCTCTGACACTTTGCCGCTATTCAGTGAGGAACCGAAAATGATGGACAATGAGAAAACATGGCAGGGGATTTTACTCCCGAGCTTCTTTTAAGGATGTGAATCTCCTTTATAGGTCCTCTCTCTCTTTAAGTCTATAACTTACAATAGTTTGCACGACCAAATCTGCACCAGACAAGGGCCTGAATATTTTTGACTTGGCCAAACTCATTTCTGTCAGTTTCATGGAGGGTTTGTCTCCACAAGTGGATAGAGCTTGTAAGAAGGTCTACAGTGTATTAGCGTTCATTGGCAGAGGGATTGAATTCAAGAGTCGTGAGGTGATGTTGCAGCTTAACAGGACCTTGGTAAGGCAACATTTGGAGTACTGTGTGTGTGCAGTTCTGGTCGCCTCACTTTAGGAAAGATGTGGAAGCTTGGAGAGGGTGCAGAGGAGATTTTCCAGGATGTTGCCTGGAATGGAGAATAGGTCGTACGAGGATAGGTTGACAGTGCTAGGCCTTTTTCTCATTGGAACGGCGAAGGATGAGGGGTGACTTGATAGAGATGTGTAAGATGATCAGTGGAATAGATATAGTAGACAGTCAGAGACATTTTCCCCGGGTACAACAGAGTGTTACAAGGGGACATAAATTTAAGGTGAAGGGTTGAAGGTACAGGGGGAATGTCAGGGGTAGGTTCTTTACCCAGAGAGTGGTGGGGGCATGGAATGCGCTGCCTGTGGGAGTGGCAGAGTCAGAATCATTGGTGACCTTTACGCGGCAATTGGATAGGTACATGGATGGGTTCTTAAGCTAGGACAAATGTTCGGCACAACATTGTGGGCTGAAGGGCCTGGTCTGTGCTGTATTGTTCTATGTTCTATGTTCTATGTAAGTCTAAGTGAATGTTCTCATAATAACAACATCCTGAATCTGCCTCCTTAACTACCTTCCCTGCCTCTATGTCCCTTCTTACATCTGATACTAGACCAATGATTATTTTCCGCTTTGTTATCGGTATAAAAACTGCCCACTGCCCAGATATCCCAGAATGCACCGGATTCACGGCTACAGATGCCATTTTTAAAAAGTCATTACACTCTTGGATTGTCAGTCCGAAACTGCCCTGGACATGACGGCGGGGTTGTGGAGGGGGTTGGGGGGGTGGGGGCGGGGGGTGAGATGGGTAGATTGGGAAACGTAGTAAACTGAGGGCCCCACTTTCTGACTGAACCGCTGAGGTTCTGGTGGATGGCATGGTGCAGGACAGGGACATTTTCTTCCTCCAGGATAAATACACAAAATCTTTTCCCTGGGGTCGGGGAGTCCAGAACTAGAGGGCATAGGTTTAGGGTGAGAGGGGAAAGATATAAAAGAGACATAAGGGGCAACTTTTTCACGCAGAGGGTGGTGCTTGTAATAAATGAGCTGCAAGAGGATGTGGTGGAGGCTGGTACAATTGCAACATTTAAGAGGCATTTGGATGGGTATATGAATAGGAAGGGTTTGGAGGGATATTGGCCAGGTGCTGGCAGGTGGGACTGGATTGGATTGGGATATCTGGTCGGCTTGGACGGGTTGGACCGAAGCGTCTGTTTCCATGCTGAACATCTCTATGACTCTATGACTGACGCGGGAAGCCATGGCACCAGACCTGCAAGCTTGTCTGAGATTGATCCGTGGGCCAGTGAGGTGCCAGCCTTCTGGGTGAGTGCCCAACAGTGTAGGAAGGACGTCAGTGACGAGGGTAAGTGCCACCATCTGCAGTTTGTGACCTTGCCCCCCTCTGTGTGTGTGTGTGTGTGTGTGTGTGTGTGTGTCTCTGTTACTGCACGCACCTCCCACCAAGACTCATGTTCTCCCACTCTCACTGAATGCAGCACCTTGCCTCCATTTCTATCTGACGTCTTCGCTGTCCCGCTCGTCAGCTCTGCCTGGTGTCTGTGCTGCCCACTCACTCACTCAGGACACCTCCCCACCTTTCCCTCAGCTGTCCCAGCACTAACAGCTGTACAAACCACTTCCAGCTCCCTAATATCTCTTGATAATTCTCTCATTCCAGAAGGAACTATCTCACAATAGGACACAAAGAGCCAAGAGGGGTATGAGACAGCCCAACATTCATCTCCTCACTCCCTCGCAGGGGAAGGATCCTGACCCTAACAACCACGAGTGGCTGACTGGCAGTGTCCAGGCTCCCGAGCTGGGATCTGAGACTCCCCCTGACTCACTTTGCTGGGCACCGTGACTGAATGTTGACAATGATATTCAGATTTCTGAGTTTGTGTCTGTGCTAAACACCAAGACAATATAGCAGGCGGGTGAGCCTGGTAGCTCTCGCTGAGGGGAAACACTTTTGAGGGCCGAGTTAGACAAGGCAATAATTCTGTGAGTATTCAAGTCAGTTCAAAGTGAGTGTGTACAAACACGGAATGAGCAACCCAGAGGGCCAGCCCATGAGCTGGGTGGGTGTCGCTGAGCACACTGTCCTTGCAGCAACATTGCAATGCGAGTTGTCAGTGCACCCTGAGCTGCAGCATTGAAGGACAGAAGCGTACTGTCAGTGGGTCAGAGATGTGCTGGGATGGCATGGTGAGGCTGGCATGTGACAGATGCCAGCATTGGTGGGTGTGGAGTGCATGCAGCTTCTGTTCATGCGGCGTCCCCCAAAACGTTGGTGTCCAGACTAGAAGTCTGTAGAAGAGAGCCACGAGATGGAGTCACCAGGTACCAGGTTGACATTCATGTCAAATTCTCCATATTGAGTTTCCCCACAGTGGGGGAGGATATGAAGCTGCAAGTTGATGAGTGGGGGGGAGGGATCCACAATAATGTGGCTGTTGATCATTAGTAATCATTCAGTGAGCATCTCGCCTCTCCCGCGCTCAAATCCTTTCTTAAAGAACAGTCCAGTACAGGAACAGGCCCTTCAGCCCAGCAAGCCCACATTGACACATGATGCCCTTCCAAAGTTAAAACAAAAGTTTTTGCTCCAATACCTTCTATGTCATTCTGTTCCCTACTTACTCATACTTGTGCCAAGATCCCTCTTAAACCTTGCTATATTGGCTTCTTCCCCTCTATCAGTGCATTCCAGACACTTTCACATTCTGTCTGGAACAGCAAAAAAAATCCTTACCTATCACATCTCCTGAACTTTCTCCCTTTTACCTAAAACCTACGGTCCTGAGTAATTGATATTTCTACTCTGGGAAAAAGCCTCTAACTGTCCTTCTATCTATGCCTCTGATAATTTTGTAAATATCTATCAGGTAGCCCCATAGCCAATGATGCCTTGGTGGAAACAAACCATGTGTGTTCAATTTCTCCTTCTGGGTAATACCCTCCAAACCAGACAACATCCTGGTCAAACCTTTCCATACCCTCACCAACACTTCAACTTCATGTGGCAAACAGTACTGTACCCAATATTATAAATGTACCTCGAACTATGTTTCTCTACAGCTGCAATATGACCTGTTAACTTTCATACTGCATGCTCTGATGCCTGTCTGCAAGTTTGCCATCAGTCTTCTTGATCACCCTATCCACCCGTGTTGCCACTTTCAGGGAACTGAGGAGCTGTACACCTGGATCCCTTCGGATGTTGATGCAATCAGTAGTTTTTCCATCCACTCTATTCTTCTCTGCTGCATTAGATCTTCTAAAACGCATCATGTCGCAACTGTCCAGATAAAGTTGCATTTGTGTTTTCTCTGTCCAAGTCTGCAGCTGACCTGCATCCTGCTGTATTCTCTGGAAATCATCCTCACAATCTGCAACTGCGCCAATCTATTTACAGATCTCCAGTCACAAAAACACTGTTCCACCACTACTCTGTCTTCAATGAGCAAGCAGTTCTCTATCCATCTTACTAACTGACCGCTGATCCCCTTTCACCTCACCTTCTATATGAGCCTGCATAAGGAACCATATCAAAGGCCTTGCTAAGGTCCAAATGGCCAACATCCAGCCCCATGCTCTCATTAATCAATTTTGTCACTTCCTCAAAATAGTCAATCAATTTTGCGAGACAGGATATTCCCCACACAACTGTATTACCTGTTGCTAGTCAATCCAGATTAGAGTACGGTTGGATCTGCACTCATTCAGACAAGTGATTATTCCATCATATTCCTCACATGAACCTTGGAGAGTAGATTAGATTCCTTACAGTGTGGAAACAGGCCCTTCGGCCTAACCAGTCCACGTCAACCCTCCGAAGAGTAAGCCACCCACATCCATTTCCTTCTGACTAAAGCACTTAACAATTTAGTATGGCCAATTCCCCTGGCCTGCACATCTTTGGACTGTGGGAGGAAACCCATGCAGACACGGGGTGAATGTGCAAACTCCACACAGTTAGTCACCCAAGGCCAGAATTGAACCCAAGACCTTGGCACTGTAAGGTAGCAGCCCTAAAAACTGAGTTACCATGCCCCTCACAATCGGGGAGGTATGTTGGGCTGTGATGGTTACTGTACAGTAGGAGGTATGTTAGGCCGTTATGGTTACGTTACAGTGGGAGGTATATTGGGCCGTTATGGTTACTGTACAGTGGAGGAAAGTCGGGCCGTGATGGTTAATGTGCGGTGGGGGGTATGTCCAGGCTGTGATGGTTACTGTACAGTCGGAGCTATGTCAGGCTGTGACGGTTACTGTACAGTGGGAGGTATGTCAGGCTGTGACGGTTACTGTACAGTGGGAGGTATGTCGGGCCGTGATGATTTCTGTACAGTGGGAGTTATGTCTGGCTGTGAAGTTGCAGACTGCTTGAGCTGTACAGAGTATGATTCTGCTGCTGCCGATGGCCTTCTGCACCTCATGGCTGCATCATCATTGGTTATTCAATCTGTATAAAGTCTGTCCCATTCAGTACTCAAGGGGCTACATATCATGGTGAGGAGGGACTGCAAAATGTGAAGGTAGTCCTTGCTCCCCATTTTGGAGTAACCATTCTTACTGATATTTGAGATGGAGAGGTGTATCTGCAGCAGGCAGATCAGTGACGATGTGGTCAATTATATGTTTCCCTTTTATTGATTCCACCATAACGTCCCACAGAGCAGTCTAGCAGCCACAGGATCCAGCACCAATGCTGAGCACTATCATTAGACTGGATTCCCGACAGAATGGGAACTGGCCCTTCGGCCCAACCAGTCCACACCGACCCCTCCGAAGAGCAACACACACTCCTCTGACTAAAGCATGAACACTATGGGCAGTTTACCATGGCCAATTCACCCGAGCTGTCATCTTTGGACTGTGGGAGGAAACCCACGCAAGTGCAGGGAGAATGGGCAAACGCCCAACCGGTAGTTGCCCACGGCTGGAACCGAATCTGATTCAACAGCAAAGCTGTTGAAAATGACTTTGAGGAAAAGCCAGAATTCAGACACAGTGTTATTGGGCCTCACTACGACCTCCAAAACACTGGCCATCTCCAAAATCTGTACAGAGAGCTCCCAAACTGGAGCTGGGCAGTTACTCACACAATCCCTCACAATAGACTGGTTAGAGACATACCTGAACAACAGGGAGATGTGTGTGGGGCAGATTGGTCAATGGACTAGCACATGGCGCTGGTCCAGACACAGTTCAATATTTATAACAACGACCTGTAAACAGCCATGTCTTGCAAGTATATCTCTTCTTGTGTTCCACCTAAACTCTGTAATTCTGCACCTTGGCCCTGATCCTGAATGAAGGTGTTATAAAGGTGATGGGCTCCTGCAGCACATGGCATCTTACATTGAATCCTTCATAAACCATATCTAGTGCATGTTAGCCCCACAATGTCAGTATTCAAACAGAATTGTGCAGCTCCATTGATGACCAGCGTGATGCCAGCCCAATGTCCTTGTGTATGACTTGAGCTGGAAATCTCTGTGTAAATGGTTGCAGCATTGTTCTAACCGTTAACAGCCATTAAGTAAAGTCTCTTTACTGAAGTTCCGATATCCTTTCTAATACCAAATTTAAGATTGTTCAAGAAACACAAAATTCACCCATTTATTCAGTACACTGTTATAATAACAATATGATGAAAACTCACAGTAAGTAGCATTGAAATGATGAGTCTCATTGCCACACCCAAGACCAAATTATTATTAAGTACAAGGACTTTGAAAATACACAATTACTTTCCCTTTTATAAATATTGTTAACTAATAGTCTATTCTCCTGCTCCTCAGATGCTGCCTGAACGTCCCAGTTTTTTTTCAGAACCACACTTTTTGACTCTGATCTCCAGTATCTGCAGTCCTCACTTTCTCCCTGCTAATATTCATCATAATCATTTTCGTGACAACAATGTCACTGTGTGTTTAAACATGTTCCAGTCAGATATGACTACGTTTTCAGTTGCTTCTGTCTATCTCAGAGTTCAGTAATGTGGGATGACAATGCCAGTGTCTGTGATGCTCGGTATGTAGGCCATGCCTCTGAGAGACTGACAGATTGTTTCAAACATCATATCCCTTCAGCTGTTCACAACAAGCAATGTACTGCCTGGACCCAAGCAGCCTGAGCTCATGAAACCCAAAACCGTGTCCAGCATTGAACAGGTCTAGACAATACTTTTATGTTAATTTATTCATGAAATGTGATTTGGACTGCATTTATTGATCGATAGGGAACTTGAAACAGTGACACTGAAGGAACGGCAATATACTTCCCAATCAGGATTGTAGATGGCTTGGAACAGAACGCGAACATGGTGGGGGTCCCATGTATCTGCTTTCCTTGTCCTTCTCGATGGTCGGGGGTTCAGAGGTACGTTGTAAGCAGCCTTGGTAAATTTCTGCAGAACACCCTGTAGATGGCAGGTATTGCTGCTACTGAGTGTCAGTGGATGAGGGGTGAAGTTGCACTCACACAGGCAAATGGAAGTATTTAATCACACACACATTCAACATGTGTCTTAGCAATAGTAATGTCACTGTTAAGCACACGCCTGCATATTTCCAGGTCCTATTATATTTGGACAAGGACTGCTTCAGTATCTGAGTAAATCACGAATGGTGTTGAATACTGTCCAATCATTGGCAAACATCCTCACTTGTGATTTTACAGTCATTTATGAAGCAGCTAGAAATTATAGGGCCTAGGGCAGAGAGCATTCTTATAGCTCACTGATGCTGTCCCTCTCTCTGAGTTAGGAAGCTTGCTTCGAGTTCCACCTGCTCCAGAGGAATCTAACAACATATCTGAATGGAATAATATTTCAATATCTACCACACGGAGCTGCGTGAGGATTTGGTTAGCTCAATCAGTTGGTTGGTTGGTTGGTTTATAATGCAGATTAATTCCAACAGCGTGGGTTCAATTCCTGGGGTGACTAAAGGACTGTCCTACTCAATCTCTCCCTTACGTGCGGTATGATGACTGTCCAGTTAACCTACTGCCAGTTGCCTCTATCATCCTGGAGGAGTATGGTGCCCTACCTTTCCGTTTCTGATCTACAGGCTTACCCAGAAACCCCGCCCCTGGGGAACTGCGGCTGAGATGGTTGCTCTCCACCAACCCCAGCCACCTTCCTTTGTACCAGGTATAACTTCTGTCAGTGCAGACAATTCCTATTTGCTCCAGGTTTGCCGTTAATCCTGGATACGACATTTGGTCAAATGCAGTTATGATCATGTAAAAAGTGCAGTAACTGTCACCTCACCTCTTGAATTTAGCTCTGTTCTCTTTATGTACATCGTTAAACCAAGGCTTCAATTAGCCCAAGGGATGGGAGCCCAAACTGAGCTATACCGAGCAGGTTAGTAGTGAGGAAGTGCTGCTTGAGCCCACTTTAGATGACATCTGCCATCCCTTTATTAATGACAGGGATTAGAGCAATGCAGCAGTCATTGATTGTCTGATGTTTTGTCTTGTGTCTACAGAACACACCCCATAGTTTGTCACATTGTCAGGTAGGTCCCAGTGCTGTATCCCAGCAGGAATAGCCTGAATGGAATGTTATCAAGGCCCACAGCCTTTGCATTCTCCAAACCTTTCAGCTGAATGTAAATACCACACAAAGTGAATCGGATTAGCTGAAGACTGCCATCTGGAGGAGACTAAAATAGATCATCCCATCTATATTTCTGTCTGAACATTGTTGTGCAAGTTTCAGCCTTAGCTTTTCTATTATTGTGCTGGGCTCTTCAATCTTTGAGGAAGGTGGTATTTGTGGATTCTTCTCCTCCAGTCAGTTGTGTGATTGTCCACCACCACTCACACGGATTACAAAGATTAGGTCTGATTTATTGGATAGATCTGTGTATCATTTGCCATTTATACCATGTGGTGAGTAAGTGGCCCAATTTAGTAACTTCATCTCGTTCTGAGGTGTATTTGGCGCTACTATAGGCAGACCCTCCTGTATTCTCCATTTAACAAGGGTGTATCCCTGGCTTGATGGTCAGGATAAAGTGGAGTGTACACCAGGCAGTGATAGTGAAAATTATACTGGAGTACAATTCTGCTGCTGTTGGTAATGACCCGAACCACCTCACATAGGCCAGTGCAAAATTCCAAATTCTATTGGAAATCTGCCCTGTTTAGCACAGTGATGGTGTCACGTATACACAGGGAGTCTTCACGATGTAAACGTGGAAAATGTCTCCATAAATACTGTGTGCAGTCGTCACCGTTCGCAACACGATCATTGAACAATGTGTCTGCAGCCGGTAGGTTGGTGATGGTGAGGTCAAGGATGTTTCTCCCTATCAGTCGTTCACCCTGACCCGGTGCAGACGCAGTGAAGCAGTTGTGTCCTTTTGAACGCGACCACCTCGATCAGTACTGCTGCTGCTGAGCTCCTCGTGGTAGTGGTTTTGAAATGTCTCACCCAGCATCCATCCACCAGCTCTGTCAGTCTCTCAGTCCTTCCGCCAAGTGTTGTTCAATGTAGAGGGACACTGATCCACCAGATCAGGCAGGGGAGTCAGCAGGAGGTTTCTGTGTCAGTGTTTGACCTGACACCGTGAGGTTGAGGGAGGGAGTCAGCAGGAGGTTTCTGTGTCAGTGTTTGATCTGACACAGTGAGGCTGAGGGAGGGGAGTCAGCAGGAGGTTTCTGTGTCAGTGTTTGATCTGACCCCGTGAGGCTGAGGGAGGGGGGTCAGCAGGAGGTTTCTGTGTCAGTGTTTGATCTGACCCCGTGAGGCTGAGGGAGGGGGGTCAGCAGGAGGTTTCTGTGTCAGTGTTTGATCTGACACCGTGAGGCTGAGGGAGGGGGGTCAGCAGGAGGTTTCTGTGTCAGTGTTTGATCTGACACCGTGAGGCTGAGGGAGGGGGGGGGTCAGCAGGAGGTTTCTGTGTCAGTGTTTGATCTGACACCGTGAGGCTGAGGGAGGGGGGGGTCAGCAGGAGGTTTCTGTGTCAGTGTTTGATCTGACACCGTGAGGCTGAGGGAGGGGTGGGTCAGCAGGAGGTTTCTGTGTCAGTGTTTGATCAGACACCGTGAGGCTGAGGGAGGGGGGGGTCAGCAGGAGGTTTCTGTGTCAGTGTTTGATCTGACCCCGTGAGGCTGAGGGAGGGGGGTCAGCAGGAGGTTTCTGTGTCAGTGTTTGATCTGACACCGTGAGTCTGAGGGAGGGGAGTCAGCAGGAGGTTTCTGAGTCAGTGTTTGATCTGACACCGTGAGGCTGAGGGAGGGGGGTCAGCAGGAGGTTTCTGTGTCAGTGTTTGATCTGACACCGTGAGGCTGAGGGAGGGGAGGGGGGTCAGCAGGAGGTTTCTGTGTCAGTGTTTGATCAGACACCGTGAGGCTGAGGGAGGGGGGGGTCAGCAGGAGGTTTCTGTGTCAGTGTTTGATTTGACACCGTGAGGCTGAGGGAGGGGGGTCAGCAGGAGGTTTCTGTGTCAGTGTTTGATCTGACCCCGTGAGGCTGAGGGAGGGAGGTCAGCAGGAGGTTTCTGTGTCAGTGTTTGATCTGACACCGTGAGGCTGAGGGAGGGAGGTCAGCAGGAGGTTTCTGTGTCAGTGTTTGATCTGACCCCGTGAGGCTGAGGGAGGGGGGTCAGCAGGAGGTTTCTGTGTCAGTGTTTGATCTGACACCGTGAGGCTGAGGGAGGGAGGTCAGCAGGAGGTTTCTGTGTCAGTGTTTGATCTGACACCGTGAGGCTGAGGGAGGGGGGTCAGCAGGAGGTTTCTGTGTCAGTGTTTGATCTGACCCCGTGAGGCTGAGGGAGGGGGGGGGTCAGCAGGAGGTTTCTGTGTCAGTGTTTGATCTGACACCGTGAGGCTGAGGAAGGGGGGGGGGTCATCAGGAGGTTTCTGTGTCAGTGTTTGATCTGACCCCGTGAGGCTGAGGGAGGGGGGGGGGGGTCAGCAGGAGGTTTCTGTGTCAGTGTTTGATCTGACCCCGTGAGGCTGAGGGAGGGGGGGAGTCAGCAGGAGGTTTCTGTGTCAGTGTTTGATCTGACCCCGTGAGGCTGAGGGAGGGGGGTCAGCAGGAGGTTTCTGTGTCAGTGTTTGATCTGACACCGTGAGGCTGAGGGAGGGGAGTCAGAAGGAGGTTTCTGTGTCAGTGTTTGATCTGACACCGTGAGGCTGAGGGAGGGGGGGGTCAGCAGGAGGTTTCTGTGTCAGTGTTTGATCTGACACCGTGAGGCTGAGGGAGGGGGGTCAGCTGGAGGTTTCTGTGTCAGTGTTTGATCTGACACCGTGAGGCTGAGGGAGGGGTGGGTCAGCAGGAGGTTTCTGTGTCAGTGTTTGATCAGACACCGTGAGGCTGAGGGAGGGGGGTCAGCAGGAGGTTTCTGTGTCAGTGTTTGATCTGACACCGTGAGGCTGAGGGAGGGGAGTCAGCAGGAGGTTTCTGTGTCAGTGTTTGATCAGACACCGTGAGGCTGAGGGAGGGGGGTCAGCAGGAGGTTTCTGTGTCAGTGTTTGATCTGACACCGTGAGTCTGAGGGAGGGGGGTCAGCAGGAGGTTTCTGTGTCAGTGTTTGATCTGACACCGTGAGGCTGAGGGAGGGGGGTCAGCAGGAGGTTTCTGTGTCAGTGTTTGATCTGACACCGTGAGTCTGAGGGAAGGGAGTCAGCAGGAGGTTTCTGTGTCAGTGTTTGATCAGACACCGTGAGGCTGAGGGAGGGGGGTCAGCAGGAGGTTTCTGTGTCAGTGTTTGATCTGACACCGTGAGTCTGAGGGAGGGGGGTCAGCAGGAGGTTTCTGTGTCAGTGTTTGATCTGACACCGTGAGGCTGAGGGGGGGGTCAGCAGGAGGTTTCTGTGTCAGTATTTGATCTGACACCGTGAGGCTGAGGGAGGGGAGGGGGGTCAGCAGGAGGTTTCTGTGTCAGTGTTTGATCTGACCCCGTGAGGCTGAGGGAGGGGTGGGTCAGCAGGAGGTTTCTGTGTCAGTGTTTGATGTGACACCGTGAGGCTGAGGGAGGGGGGTCAGCAGGAGGTTTCTGTGTCAGTGTTTGATCTGACACCGTGAGGCTGAGGGGGGGGGGTGGGGTCAGCAGGAGGTTTCTGTGTCAGTGTTTGATCTGACACCATGAGGCTGAGGGAGGGGGGTCAGCAGGAGGTTTCTGTGTCAGTGTTTGATCTGACCCCGTGAGGCTGAGGGAGGGGGGTCAGCAGGAGGTTTCTGTGTCAGTGTTTGATCAGACACCGTGAGGCTGAGAGAGGGGGGGGGTCAGCAGGAGGTTTCTGTGTCAGTGTTTGATCTGACACCGTGAGGCTGAGGGAGGGGGGTCAGCAGGAGGTTTCTGTGTCAGTGTTTGATCTGACACCGTGAGGCTGAGGGAGGGGAGTCAGCAGGAGGTTTCTGTGTCAGTGTTTGATCTGACACCGTGAGGCTGAGGGAGGGGGGTCAGCAGGAGGTTTCTGTGTCAGTGTTTGATCTGACCCCGTGAGGCTGAGGGAGGGGGGGGGGGTCAGCAGGAGGTTTCTGTGTCAGTGGTTGATCTGACACCGTGAGGCTGAGTGAGGGGGGGTGGTCAGCAGGAGGTTTCTGTGTCAGTGTTTGATCTGACACCGTGAGGCTGAGGGAGGGGGGTCAGCAGGAGGTTTCTGTGTCAGTGTTTGATCTGACCCCGTGAGGCTGAGGGAGGGGGGGTGGTCAGCAGGAGGTTTCCGTGTCAATGTTTGATCTGACACCGTGAGGCTGAGGGGTGGGGGTCAGCAGGAGGTTTCTGTGTCAGTGTTTGATCAGACACCGTGAGGCTGAGGGAGGGGGGGGTCAGCAGGAGGTTTCTGTGTCAGTGTTTGATCGGACACGGTGAGGCTGAGGGGGGGTGGTCAGCAGGAGGTTTCTGTGTCAGTGTTTGATCTGATACCGTGAGGCTGAGGGGGGGGGGGTCAGCAGGAGGTTTCTGTGTCAGATTTTGATCTGACACCGTGAGGCTGAGGGAGGGGGGTCAGCAGGAGGTTTCTGTGTCAGTGTTTGATCTGACACCGTGAGGCTGAGGGAGGGGGGTCAGCAGGAGGTTTCTGAGTCAGTGTTTGATCTGACACCGTGAGGCTGAGGGAGGGGGGGGGGTCAGCAGGAGGTTTCTGTGTCAGTGTTTGATCTGACACCATGAAGCTGAGGGAGGGGGGGGGGGGGTCAGCAGGAGGTTTCTGTGTCAGTGTTTGATCTGACACCGTGAGGCTGAGGGAGGGGGGGGGGTCAGCAGGAGGTTTCTGTGTCAGTGTTTGATCTGACACCGTGAGGCTGAGGGAGGGGGGTCAGCAGGAGGTTTCGGTGTCAGTGTTTGATCTGACACCGTGAGGCTGAGGGAGGTGGGGGTCAGCAGGAGGTTTCTGTGTCAGTGTTTGATCTGATACCGTGAGGCTGAGGGAGGGGGGTCAGCAGGAGGTTTCGGTGTCAGTGTTTGATCTGATACCGTGAGGCTGAGGGAGGGGGGTCAGCAGGAGGTTTCTGTGTCAGTGTTTGATCTGACACCGTGAGGCTGAGGGAGGTGGGGGTCAGCAGGAGGTTTCTGTGTCAGTGTTTGATCTGACACCGTGAGGCTGAGGGAGGGGGGTCAGCAGGAGGTTTCTGTGTCAGTGTTTGATCTGACACCGTGAGGCTGAGGGAGGGGGGTCAGCAGGAGGTTTCGGTGTCAGTGTTTGATCTGATACCGTGAGGCTGAGGGAGGGGGGGGGGGTCAGCAGGAGGTTTCTGTGTCAGTGTTTGATCTGACCCCGTGAGGCTGAGGGGGGGGGGTGGGGGGGTCAGCAGGATGTTTCTGTGTCAGTGTTTGATCTGACACCGTGAGGCTGAGGGGGGGGGGGGTGGGGGGGTCAGCAGGATGTTTCTGTGTCAGTGTTTGATCTGACCCCGTGAGGCTGAGGGGGGGGGGGGTGGGGGGGTCAGCAGGATGTTTCTGTGTCAGTGTTTGATCTGACCCCGTGAGGCTGAGGGGGGGGGGGGTGGGGGGGTCAGCAGGATGTTTCTGTGTCAGTGTTTGATCTGACACCGTGAGGCTGAGGGAGGGGGGTCAGCAGGAGGTTTCTGTGTCAGTGTTTGATCTGACCCCGTGAGGCTGAGGGGGGGGGTGGGGGGGTCAGCAGGATGTTTCTGTGTCAGTGTTTGATCTGACACCGTGAGGCTGAGGGAGGGGGGTCAGCAGGAGGTTTCTGTGTCAGTGTTTGATCTGACCCCGTGAGGCTGAGGGAGGGGGGGGGTCAGCAGGAGGTTTCTGTGTCAGTGTTTGATCTGACACCGTGAGGCTGAGGGAGGGGAGTCAGCAGGAGGTTTCTGTGTCAGTGTTTGATCAGACACCGTGAGGCTGAGGGAGGGGGGGGTCAGCAGGAGGTTTCTGTGTCAGTGTTTGATTTGACACCGTGAGGCTGAGGGGGGATGGTCAGCAGGAGGTTTCTGTGTCAGTGTTTGATCTGACGCCGTGAGGCTGAGGGAGGGGGGTCAGCAGGAGGTTTCTGTGTCAGTGTTTGATCTGACGCCGTGAGGCTGAGGGAGGGGGGTCAGCAGGAGGTTTCTGTGTCAGTGTTTGATCTGACACCGTGAGGCTGAGGGAGGGGGGTCAGCAGGAGGTTTCTGTGTCAGTGTTTGATCTGACCCCGTGAGGCTGAGGGAGGGGGGGGTCAGCAGGAGGTTTCTGTGTCAGTGTTTGATCTGACACCGTGAGGCTGAGGGAGGGGGGTCAGCAGGAGGTTTCTGTGTCAGTGTTTGATCTGACACCGTGAGGCTGAGGGAGTGGAGTCAGCAGGAGGTTTCTGTGTCAGTGTTTGATCTGACCCCGTGAGGCTGAGGGAGGGGGGGGGTCAGCAGGAGGTTTCTGTGTCAGTATATGATCTGACACCGTGAGGCTGAGGGAGGGGAGTCAGCAGGAGGTTTCTGTGTCAGTGTTTGATCTGACACCGTGAGGCTGAGGGAGGGGGTCAGCAGGAGGTTTCTGTGTCAGTGTTTGATCTGACACCGTGAGGCTTAGGGAGGGGGGGTCAGCAGGAGGTTTCTGTGTCAGTGTTTGATCTGACACCGTGAGGCTGAGGGAGGGGGTCAGCAGGAGGTTTCTGTGTCAGTGTTTGATCTGACACCGTGAGGCTGAGGGAGGGGAGTCAGCAGGAGGTTTTTGTGTCAGTGTTTGATCTGACACCGTGAGGCTGAGGGAGGGGGGTGGGTCAGCAGGAGGTTTCTGTGTCAGTGTTTGATCTGACACCGTGAGGCTGAGGGAGGGGGGTCAGCAGGAGGTTTCTGTGTCAGTGTTTGATCTGACACCGTGAGGCTGAGGGAGGGGTCAGCAGGAGGTTCCTGTGTCAGTGTTTGATCTGACACCGTGAGGCTGAGGGAGGGGAGTCAGCAGGTGGTTTCTGTGTCAGTGTTTGATCTGACACCGTGAGGCTGAGGGAGGGGGGTCAGCAGGAGGTTTCTGTGTCAGTGTTTGATCTGACACCGTGAGGCTGAGGGAGGGGGGGGGTCAGCAGGAGGTTTCTGTGTCAGTGTTTGATCTGACACCGTGAGGCTGAGGGAGGGGGGTCAGCAGGAGGTTTCTGTGTCAGTGTTTGATCTGACACCGTGAGGCTGAGGAAGGGGTTGGTCAGCAGGAGGTTTCTGTGTCAGTGTTTGATCTGACACCGTGAGGCTGAGGGAGGGGGGGGAGTCTGCAGGAGGTTTCTGTGTCAGTGTTTGATCTGACACCGTGAGGCTGAGGGAGGGGGGAGGGTGTCAGCAGGAGGTTTCTGTGTCAGTGTTTGATCTGACAATGTGAGGCTGAGGGAGGGGAGTCAGCAGGAGGTTTCTGTGTCAGTGTTTGATCTGACCCCGTGAGGCTGAGGGAGGGGAGTCAGCAGGTGGTTTCTGTGTCAGTGTTTGATCTGACACCGTGAGGCTGAGGGAGGGAGGGGGGTCAGCAGGAGGTTTCTGTGTCAGTGTTTGATCTGTCACCGTGAGGCTGAGGGAGGGGAGTCAGCAGGAGGTTTCTGTGTCAGTGTTTGATCTGACCCCGTGAGGCTGAGGGAGGGGAGTCAGCAGGAGGTTTCTGTGTCAGTGTTTGATCTGACACCGTGAGGCTGAGGGAGGGAGGGGGGTCAGCAGGAGGTTTCTGTGTCAGTGTTTGATCTGTCACCGTGAGGCTGAGGGAGGGGAGTCAGCAGGAGGTTTCTGTGTCAGTGTTTGATCTGACCCCGTGAGGCTGAGGGAGGGGAGTCAGCAGGAGGTTTCTGTGTCAGTGTTTGATCTGACACCGTGAGGCTGAGGGAGGGGAGTCAGCAGGAGGTTTCTGTGTCAGTGTTTGATCTGACACCGTGAGGCTGAGGGAGGGGGGGTCAGCAGGAGGTTTCTGTGTCAGTGTTTGATCTGACACCGTGAGGCTGAGGGAGGGGGGGTCAGCAGGAGGTTTCTGTGTCAGTGTTTGATCTGACACCGTGAGGCTGAGGGAGGGGGGTCAGCAGGAGGTTTCTGTGTCAGTGTTTGATCTGACACCGTGAGGCTGAGGGAGGGGGGGGTCAGCAGGAGGTTTCTGTGTCAGTGTTTGATCTGACACCGTGAGGCTGAGGGAGGGGAGTCAGCAGGAGGTTTCTGTGAGAGTGTTTGATCTGACACCGTGAGGCTGAGGGGGGGGTCAGCAGGAGGTTTCTGTGTCAGTGTTTGATCTGACACCGTGAGGCTGAGGGAGGGGGGGGGTCAGCAGGAGGTTTCTGTGTCAGTGTTTGATCTGACACCATGAGGCTGAGGGAGGGGGGTCAGCAGGAGCTTTCTGTGTCAGTGTTTGATCTGACACCGTGAGGCTGAGGGGGGGGTCAGCAGGAGGTTTCTGTGTCAGTGTTTGATCTGACACCGTGAGGCTGAGGGAGGGGGGTCAGCAGGAGGTTTCTGTGTCAGTGTTTGATCTGACACCGTGAGGCTGAGGGAGGGGGGTCAGCAGGAGGTTTCTGTGTCAGTGTTTGATCTGACACCGTGAGGCTGAGGGAGGGGGGTCAGCAGGAGGTTTCTGTGTCAGTGTTTGATCTGACACCGTGAGGCTGAGGGAGGGGGGGGTCAGCAGGAGGTTTCTGTGTCAGTGTTTGATCTGACACCGTGAGGCTGAGGGAGGGGGGTCAGCAGGAGGTTTCTGTGTCAGTGTTTGATCTGACACCGTGAGGCTGAGGGAGGGGGGTCAGCAGGAGGTTTCTGTGTCAGTGTTTGATCTGACACCGTGAGGCTGAGGGAGGGGGTCAGCAGGAGGTTTCTGTGTCAGTGTTTGATCTGACAATGTGAGGCTGAGGGAGGGGAGTCAGCAGGAGGTTTCTGTGTCAGTGTTTGATCTGACACCGTGAGGCTGAGGGAGGGGGGTCAGCAGGAGGTTTCTGTGTCAGTGTTTGATCTGACACCGTGAGGCTGAGGGAGGGGGGGGGGTCAGCAGGAGGTTTCTGTGTCAGTGTTTGATCTGACACCGTGAGGCTGAGGGGGGGGGGGGGTCAGCAGGAGGTTTCTGTGTCAGTGTTTGCTCTGACACCGTGAGGCTGAAGGAGGGGGGTCAGCAGGAGGTTTCTGTGTCAGTGTTTGATCTGACACCGTGAGGCTGAGGGAGGGGGATCAGCCGGAGTTTTCTGTGTCAGTGTTTGATCTGACACCGTGAGGCTGAGGGAGGGGGGGGTCAGCAGGAGGTTTCTGTGTCAGTGTTTGATCTGACACCGTGAGGCTGAGGGAGGGGGGTCAGCAGGAGGTTTCTGTGTCAGTGTTTGATCTGACACCGTGAGGCTGAGGGAGGGGGGTCAGCAGGAGGTTTCTGTGTCAGTGTTTGATCTGACACCGTGAGGCTGAGGGAGGGGGGTCAGCAGGAGGTTTCTGTGTCAGTGTTTGATCTGACACCGTGAGGCTGAGGGGGGGGGTGGTCAGCAGGAGGTTTCTGTGTCAGTGTTTGATCTGACACCGTGAGGCTGAAGGAGGGGGGTCAGCAGGAGGTTTCTGTGTCAGTGTTTGATCTGACACCGTGAGGCTGAGGGAGGGGGGTCAGCAGGAGGTTTCTGTGTCAGTGTTTGATCTGACACCGTGAGGCTGAGGGAGGGGGGGTCAGCAGGAGGTTTCTGTGTCAGTGTTTGATCTGACACCGTGAGGCTGAGGGAGGGGGGGGGGTCAGCAGGTGGTTTCTGTGTCAGTGTTTGATCTGACACCGTGAGGCTGAGGGAGGGGGGGAGTCAGCAGGAGGTTTCTGTGTCAGTGTTTGATCTGACACCGTGAGGCTGAGGGAGGGGGGTGTCAGCAGGTGGTCTCTGTGTCAGTGTTTGATCTGACACCGTGAGGCTGAGGGAGGGGGGTCAGCAGGTGGTTTCTGTGTCAGTATTTGATCTGACACAATGAGCTTCAAACCTCCTCCAAACTTACCCCCTTCACTATCTCTCTTTCCTTCCCCAAACCCTACATTCCTCTCTATCTCTATAACCTCCTCCAAAACTTCCACCCATCCCATCTATATAACTTCCTCCAGCCCCTACTGCCTTCGCTATCTCTATAACACCCTCCATGCACTGTACCCCTTTTATATCTCTCTAACTTCCTCCAAACCCGACACCCCTCCCTATCTCCTTAACCCTTGCCAAATACTGCACCCCTTCCTAACTCTCTAAACTCCTCCAATCACTACTCCCTTCCTTATCTCTTCAACCTACTCTAGCCCCTGCACCACACTCTATTTCCTTCACCCATTCTAAACCCTGCTCTCCTCCCTATATTTCTGAACCCTCTAAACCCTACACTTCTCCCTACTTACTCAACCCCACCAAACCCTTTCCCTATCCATCTAGTCACATCCAATCCCTACACCCTTCCCTATCTCACTAACCTGTTCGAACCCTATGCTACTCCGTATCTCTCTCAAACCCTGCACGCCTCCCTATCTCTCTAAACCCTCTAAACCTACACATTTCCCTATCCGTCTAACCCCCTCCAATCCGTAACTCTTCTCTATCTCTCCAACCTTCTTCAAACCCTATACTACTCCACAACTCTCACAAACACTGCACGCCTCCCTATCCCTCTAATCCACTCCAAACCCTACACGCCTCCCAAAATCTCTAAGTCCCTTCCAAATCATAAACTACTCCCTATCTCTCTCAACCCGCTCATACTACCCGCTAATGTTTTTTCAAGCCTCATATTTACGCTTCTACTTCCGTTTTAAGTTTAGCCCTACACATATGGGAGTTGCCTCCATTGACCTGCTCAATTTGTACCTGCTTTAAGCTTCTCTTTCCGATTTAATTCCCTTCTTACTGCAGCAACTGACTCCATAATGACTAATAATGCATCACCACCTCTTCCTTTACCCCTCTCCTGTGCTACCTATAGTTCTTGCACCGCAGAATATTGAGTTGTCAGCCCTGACCTCCCTCAAGCACATCTTTGTAATGGCAAAAATGTCACAATTCCACGTGTCACCGCGTTCCCTTATCACATCTCTCTGTCCGATAACATACCCAACATTAAGGGAAAGCACATCCACCCTCGAATATATCACCTAGAATACTCTGTACTTCGGAGTTCTTCAGTCATTGACTGCTCGTTATCAAGCTGCCTAATTCATGAAACAAAACTGTAACTCTGGGACTGAATGAATATTTGTTGAATAGGAATTTCGTTTTCAGTAAATGTATTCATCAAATGCAACTTTCCAGAACTGAACGGTCAGCTCTAAATACAGCGAGTTTCTGCTGATTAATTGCCTGCTGAGTGTGTAGAGGGGACAGCCCTTTGTAATGGAGAAAGTGAGGACTGCAGATGCTGGTGATCAGAGTCATAAAGTATGGCGCTGGAAAAGCACAACATATCAGGTGACATTTGAGGAGCAGGAGAGTCAAAGCTTTGGGCATCAGCCTTTCATCAGGAAGGCATTGGTGCCTTCCCATGTTTTCCATTCCATGATTAACAGGTTATAGGGAACCATATGTGTCCAGGAAAGCAGCACTGTATAGAGCCCGGAAATGGAAAGCAGTCAATCAGATAGTTGGACAGTGAGTCGACATGGTGAGGTGAAGTACAGACTGATTGAAATACAAACATCGGGATAGATAAATCTCCTAGGCGAGACGGGATCCACCCTGGCTTACTACAGGAAGAGAGGGAATAGATTATTGCACCTTTGGAGATGATCTTTGCGTCCTCACTCTCCATTGGAGTCGTGCCAGATGATTGGAGGGAGGCAAATGTTACTCCCTTGTTCAGGAAGTGGAATAAAGTTAATCCAGAGAATTACAGACCAGTCAGTTTACATCAGCATTGGGCAAAGTTTTGGAGAGGATTCTGAGAGACAGAATTTATGATTACTTGTAAATCATAGTTTGGTTAGAAATAGTCAGCATGGCTTTGTGAGGGGCAGGTCATGCCTCACAAACCTTACTGAATTCTTTGAGAATGGGATCAAACACATTGAAGAAGCGAGAGTAGTGGATGTGGAGTACATGGTTTTTAACCAGGCGTTTGATAAATTTCCCCACGGTAGGTTCATTCAGAAAGTAAGGACGCATCAGATATAGGGAAACCGGCCTGTCTTGATGCAGAATAGACTGGTCCATAGAAGACAGAGGGGGATGGTAAATGGCAAGTATTCAGTCTGGAGGTCGGTGACCATTGGTGATCCATTGGGATCGGTTCTGGGGCCTCTGCTGTTTGTGATATTTATAAATGACTTCGATGAGGAAGAGGGAAGGTAGATGAGTAAGTTTTTCAAATTAACAAAGTATGATGGAATTGTGGGTAGTGTGGAGGGCTATTGGAGTTTGCACAGGACATTGACAGGATGCTGAACTGGGCTGATAAGATACAGTTGGAGTTCAACCTGGAAAATTGTGAAGCGATTCAGTTTGGAAGATCAAATTTGAATGCATAATACACGGTTAAATGTAGGATTCATACATTGTGGAAAAACAGTGGGATCTGATGATCCATGTCCTAACTCCCTCAAAGTTGCCACCCAGGTATAAGGTTCTTAAGAAGCCGGATGATGTTTTCATTAGCATGGGGGTTGAGTATAAGCAGTGAGGTTATGCTGCAGCTCTATGGAACCCTGGTGAGATCACACTTAGAATGTTGCGTTCCGTCCTGGTCGCCTCGTTATATGAAAGATGTGGAAGCATTGGTGAGTGTACTGAGGAAATTTATCAGGACGCTGCTTGGACTGGAGGGCAGGTCTTGCAAAGAAAATTCAGGGAACTAGGTTTTTTTCTCATTGGAACGTAAAAGAATGGAACATGACTTGATAGAGGTGGACAAGATGATTAGAGGCATAGATAGAGTGGATAGCCAGAAACTTTCACCCAGGGACGGAAATGCCTATGATGAGGGGGCACGATTTTAAGGTAATTGGAGGAATATTTATGGGAGATGTCCGAGGTAGGTTCTTTACACAGAGAGTGTGGGTGTGTGGATAGGCACATGAATGATCGTATAATGAAAGGTATGTAGGTTAGTCTGATTTTAGAACAGGATAAAATGTCGGCAGGACTCCAAGGGCTGAAGGGCCTGTACTATGATTCCTGTTTCACCAAGCTTGCAGGTGCTCATCAATTCTTGAGTGTGTGAGGGAGTGATGTGTGTGAGATCAGGAAGCTTTGACGAGGTGTTAGGTCAAAACTTACATTTACGTTGTGCATTGTTACAGTCACCTAAGTGCCAGTACAATATGTGAAGGTCACCACACACCAAACAGAATCCGCCAAGTTCAGTTATTAACGTGCTTCTTGGCCTGCCATTTGCTGCTGTTTTCTTCAGATATATTCTGTCTGGTGAACCATGTATTAATCTCTGGCCATCCACAGAGATGTAAAATTTCATTTTAATACTGGTGATAATGAAGGTGACATTTATTGGATATGGTTTCAGAGGTTTCTTTGTGAGACTCAAGACAGTGCATCAGACTGTCAACTTTTTAACGTCTAATTCCCAGCATCCGGTCCAGGGTGCAGATGTATGGAGTCTGGGAGGTAGGCCAGGTGTCAGCCCCATCAGTAAGTTGTGCGGTGTGATGCTGACACTGCATGGCGACACATCTGCCCACTGGGCCAGGCTCTGACTGAAGATGGTTTTATAAAACTTGGTTGCTGGTCAGCCATTGATATCTAATTTGGACATTATTTGTAGCTACACTGAGACCAGTAATAGTCTGTTAGCGAGCTCCCACCTTTCCCAGGGTGGATTCCAAATTATTTGTTGTGAAGAAATGTTTGACCGACTGCCCTGACCCAGGTTAGAAACTCTTTGCACAGATTTAGGAGCAGGTCAGTGTGTCACTCAGCATCACATGCAACTGTGAATTCCAGTAACAGTGTAAATGATTCAAAATCTTTTGGAAGCCATTTTTAGTGTAGCTCATTGCAAGGTGTTGAGTTTACTGACCCGAACAATAATCAACTGTTAGCTATGTTTCGTGAATTGGGCAAAAATGAGATATGAAGTATGATTATTCAACTGAACTATAATCTCTAAAAACAATTAGGTCGATTCTATATTTATGGGAGTAAAGTATAAACTCCTATCAATTTTTTGTAACGCAAAAATAAAGAATGCACAATTTATTTTATATTGAATAAAGAAAATGGTACGTAACTATTATGATCAGAATTATATATTCAATATCAAGATTCAAAACAATGCATTGCCACTCCAACATTTTGAAAATGGTCGGCTTCTGAATGATTACATGTTCGGAGTGAGTAAATGATTGGACAATCAAATAGAATTAGCCCTCGTATACATCTATAGAAAATCAATCAGTTAAATTTCTCAGTGAAATGTACGAGCTTCAGCTAATAGCCAGCAATTGAGAAATGGCAATAATTCAACATGCACTGTGAATGATTTGTTATCAGATTTTAGCGAAGAATAATTTGAAAACAGCCGATTTTTAGGAAGAATGATACTTAATATGAAATGTGGACAGTGAAAAAAGGACATTTTATGATGTGAGGGAAAAGTCAGAGCTTTTCAAAGAGATTTATGCCAAAGCAATGATATATTTGTTTTTGTTATCAGAACATAACATTTAAAATATACATGTTCTTAGTAATAAATAGACTCCATAATGAGACTGACCTTGCAATATTTGCATTTTAAATGTTTATCCTGCACCAAATAATCAGATATTTGCGAGCACTGAAAACGGGAAAAAAATCCGATACTGACTTTTATTGGCATCAGACACATGATAGAGTACAAGCCTTTAAAGTAGAGGAGGAGGCCATTGGCCACTGTGTGTGCACCAGCTCCAGTAATGTTTCCCAAGCACCTTCCATTTGCCAGCCCTATCTCTGTAACCCATTAAATTCATAATTTCCAATTATATATGTCCAATTCTTTATTGAATCGTCATCTACAACTCTCCCAGTCAGTCTAATCCAAATCCTAAGAACTCTCTCAATAAAGAAGTATTTATGTATCTCAGTCCCAGCTCTTTTGCTGACCATTTTGAAATTAGAACTCCTTGATGCTGTAATGCCAACTAACAGAAACAGAGTTTTCCTGTTTTACTCTGCAACTTTCTTCATACTTTTGAGCACTGCGATAAGTTCACATCTTTGTCTATTCTGCTCCAGGAAGAATAAGCCTTGCAAGAACTGTAACAAACACTACATTGGAAAAACAGGCAGAAAACGAGCCACCTGGATGCATGAACAACAACTAGCCAGAAAAAAGACATGACCCACTATCACTCGATCCTTATATACGGATGAGGAAGTATATCATTTTGACTGGGTCTGCACATCCATCTAGGACAAGCCAAACAGAGACACGCACGAGAATTCCTAGAAGCATGGCAATCTAACCGGAACTCTATCAACTAACACATCAATTTTGATTCCATCTA
This sequence comes from Chiloscyllium punctatum, assembly GCF_047496795.1. NCBI lineage: Eukaryota > Metazoa > Chordata > Chondrichthyes > Orectolobiformes > Hemiscylliidae > Chiloscyllium > Chiloscyllium punctatum. The sequence goes on from NC_092751.1 coordinate 26,203,605, forward strand.
ACACTCTCTGAGGAAACGGACCAGGCATGAAATCGCCAATACTAGAAATTACATCACTGACTCAAGGAAATCTAAACACTTAAATAGAAAGTGGGACATAACACTAGCATTTCACCGGAGACTCACTGATAATGTTCACTAGGATAGTGATGAACCATCGGAAAATGAACTTTCCAACTCAGCGAGCAAACAGACATCCAGAAGAAATACAATTTCTCTCAACCTTTCTTTAACTAAATCCTTCATTCCAGTTAACATTCTGACTATAAGGTTATTGGTATTCTTCTGCAAAGTAATGTAGTGTCGGTCTGATTGTGTGTGTGAATGTGTATGTGTGAGAGAGAGACAGAACAATCCTCTGTAATCTCTGAATTACTCCCCGTGCCATATGGAAAACAGGTAAGGATTAGGATGGCGGTATAGCTTAACATGTTGTAAAAATCTAGTTCAGGGTTGCTGGTTTCAGATTTTTGGATTATTGGGAATTTTTCCAAGTCTGGTGGGACCTGTACAAAAAAGACAGATTGCATCTTAACTGGAGGAGCAACAATATCCTTTTGGGGAGCTTTGCTAGTGCATGTCGAATGGATTTAAACTAATAAACCAGGAGTTTGGTAACCAAAGCAGCGGGTCAGAAACTGAGTAGAAGGTCGAGATGAATAGCACATCAGGCATGTCCAGTCTAATGACCATGCTGAGGGAAGGAATCCTATCAGTTCACATTGTGAGATGGAAGTTGGAATAAATGATAGAGATGAGGCTCAGGTTTAGCAGGGATTTACAAATGAGGATGGAGTGTGGGGGATGTGAGGGATTGACGTGTGGGAGATCAGGGAGACAGAGCACAAGAAAATATTAAAGGGTAAATATTGAAGGGATGGAGTGGAGTGGGGAATTCTGTGATAAATAACTGGCAGCAAAACACATGAAAACTTGCTGTTTGTTAAAGTGAATATCTGGGGAGTAATTTATTATGCTTCAGAGAAATAGCACCCTCATAGCTCGAAGTCTGCATTATATTGAAGGAAAATCTGTGTCCATGGCATTGCTGTAGCTATAATAATGGTGGTAAACAGCTGGAAAATGCTCGTGCGGTTGTTAGACAATGCACTGAGTATTTGAATTTCCCTGGATGTTCTCAGAGATGGCTTGGATGCTGGAACTCCATGAGATGATTCTGCTTTGTGATCTCGCCACTTACTGAGTCTAGTCAAAGGAATAAAACAGCAACTGCCATTGCTTATTGCTTCAGAATATATCAGAGCATTCATGGCTGCCAACGCATAGAATCATGAAACGAATTAAAGGCCTATCACATCTGTGCCAGCAAGTGCACATCCAAAGGCTTTGTAAACGTTTGTGAGGTTACCTCTCTCAAGGACCCTCCTAGACAATGCATTCCAGATTCATACCACCCTCTCAGTACGAAACACATTCCACAAATCCTCTCTCAAATCCCTGCCTTTCACTTCAAAACTGCATTCCTTTGTTTTTGACCCTTTGACGAAGGGAAACAGCTTCTGATTGTTCATCTTCTCCGTACCCCTATACTCCAGTCTACCTGTCGCAGGTTCCCTCCTCAACCTTCCCTGCTTCAAAGAAAAAACGAGCAAATTTAGCCCTCCCCATTCATAGTTTGAGTACTCACTTGTCTTATTACTTCTGACATGCATCATCCCACATTTATTAGTGTTACATTTCATCGGCCATTGATCTGGCTATCTGAATAATCTATTTATATTCTCCTGATTCTGAGCCACTCAGCTCAGCTTTGTGTCATCTATAACATTGGTCAGCATTCCACTGCCCCCCCTCCCACATTTTCCACATGCTCACCATCGTCATTTATGAATATCACAAACAAACCGTGATTTCCTTCCTGTTTCCCAGATGTTATTCAGAGGAAGATTTGAGAATTCCAGTCTCGGTTTTTTCTTATTTTGGTCTATTTACAGAATGATTTGGTTAACATCTTTTATGAGGAAGCCAGAAATAACAGTTTTGACACAGAGTTCAATTCACCTTTTACACTTTACATGTTTTATTCATAAAGCTTGTAAGTAATTTAGGATGAACTGGGGTTTGGCATCTTGCGCTGGAACATTAACCTTTTGGAGGCACTGCAATAGCCAGAGCTGGAGACATTTTTCATCTGCAGGATGGACACAGACTAATTCATTGTTTGTTTAAATCAGCTCGTGTGATGAGGATATATACTCAATTAAATTCTATGTTATGGACAAACTGAAGGAGATCAAATCATATTCTCATGTCTACCTTGAATTGGAAGCAAATACATACTGTAAAAAAAAATCAAAAATGTTGAAACACCACACAAGACAGTAAAAAATAATCCTCTGCACTTGATACAGAAAGATAGAGTACATGTATCATCTTAACAAGAATAAAGTGTGAGAAAAGAAAGAACATGAAATATTTTCTTAATTTTGAATGGAAACCTGATCTCGATTTTCCTGAACAGTGATGTTTTCGCACCCAATCCCGCTTCCCCAAAAAAAAGATTTTCCTTTTCACTAAAACTTCATCCGTCATTCTTCCTCCTTCGTCCTACTCTTTCCTCACACTCCTACTTCCCTTTCACTACCCCTTCTGCTGCTACATGCTCTTCCACTGATGATTTCCCTTTACAATCTCCTTCTGTCACTCCCACCGTAAGTTACACCAATTCCCCAATTACTCCCACTTCATCTGACCATCGCATTCCCTTTTTGCTTTCCAACTGGGAGGATGGGAGCTGCTGGCTTCTGTTCTGCTATTGATCATCAGTGAATGTTGAGATTGGGATGATCAATGTCCAATCGGAACAGACAATAGTGTGTGTCTGTCACTGATGCACCGTGAACAGGATGGTTTTGTTCCCCATGGTCCAGAGTGGAGTATCTTTCTGTCTCGGTGTCACAGTGCATAACCAAACAGCCTCATCACAAATAGGATGAACCTTTCCTCAAAATCAGAAGTCCATGCATCAGTTTTCCCTTAAATATTGTGAGTACAGTGAGCACATTGTTCAAACAAGCCGTGTTTTACACTTATGCTTTTTATTATTTTAACGGTTTACCTCTTTTGAGGTGAGATCAGAGTAACTTCCCTTGCATCAAAGTAGTATTTGATTCATGTGGCATCACGGACCCTGAGTAAACAGGGGTCAATGGGAATCGGAGGAAATTCTGTCCTGGTAATTTCCTCACTGAACGATGATACCTTCCCCAGAGCTTTTGAGAATGACAAATAAACTCTGCCCTTGCTAATACCTGCCAAAACCACGGATGACTTTGTCCTGTTGATAGCATCAACATTTATTATGTTTTCACAGTTTTGTCTAAAATCTCAGAAAAGTAAGACTTTGCTGATTGAGTGTCACTCCAATGAAATCAGGGCATTACAATAAGATTACGTTCATTTTCATTCAGTTACTTCCTGAGGACTGATCACGTGATTGCAGTGTCAGTGATATCAACATTTTATCTGTGCAACAGCATCACATCTCATTGGCTCAAGGCTGCACCACTCCCCAATTCTATTTCTTTCTCTGGCTCATTCGCCATGCTTATCAGATATATGAGGCGCACAAGATGCAATAACACAGAGATGTCTATGACCCCTTGGAACCTGACTCCCCACCCGTGCCTTGCACTCTGACTGCATCCCCTCCCCCAAATGCACCTCCTGTTGTACCTTCACCTTCCCTCCTACCCTTCCACACTCTGATGTTGAATGTTCTGTACTTAACAATGGTCTCAGCCTTATCCCAATGTGCCCCGACTTTAATGAATTTCGGGTACGGCATGACGTTGAACTCTTCTCCCATCATCTTCTCCTCGGTGCCCATTTCTTTGGGCAAAGATTCTGTTCCCTGTTCCAGAGACTCTTCGCCTAGCTCCAATACTCTTCCTCCACCTGGACCTCTCCCTCTGCTGTTTGCTTGAACTCAATCTGTTCATTGAGAATGTTCGATGTGACATTGATTGTCTTAATTTATCTGCATCCCCTCACCCAAACCAACAAATCACCCTCTGAACAGGCTGTATGCCGTGTGCTTTGCTCCAACCCTGACTTTGTTATTCAGCCTGTGCTGGTAAGGGTGATGCTGCTGTAGTCTGGTGGACTGACCTCTACATTGCAGAGACTGAGGGCCAGCTCTCAGTTATCTCCTCATATCACCTGCTGGACCCGACCATGACCCGACCATGGCACATCAGCCCATTGCATCAACTATGATAATTGTCCACATTTCATCTGGTCATTCACACCGTACTTGCCCCCACCTAACGGTCCCCAAGCTGATGGTCTTCTGATAGCAGAGCTCACTTCTATCTCCTCCTGAAAATCCACAAACAGAACTGCCCGGGCAGACCCATTGCTTCAGCCTACTCCTGCCACACAGAGGGGGTGCATGGATACACACGTGGGCTCCAGTCATACCTGTTTCTTCAAGGGGTACATAGACAATTCCCTGTTCCACTTCTATTCCAGACCCATCCACAACTCTTTCTCCAATGCATAGATTATACCATCGATTCTGCTTCTCTCTCTTGTCCTGAATTAGAAAAAAAAACATCGATTTCACTTCCAATTTACATCCCTCCCTCACTTTCACCTTATCTTTATCTGATTCATCTCTTCCTTTCCTCGGCATCTCTGTTTCCATTTCTGGGGATCGACAGGCTACTAATATCCAGTATTAACCAACCGACTCCCACAGCTACCTGGAGTATACACCCTCACAACATGTTTCTTGCTAATACCCCATTCCATTCCACCAATTGTTCTGTCTCCACCGCATTGCTTCTGATGATGTCAATTTCCAAAATTTCCACTTTCTTCCTCAACTGAGAATTTGCCAGCACTGTTCTCGAGAGGGCCCTCAACCATGTCTGACCTACGTCTTACATTTCTATTCTCACCATCTCTCTACCCTCCTGCAACAGCGAGAGAAATCCTCTTGTCCTGGCCTACCATCCCACCAGCATGAACTGGATCAACAGCTGCATTTCCCCCACCACCAGCAAGGTGCCATCACCAGATACATATTTTCTTCCTCAAAATTGTCCACCTTCTGAAGGGACCAGGATACCCTGGTTCACTCTTTATTCACTCCCATTACCCCACCCTCACCCCACACCACAGGCCCACTTCACTTGCCCCTGCAGAAAGTGTAACATGTTCGCACTTCTGTCCTCCTTTCTCAATATCCAAGGGCCCAACCACACCGTACCAATGAAGCAGCACCTTACCGACATTTCCCACAATTAGTCTACAAGATTCGCTTCTCACAATGTGGTCTTCTCTACATTGGGGAAACTAACGGTCGCCTGGGTGACAGCTTCACTGAACATCCAAAGTGTATCTATACAAATGATCCTGAGATTCCATTTCCCTGCCAGTTTAATACCACATCCTGTTCCCTGGCCAATATCTCTATGTCAGGCTTGCTGCAGTGTTGCAGGAAAAGTCTATGCAAACTGGCAGAACAACACCTCATTTACCGTGTGAGGACCCTACAGCCCTTCAGACTCAAAATCAAGTTCAATAATTTTCGGCCCTGAACTCCCCAATGTCCTCGCCCCCGACCAATAATACACCAGGCCTAGTTCTCACATCGCCATCCATTACACACCCTCTATGATCAGCCACTAACAATCTCCATTAACAGCTGTCTAGCCCCTTCTGCATATCAACCAACATTTTCCTCGCTCCCATCAGTTCTGCGGAAGGGTCACTGAACCCGAAACGTTAACTGTGATTTCTCTTCACGGATGCTGCCAGACCTACTGAGCTTTAGAAGCAACTTCTGTTTTTGTTTCGACATTTTCATGGCACGTTTTCACAATCCAATACGTCATCAATATTTAGAGCCTTGTCAAACATAGGAACTTTGTAATTTTTCATTTAATGCCCATAACAAATTACTCGAGATCCAAGTGAGACAGGGGCTTTGCTGTTAACGTTCAGATCAGACAATTTGCCGCAGTTCAGAAAGAAAAAGAAATCGAAAGAGCTGGAGCAAAACTCAACAAATCTGGCAGAATTTGAGCAGAGATGCATAGAATTAACCTTTGACTTTTCAGAAATGTCACATCATAATCAATATGTTAACTCTGTTCCTCTCTGCAGATACTTCTTCATGTTTTTATTTCGTTTCTCCACCATTTTCAGTTTGTAACTCATGTTTGCATATTATTTTATCTCATGTTTCTTGACAGGTCCATATGCTGACCTTGGTTATATTTGGACACTGTGGTCCTATTACAGTTGGTGTGTCTGTGACACGTGTCTTAAGGCCGACATCTGTTTCTTGTATAAGATTCAAAGAGAAACAAAAACATGTTTCTGAATAACCTGTAAATCTCAGGAAACTACTGTATTAAAACACTTTTCATTGCAACTGAACTCCATGACATAATAAGAATCGATTTTTGTTGATGGAACAGTCTGTGTCCAATATTGAACAAGCTTGTCTTGCCACCCCCACCCCCAACCCCCCACCCACCCCGCTGCCCCACCCCCAATAGGCTTTCAATACATATCACAGAATTATTACAGCAAAGGTTGAGGAAACACAACCCATTGTCTCTTCCAGCTTAGAATGAGCTGTATCTCTACTGTTATTCTGCATACTGGCAACCGAAAGCATTCTATTCTTGTGATATGGTAACTGCTCTGCCCAGGACCATAAGAAACTACAGACGGTTGTGTGCACAGCACAGACCATCACGGAAGGCAATCTTTCATCCATTTATACTTCTTATTGTCACCGAAAAGCTGATAAAATAAAAAAACTCTCCCAAACCGGTAATGATCTCCGACAACCTCTTCCAACAGGATTAAGGTAGAGTGGCTTGAAAACATGGACCAGCATACTCAGGAACACTTTCTTCCCTACCGTAATTAGACTGACGAATTGACATTTCTAATTTCAAATAATAAAAGTCTTGCTAATAGCGATCTTGTTTTGCACATCTCCTGTGCAGCTGTAACCTTATATGCCTCACTCTGTTGAAGTACCTCATGAGCTGTGTTTTTTCGTCTAATATCACGTTCCTGCACTCCTCACAAAACAAAGCTTTCCATTGTACATTTGACTAAAATAAATCAAATCAAATCAAATAAAACACGCGGACTACAGTGGCTCACAGTCTTCTCAAGAGCAGCTAGAAAAGTGAAGTAATGCTGGCCCAGCCAGTGATACCCATATCCCATTAACGAATGTAAGAAGATGACCACCGTTCAGGGCAGAGAGACAGGGAGATAAAATCGCTTTAAACATTGTCTTAGACATATACAGGTTTCCCTTTATTGAACAAGCCTGTCTCCCCCCCTCCATAGGCTTTCAATACATATCACAGAATTATTACAGCAAAGGCTGCGGAAGCTCAAACCATTGTCTCTTCCAGCTTAGAAAGAGCTGTATCTCTTACAGTTATTCTGTATACTGGCAACTGAAGGCATTCTATTCGTGTGACATGGTAACTGCTCTGCGATTTTAAGTACAGTGTTCCTTTCATAAGCCGATATGGTTTAAAGTGAAGAAGCATTCATTTGTGTGGGAAAAATTTCGGCAATCTTCGTAAAAGTGAAAATCCTCTTTGGATTTGTTTTGATTAGTGAAAACAGGTCCTAATGAAGGTCATTTGGAAAGGGAAGCGGGGAAAAGCGAACTTTTTAAAAACAGGATTTACATGGGCATGTCATCAGCGAACTTGCAGCTGGCGTTGTTTGGAATTTGGCAACACAGCCGCGTGTGGACAGGGAGTACAGTAGGGGGCTGAGGGACACAGCCGTGTGTGGAGAGGAAGTACAGTAGGGGGAATGAGGACACAGGCGTGTGTGGACAGGGAGTACAGTAGGGGGCTGAGGGACACAGCCGTGTGTGGTCAGGGAGTACAGTAGGGGGCTGAGGACACAGCTGTGTGTGTACAGGGAGTACAGTAGGGGGCTGAGGGACAAAGCCGTGTGTGTACAGGGAGTACAGTAGGGGGCAGCGGCACACAGCCGTGGGTGTACAGGGAGTACAGTAGGGGGAAGGAGGACACAGGCGTGTGTGGACAGGGAGTACAGTAGGGGGCTGAGGGACAAAGCCGTGTGTGTACAGGGAGTACAGTAGGGGGAAGGAGGACACAGCTGTCTGTGTACAGGGAGTACAGTAGGGGGCTGAGGGATACAGCTGTGTGTGTACAGGGAGTACAATAGGGGGCTGAGGGACACAGCCATGTGTGGACAGGGAGTACAGTAGGGGGCTGAGGGACACAGCTGTGTGTGTACAGGGAGTACACTAGGGGGCTGAGGGACACAGCCGTGTGTGGACAGGGAGTACAGTAGGGGACTGAGGGACACAGCCGTGTGTGGACAGGGAGTATAGTAGGAGGCTGAGGACACAGCCGTGTGTGGACAGGGAGTACAGTAGGGGGCTGAGGGACACAGCCGTGTGTGGACAGGGAGTACAGTAGGGGGCTGAGGGATACAGCTGTGTGTGTACAGGGAGTACAATAGGGGGCTGAGGGACACAGCTGTGTGTGTACAGGGAGTACAGTAGGGGACTGAGGACACAGCCGTGTGTGTACAGGGAGTACAGTAGGGGGCTGAGGGACACAGCCGTGTGTGTACAGGGAGTATAGTAGGGGGCTGAGGGACACAGCTGTCTGTGTACAGGGAGTACAGTAGGTGGCTGAGGGACACAGCCATGGGTGTACAGGGAGTACAGTAGGGGGCTGAGGACACAGCCGTGTGTGGACAGGGAGTACAGTAGGGGACTGAGGAAACAGCCGTGTGTATACAGGGAGTACACTAGGGGTATGAGGGACACAGCCGTGTGTGTACAGGGAGTACAGTAGGTGGCTGAGGGACACAGCCATGGGTGTACAGGGAGTACAGTAGGGGGCTGAGGACACAGCCGTGTGTGCACAGGGAGTACAATAGGGGGCTGAGAACGCATCCTTGGGGTATCCAGTGTTGAGTGCAATTGTGGTCGAGGTGCAGATACCTCTCTCCACAGATTGTGGTCTGTGTGTCTGAAACCGGGGGATCAAGTTGCAGAGGGTGGAGCTGCGACTAAGGTCACGGAATTTTGAGATCAGTCTGGAGGGATTAACGGTATTGAAGTTGGAGCTGTAGTCAGTGAGCAGGAGTCTGATGTAAGTGTCCTTGTTGTCTCGATGTCCCAGGGATGAGTGCAGGGATCGGGGTATGGCATCCGTTCTGGACCTGTTACATCAGTCGGCAAATTATAAGGGATCAGGTTAGGCTGGGAGACTGGAGCTGATGTGGGCCATAACCAGCCTTTCAAATCACTCCATGTTTATTGAGGTCAGAGTCACTGGAGTCATTAAGGCACGTTACATGTGCTTTCTCATTTACGAGGATGATGGTGGTCTTCTCCAAGCTGGTTGGGACTTCAGCTTGTAAGACAGAAAAGCTGTAGTTGTATATGAATACCTTGACCAGATGGTCCTCATAGGCACTGAGTACACAGGCGGGATCATTGTTCAGGTCTGTCGCTTCCCTTGCCTTGACTCTCAGGAAGAATGATCATGTCTGCAGCGGTGACAGCGGGCACAGATACATCCGAGGCTGTCGGGGCAGGTTTCAGCCTGGCAGTCACACAGTCATTCATCATAGACATTCCTTCCCCCACCTCCCTCCATCGTCATCAACACACAGTTTCTCCAGACAGAATGACATCAATAGACTGGGATTGTGCACAATAATGAAGTAAACTCACCACAAAACGGGGCAGGGTGTGCTTCTACTGAGACTCAGTGAAGCAGGGAGTGAAGACTTTGCAGGTGTAATTCCACTCAAGCCATTGCTTCAACATGAATAGTCAAGCACTTTGCGTGTTGTGCCTTGTAGATGGTGGACAGTCCTGAGGGAGCCAGGAAATGTATTATATATGGACAAATTGGACAAAGGACCTGAAGGCAGCTTTGCTAAGTTTGAAGATGATGCAGTGATGGTTTGCTTGGAAGATGTTATTGAGGAAGTGGGGAGGCTGCAGAAAGACTTGGACAGTTTTGGACTGTGGGAAAACATGTGGCTGATGGAACACACTATGGAATCGTGTGAGATTATGCACTTTGATAGGCGGAATAGAGGTAGACACTGTGTTATAATAGGATCCGTTCAATCTGAAGCATAAAAGGATTTTGAAGCACTCGTCCTCCCTTATGGTTAATGTGCAGGTTCAGTTGGCAGTTACAAAAGCAAATGCAATGTTCACGTTCGTTTCAAGAGAACAAGAATACAAGAGAGGAGACATACTGTTGAGAATGTAATGGGCAATGGTCAGACGGCATTTGGCATATTGTGAACTGCTGAGGGATGACGGCTTGTCATATGAGCGGCAGTGTGAGTACTCGATGGAACTTAGAGAAGAATGGCGGGGGGGGGGGGCGCATCTGATTGAAACTGATCGATTACTGCAAAGATTGATATAGTCAGTGTGTAGAACATATTTCCACTAGACAGAGAGACAATGCTAAACCAGCATAGTGCAGAATTGTAAGTCTCTGATCTGCTCTTGTAATTATATGTTGATTTGTTTTCACGTTCTGGTCAGTGGTAACCCCTGTGATATAGATGGTGGGAGGATTCAGTGTAGCCAGTAGTCCATTAATCTGTTGAATGTAAGCTACTATCTGTGAGTCTTACCTGGCCGGAGTACATTGTGTCTATTATGATTGTCATTTGTAATCTGGTCATGTTGAAGGATTGAGCCTGTTACACCAGTATTGTTGATTTTAACTAAAAAGGTGCAATTTATCACAGCACTCAGCAACAATATGTCATCGAATACGGAACACCTTTCCAATAACAGAAAAAGTCTAAAATATTCACTATTAGAAACACTGATTTCCTGTTCGTGTTCAAATCAGATAATCTGTCCCATCGAGATGCTCGACTTGGAACTATTTATTTTAAAAAATATTTTTTGGATGTGGGCAACACTAGATGGGCCCAGCATTTCTCGCCCGTCCCGAGTTGCCCTTGAGAAGGTGGTGGTGAGCTACCTTCTCGAACTGGTGCAATCTACGTGCTGTGCGTTGACCCACTAGTGATTAAGGAGAGAATTCTAGTGTTTTGAACCAGCAACAGGGAAGGAACTGCGATATATTTCCAAATCAGAATGTTGACTGGTTTGGAGGGGAATTTGAAGTTGGTGGTGTTCCCAAAAGTCTACTGCCCTTGTCAGTCTCCATGGAAGTGTTCGTGAAATTGGAAGAAGCTCTCTGAGGATCTTTGTGGAATTTCTGCATTGTGTCTAGTAGATAGTACGCACTGTTGTTCCTGAGCGACCGTGGTGAAGGGAGTGAATGCTTGTGGATGTGGTGCAAATCAAATGGGCTGCTTTATCCTGGATGGTGTCAAGCTTCTTTAGTGATATTGGGGCTGCACTCAGTCAGGCAAGTGAGGATTATTACATCTCATCCCTGACTTGTGCCTTGTAAATGTTGTACAGGCTTTGGGAAGTCAGAAGGTGAGTTAATCGCGCAGTATTCCTAGCCTCTGATCTGCTCTTATCTGTGACGAGTCCAGTTGAGTTTATGGTCACTAATACGCCCCAGGATTTTGATAGTGGGGAAATTTAGTGGGGATAATGCTGCTGAATAACAAGTGGTTATATTGTTTCTTATTCGGGATGGTCATTGTCTGGATTTGTGTGGCACGAATGTTACTTGCAACTTGTCAGCCCAAGCCTGGATAATCCCAACTCCCGACCTTATGATGGAAGGAAGGTCATTGTTGAAGCTGCTGAAGATGTTTGGACCTCGAACATTATCCTAAGGGACTACTGCAGAGATGTTCTGGAGCTGAGAAAGCTGACCTCCAACAACAATGACCATCTTCCTATCTGTCAGGTATGACTCCAATAATGCAGTGTTGGCCTGCGATACCGTTTTTGCTTGGGGTCCTTGATGTCACATTTGGCAGAATGCAGCCTTGATATCAAGGACTGGAATTCAGTTCCTTTTTCTATGTTTGAACCAAGACTGTGATGTGGTCAGGAGCTGAGTGACCCTGGTGGAACACAAAATGGGCGTCCCTGAGCAGGAGCTGCTTGATTACACTGTTGATGACACCTTCCATCACATTACTGATGATGGAGAGTAGACTGATGAGGCGGTATTGGGTCGGGTTGAATTTGTCCTGCGTTTTATGTACAGAACATACTTGAGGAGTTTTCCCCATTGTCTGTTTGTAACCGTACTGGAACAGCTTGTCTAGGGAAGTGGGAAGTTCTGGAGTCCAAGTCTTCAGGACTATTGTCGGCACGTTATCAGGGTTAGAGCCTTTGCAGTATCCAGTACCTTTAACCGTTTCTTGATATCAGTGAATCGAATTTGCTGAAGACTGCTATCTGTAATGATGGGGACCACGGGAGGAGGCCGAAATGGATCATCCACTCAAAACTTCTGACTGAAGATTGCTGCGAAAGCTTCAGCCTTATCTTTTGCAATGATGTTCTGGGATCTTCCATCATTGAGGATGGGGATATTTGTGGAGACTCCTACTCCAGTGAGTTATTTGATCATCCACCACCATCCATGATCAGATTAGGAGGACCCCAGAGCTTAAATCTGATGCATTCATTGTGGGATAGCTCAGTTCTGTCTGTCCCTTGCTGTTTATGTTATTTGTCACGCAAGTATTTCTGTTTGGAAGCTTTAGCAGATTAACATTTTATTTTTGTATATTCCTGGTTCTGCTCACGGCATGCCCTCCTGCACTCTCCATTGAACCAGAGTTGATCCTCTGCCTTGATGGCAATGGTTGAGTGGGGGCATATGATGGGTCGTGACATTACAGTTTGTGCTGGAGTACAGTGCTGCTGCTATTAATGATCCACAGTGTCTTATGGATGCTAGTCTTGAGTTGCTAGATCTCTTCGAAATCAGTGCCATTTAGCATGGTGATAGTGCCACACAACACAATAGAATTTATTCTGAACCTGACCACGAGACTTTTACCGATACTGTCACGGACAGATACGTCTGTAGTTGGTAGATCGGTAAGGATGAGGTCATGTATGATTTTTTTTCCCTTCCTGTTCTTTCCCTCACCACCTGCTGCAGACCCAATCTAGTAGCTATGTCCTTTAGGACCCGACCAGCGTGATCAATAGTACTGCTGCCGAACCATTCTTGATGGTCGACTTTGAAATCCCCCAGCCAGAATACACTTTGTGCCCTTGCCACAGTCAGTGCTTTCTCCAAGTGTGGTTTAACATAGAGGAGAACTGATTCAGATGAGGAATGACGTTACGTGGTAAACAGTAAGAGAATTTTATGTCCATGTTTCATCTGAAGCCATGGGACTTCATTAGGTCTGGAGTCAATTCTGGAGAATCCCAGAGCAACTACCTACCTACTATATCTCTCTGAATTGCCCCCTCTGCTGGATAGGTCCTGCCTTTGGGGCAGGACATATCCAGGGATGGTGATGGTGGTGGCTGGGTTATTTTTGTAAGGTATGATTCCGTGAGTATGACTATGTCAGGCTGTTGATTGAATAGCCTGTAAGGCAGTTATCCCAGTTTTGGCACTACCCCTTAGATGATAGTAAGGAAGACTTTGGAGGTTCGACAGTGATGTTTCTAATGTTGACTTTTCCAGTGCACAGTTTGATGCCATGTGGTCCAGCCGGTTTCATTTCTTTGAAACTTTGTAACCATTGGTCCAAGTGAATGACTCACTGGACCATTTCATGGGGCGATTGGGAGTCAATGACGTTACTTTGGGACTGGATTTGCATGTTAGCCAGACCAGGTGAGGATAGAAGATTCCATCATTGAAGGATATTAATGATCCTGATGGATTTTTGTAAAAATCGGCAATGATTTTATTTTCATAGGTAGATTCATAATTCCAGGGATATTTTAAAATTATTGAATGGAATCTCCAGCATCTGCAGTGGCAGGATTCGAACCTGGGTCCACAGAACAGGAGCTGATTGTCTGGATTGATAATCTAACGGTAACACCATGAGGCCTACCTAGAACCACTTGTTGTACTCAACTGCTATTTCTTGTGTTGCCCTTTTTTTTCATTCATTGATTATGTTATTCTGGAATTTCATCCATCATTAAATCCTGATTGAAATACACAGTCATGAACGTCATCTCGACCGCTTGAATTTCATTCAATATCTTTGGTTTGAACAGACATTTCAAGGCAGCTGCACATCAGAAAAGAACAGGAAGTAAGAATGGCTGACTGTGCACGGTGCCTGTCACGGGACCAGCATGTCTGGGTATATCAGTTAGTCTGATCGTCGAGTAGGATAAAAGATTGGCAGGACGTCAAGGGTCAATGGGTCTGCAATGTGCTGTACTGTTCTGTGTTTTATGTTACACCCAGCCTGTGGATTCTTATCAATTGTTGAATGTGTGAGGGAGTGATATGTGTAAGATCAGGAAGCTGGGGAGGGGCGTTAGCCCAAAACTTCCAGTTATGTTGTTCATTGTTCCATTCACCTGAATGCCAGTATGTGCGGTGTCCTACATCAGGCAGGTTCCGCCAAGTTCAGTTATTAACGTGATTATTGACTTGTCATTTGCTGTTCTTTTCTTCAGATACAATCTGTTGTGTGACCCATGTATTAATCAGATGTTTGCTAAGTTGAGTGAATTAGGCAAAAATAAGACATCAACTATGATTATTCAACTGAACTATAATCTCTGAAAAGAATTAGGTTGATTCTATATTTATGAATCAAAAATATAAACTCCTGTCAAGATTTTCTCAAACAGAAATAAGGAATGTACATTTTATTTTGTATCGAACAAACAACATGGATGTAACTTTTTTGGTGATCAGAATTACATACACAATGTCAGGATCAAAAATAATGCATTGTCACTCCAACATTTTGAAAGCGGTTGGCTTCTGAATGATTACATGTGCAGGGGTGGCAAACGGTTGAATAATCAAATACAGTTAGCGTTCTTATACATTTATACATAATCAATCAGTTTAATTTCTCACTGAAATGTACAAGCTTCATCAATTTGCCAGCGAATTAAAAATGGCTATAATTCAACATGCACTGTGAATATTCAACTAAATAAATGATTTGTGTTATCAAATTTTAGTGAACAACAATTTGAAAACGTTTACTTTTTAGAAAGAAATGTTATTTAATTTGAAATGCAGACAGTGAACAAAAACAATAAACATATTATCGTGTGAGTTAAAAGTCAGACCTTTTCAAAGAGACTTGTGCCAAAGCAATGACAGTTTTGTTTTCGTAATTGGAGTTCAACATTTAAAATATTCATGTTCTGAGCAATAATTAGACTATATAATAAAAATGGTCTTGCAATACTTGCATTTGCAATGCTTATGTTGCACTAAATAATCAGATCTGTGCGAGCATTTACAATGGGAAATAATCGTAGACTGACTTTTATTCACATCAGACACATGATAGAGTGTGTGCATCAGCTCCAGGAATGTCTCCAAAGCCCCTCCCATTTGCTAGCCTTATCTCTGCAGCCTGTTAAATTCATTTTTCCAAATACATATCCAGATCTCTTTCTGAACTTCATCCACAACTCTCCCAGGCAGTCCATTCCAAATCCTAACAACTCTCTCAATAAAGAAGTTTTTCCTTATCTCAAACTGGTTCTTTTGTTGACAATCTTGGAATTAGAACTCCTTGATGCTGTAATGCCAACTAACGGAAACAGAGTATTCCTGTTTTACTCTACAACTTTATTTCATACTTTTGAGCTCCACAATAAGTTCACATATTTGTCTGTTCTCCTCCAGGAAGAATAAGCCTTGCAAGAACTGTAACAAACACTACATTGGAAAAACAGGCAGAAACTAGCCAAATGGATACATGAACAACAGCTATCCAGAAAAAAGACATGACCCACTATCACTAGTATCCTTACATACAGATGAGGAAGTACACCATTTCGACTGGGTCCATCTAGGACAAATCAAACAGAGACACGCACGAGAATTCCTAGAAGCAGAGCATTCCAACCGGAACTCTATCAACAAACACATCGATTTTGATTCCATCTAACACTCTCTGAGAAAAAGAACCGGACATAAAATCACCAATACTGGAAATTATGTCACTGACTCAAGGAAACCTAAACACATAAATAGCAAGTGGGACATAATACCAGCACTTTAACAGAGGCTCACTGATAATGTTCCCATGTACAGTGATGAACCATCTGAAAATGAACTCTCCAGCTCAGCGAGCAAATTGACATCCAGAAGAAGCGCAATTTCTCTCATCCTCCCTTTAACTAAATCCTTAATTCCAGTTATCATTCCCATTATTTTAAGGTTATTTGTATTCTTCTGCAAAGTAATTTGGTGTCTGTCTGTCTGTCTTATGAATGTGTGTGTATTTTTTTTTGGGCGGGGGGGTGGGTGCGAGATAGAGAGAGGGCGAGAGAGACAGACGGAGAGAGAGGCAGAGACAGAGAGAGAAAACAATTCTCTATAATCTCTCGATTACTCCCCGTGCCATGTGGAAAAGAGGGATGCATGAGGAAGGCAGTATAGCTTAACACATTGTTAACAAGCTCGTTCAAGGGTGGGGATTTCAGATTGTTTGATCATTGCGATCTCTTCCAAGACAGGCGAGGAACTTTACAAAGAATACAGGTTGTATCTTAACTGGACGAGCACCAACATCCTTGTCGGGAGGTGTTCTAGTGCAAGTCAGATGGATTTGAATAAACCAGGAGAGTGAGAACCAAAGCAGCAGATCAGGAACTGAGCAGAAGGTCGAGGTGAATAGGACATCAGGCACGGCCAGTCTAATGACCATGCTGAGAGAAGGAATCAAATCAGTCCAAAATATGAGTTGGGAGTTGGAATAAATTATAGAGATTAGGCGCAAGTTTTTCAGGGATTAATAAATAAGGATGGAGAGTGGAGGGGATGTGAGGGAGTGAGGTGTGTGAGAGCAGAGAGACAGTGCACAAGAAAATGATAAAGTGGAAAGAGGGTGGGTTGGGGAATTCTGTGAGAAACAACTGGCAGAAAAAACACAGGAAAACTTGCTGTTTGTCAAAGTGAATACCTGGGAAAGAATTTATTATGCTTCAGCGAAATAACATCCTTGTTGCTCGAGGTGTTTATTATAATGGAGGAAAAGCTGTGTTCAAATTATGGCTGTAACTATAATAATGGTGGCAAACAGCTAGAATAGTGTCAGTGCTGTTGTTGGACAATGCTTGCACAGACCATGTGAATTACCCTGGATGTTCCCAGAGATGGCTGGGCTGACTTTGGTTGAGTAAGTGCTGAAGCTGCATGAGATGCTGCTGCTTTGTAATACAGAAATTTACTGAGTACCATCAAAGGAACAAAGCAGAAAATGCCATTGCTTATTGTTTCAGAATATACCAGAGTGTTCATGGCTGCCACTGCAAAGAATCATGCAATGAAAAACAGGCTCATCACGCCTGTGCCAGCAAATGCACATCCAAAGGCTTTTTAAACATTTGTGAGGTTACCTGCCTCAACCACCTTCCTAGACAACACATTCCAGATTCAGGCTCCCCTCTCAGTTCGATACACATTCCATAAATTCTCTTAAAAACCCCTCCCTTTCTCTTTAAAAGTGGGTCCCTTTGTTTTTGACCCTTTGAGTAAGGAAAACAGCTGTTGTCTGTTCATCGTCTCCATACCCCTTATGTTATTGTACACCTGTACCAGATTCCCTCCTCAACCTTCCCCGCAAGCAAAAAAACAAGCAAATTTAGCCCTCCTCTTTCATACTCACTTTTGAGTACTTACTTGTCTTGTTATTTCTGACTTTCATCTTCCCAATTTATCGGTGTTAAACTTCATCAGGCCATTGATCTGGCTATCTGAATAATCTGTTTCTATCCTCCTGTAGCCTAACCCTTCCCTCCTGACTGTGACCCACCCCCAGCCCATCTTTGTGTCATCCACAACATTGATCATCATTTCACTGCTCCCCACCTCCACATTCTCACAATCGTCATTTCGGAATATCACAAACAAGCCGTGATTTCCCTCCTGTTCTCCAGATGTTATTCAGAGGATTATTTGACAATTCCAGTTTCTTGCTTTCCCTATGTTGGTGAATTGATGACGGATGTAATGAAGACATTTTATGAGGGAGCCACAAATAGCATTTTCGACACAGAGTTGAATTCACTTTTTACACTCTGCCTCTCTGCTTGTTTTATTTATAAACCTTGTAAATAAATTAGTATAAACTGGGTTTGGCATCTTGCGCTGGAACATTAGCATTTTGTGTGGCACTGTTCTTTGTAACACTCCTTGCAATAGCCAGAGCTGACGAAATGTTTCATCTACAGGATGGACTTGGACTCATGCATTGTTTGTTTAATTCAACTGGTGTGATGGGGATAAATATTCAATCAAATTCTATATTATGGGCAAACTGCAGAAGGTCAAACCATATTCTCATATCTACCTTGAATTGGAAGCAAATACATACTGGAAAATAATCAAAAACATTGAAACACCACAGTAGGGGAGGAAAAAAAAACATGTCGTCTGCACTTGATGGAGATTTAGAAATATATAGTACATGTGCAACCTGAACAAGGACCAAGCGATAGAAGAGAGAGTGCAAGAAATCCTTTCTTAATTTTGAATGTATTCCCGATCCCGATTTTCTTGAACAGTGATGGTTTCTCATCCAATCTCACCATCCAGTTTTTTCTGCATATAAACCAACATTTTCCGTATTACATTCAGTTCTGAGGAAGGGGCACTGGACCTGAAACGTTAACTCTGATTTCTCTGCACAGATGCTCCCAGACCTACTGAGCAGTTGCAGCAACTTCTGTTTTGTTTCAACATTTTCATCGCAAGTTCTCACAATACAACACATTATCGATATTTAGAGCCCTGTCAAACAGAGGAACTTTGTAATTTCTCATTTAATGTCCATAACAAATTACCCAAGATTCAACTGAGATAACAAATTTGTTGTTATCATTCAGATCAGACACTTTGTCACAGTTCAGAATGAAGAAAGAAATCAAAAGAGCTGGAGCGAAACTCAGTGGATCTGGCAACATCAGAGCAGAGTTGCAAAAAAAAACCTTTGATTCTAATAGGACTTTTCAGAACAGTGTCACATCATATGACATATGTTAATTCTGTTTGTCTCTGCAGACACTTCCTCACCTTTTTCGTTTCTCCAGCATTTTCTATTTGTTTTTCATTTTTCTATTATCTCTATATTTCATGTTTCTTGACAGGTCTACATGTTGACCTTGGTAATATTTGGACAATGTGGTCATTTCATGTTTCTATTACAGTTGGTGTGCCTGTGACACCTGAATTACAGCCGAAATCTGTTTCTTCTTTAAAACAGAAAGTAACAAAAATGATGAACATCCTGGAAATCTCTGGAAATCTATTTTGTTTGAAAATGCATATTAGAGGCAGTTGAACTTCATGAAATAATAGGGATAGATTTTTGATAATGGAACACTTGTGTCCTTCATTGAACAAGCTTGTCTCCCCAATCTCCAAAAGCTTTCAATGCATAACATAGAATTATTACGGCAAAGGTGGTGCAAACTCAGCCCATTGTCTCTTCCAGTTTGGAGTGAGCGATATTTCTACTATTATTCTCCTGTATTGTCCACGTAGCCCAGTACATTTTGTTATTAGCATCTGCTTTTAATTGTAACCATCCTGCCAGATATGAACAACATGATCAATCTCAAACAAAAACAGACGTTGGAGGGAAAGCTCAGCAGGTCTCGCTGTATCTGTGAAGAGACATCAAAGTTAATGCTTCAGATGCGGTGACCCTACTCCATCTGTATTCCCAATGATTAAATGGTGTGTATATAAAATATAGTTCACTTTATCACATTTAAAATTATCCTGTTCAGCTCACATTGTCATTGAGCATTGCATATCCCAAATATTGGCTCGTTCCTTTTTGTGAACTATATTAATTCTATCTGACGTTAAGAGTGATGATGACTGGGGAATATCATTGTACTCCCCATGCAGTCTCCGCAGCCACTGGCCCCATTCCGCCCTATCTACTAGGTAAATCTGACTTATTAATTCGTAAGTCTTAATGAATAAATTCACGTTTGGTTTTGAACTGAGGGGAAAAAAGGTAAAAATTACTGCTTTACAGCAAATAAAACTGCATTAAGATGTTTGTCAATTTGTATAAATTAATTACTCAAACATATTCTAATGGAAGGTTCAACGTTTCTGGATTAGAGCAGTGAGAGGAACATTCAGAGAAGTGCACACTTCCTGTCTATGTTCAGGGCAATTGTGCCCAGTGACAGTCTGTTGGCTGGGGTTTGTTCCCATGAAGGGGAGATCAGCTCAGTAACAACATCCTGATTGTGTTTCTTTTTTTTGTGGAGGGGCGGAGATTCGGGGTACGATGGTGACAGCATTGCAAGTGTACAAACGGGCAGTCATCTAGCCTGCAATAAGAAAACGTCCATCATTCTCCCTCACAACTGACTTCACTAGAGGAATTGGTGATAGGAGATGTGACCAGTAGCCAGCGATGTCAGCATCCAGTCGAGTCCAGTCCAGATATATTGTGAACTGAATGTTCTGTATTGAAAGTTAGAGCTGTTTGTTCAGTGACTGTGATTGATGTCAGTCTCCATGCATTGTAACTGTGTCACTGGAGGGTATCCCTCTCCTATTGGTGAGGGGCTTCACTCAGTGCGCTATCCCAGCCTAGGAGCCGATCCATCAGCTCCAACAGTAACAGGGATCAGCAGCTACACAGACGTGGAGAGGACAGGTCTGAATCTGGGAATAATGGACTGGATAATTACACAAATGGAGAGGAGGCTTTCCTTCGGTCTTTTCAACATTTCCCTCTGCTGGAAATGTCTACCTTATTGGATATTCGTGGTGCTGATTGGGCGGGGTGGAGAGTGTGTTACTAACCTATGGTGGAGGAGCGACGCTCCGAAATCTAGTGTGCTTCCAATTAAACCTGTTGGGCTATAACATGGCGTTGTGTGATTTTTAACTTTGTACACCCCGGTCCAACACCGGCATCTCCAAATCATAACCTATTCTCGCTATTGTTGGTGTTCTCTACCTCTGTCCATTCATTAATCGCATAAACAATTTTGAACTTCATTGCAATTTCTATTATCTATATTTGCCAATGAAAGAAACTTTTATCGTCAATTTCAATTGCAGTTCCCATTCATCTGAATTGCCACCACTCCCTTACATCTGAGAACAAAACTGTGCACAACCTCAAGGTCCCTTTTGGCCCTGAATTGATTTATGTATCTTGTTCTCTCTGTCACGAACCCTGTCCACTACCAGCTCACATTATCCCCAGTCTCCATCTCTGCGTCAGTGCTGTGGCTGAACAAACCATTGTCTGCTCGTTGGTAAAATTCAGACTTTATGTTTCAAGCTCTCTTCTGGCCACTTTTCCAGTTACAAGTATTTCAATCACAAAATTGTTCTTGTCTCGGACGTTACTTCATGATTAGGACAATATATCAGAGTAGGAATGTCGCTGGACATAATTCAGGAACACAGCTTATTAAACGAAAGACATTGTTTCAAGCGATTTGTTTCAAGTCCTACCACAGCTGATGGCAGAACTTAAATAAAAATGATAAGAATTGGAATAAAAGTGAATTTCACGAAAAACAACTATAAAACCACATTTTGTCTGAACAGTTTCCTGTTTCACTGATGACCTTCGGTAAAGAAATCTAATGTTACTACCTGCTCTGGGTTAAGTGTGACTTCAGACCCATATCAATGTGCTTGACTTTCTATTGGCTAGTGGAATGTCGTCAGAGTCAGGGCAATTAGTGATGATTAACAAATGCTGCCCTGGGCAGAGATGTCGACTTCCCATGGAATAACAAATTTGAAGGTTAAACAAATTTGAAAGATGCTGGAGATCTGAAATTGCATAAATAATGCAAGGAAAAGATCAGAAAGTGCTGGGAAGCTTTTCTGAACTGAAAGCAGCTGGAAAATAGTGTGAACAATGCTGGTGACAGGGAAGTCTGCTTTGAAGGGCAGGAGGAGTGAGTTGAATCGATAGAGAAAGAGAGAGATAGAAGACAAAGAGCAAACAAAGGGAATGATGATCAGCTGGGATGGAAATAAAATGTGAGAATCACCTCATTTCTTTTTAACTTTTCACATCTTCCTGAATATCACGCCCATGCTGCTACACGTATCCCCCGCTTTAAAAAAAATCGCTTTTTGCCATTTCCCTTTCCGAAAAACCTCCATTACGTCCTGTTTTCACTAATCAAAAGAAATCCAAAGAGGATTTTCACTTTTAACAAGAAAAGTAAATTTTCCCCACATAAATTAATGATACCTCACTTTATGCCATATCAGCTAATGAAAGGCTTTGTAGGATCACTCTGCTTTCAGATACCGAGGGAAATCTCTATCTATCTAAAATCATGTTTAAAGTGATTTGATCCCACCTGTCTGTGTTCCCTGAGTGTCGTCATGTTCTTATATTTATTAATGGGATATAGGTATCGCTGGGTGGGCCAGTATTAGTTCACTTTTTTGATTGCCCTTGAGAAGACCTTGAGCCTCACAGGACACTTACACAGAGTGAGGCACACAAGGTGACAGCAACACAGGAGCAGTGCGATTCAAGATCGAATTTAGCAAGATTAACATTATTTGAAAAATTAGAGATGTCAATTCGTTAGTCTAATTACGGTAGGGAAGAAGGTGTTCCTGAGCATGCTGGTCCATGTTTTCAAGTCTCTGTATCCCCTCGCTTTTGGAAGAGGTTGTAGGAGATCATTACCAGTTTGGGAGAGATATTTGATGTTGCCAGACTTTCGCTGACAATGAGAAGTATAAATGGATGGAAGGTTGTCCTCCATGATAGTGTGGGCTGTGCACGAAACCGACTGTAGTTTCTTGTGGTCCTGGGAAGAGCAGTTACCGTCACACTATAATGCACGTGAATCGAATGCTTTCAGTTGCCAGTATGCAGAGCACTGGGAGAAGGCAGTTCCAAAATATTTAGATGTAACAATTGGTTGTTAAATGGATATCTACATTCTGGTTGCTGTTTTGACAACAATTGAAATTTAACCAATAAATTTAAATTATGTTTAAGATACCAAAACATAATTGAATTTATTGTATTGCCAACATCCAACCAAAGAGCCATCACATGCTTCAAGAGAATAGAGAAGCCATCACCATCACAACGAGAGAGAAAGAGATGGACATGTAGAAGGAGAGAGAGAACACGGCGAGGCAAACAGAAGGACAGTCAGTAAAACAGAGAAAGGAAACAAAATGAGAAACAAACATTCACAAGAACAGGGAGAAGGGGAGATAGTAAGTTATGGGAAAGAAACAGAAGACAGATAAAAGGAAAATACAAGGAAACAGACAGTGTGAGAGAAATAGTGAGATACAAAGCACACAGGGAGTGGGGATGGGGTCACAGTGTGCTGGGGGTGGTGAATGGGAGGTTCTGGGGCTGAGGACCAGAGACAGCTGGGAGTGAGCACTGTCGTAACTGAGGGAAGGGAGGTGAGGATTTACTTTGACCTTTACCAAGAAATGCAGACAGAGCAGAGTAAACAATGATGTACAGAACAATGGCTATAAAATATGTTTGAGAGCCATGCAGGTTACGATGCACAGGAACAAGATCAGCATTATCTGAGATTAGGGAGTCCACTCATCAGTCTAATAACAGTCAGGAAGAAGCTGTTCCTGAACCAGCTGCTCAGTGTTTTCAAGCTTCTGTACCTTTTAGTCTGAGGGAAGAGGTTGGAGGAGACCATTACTGGGGTCTGATGGGTCATTGCTAATCTTATAACAAAGAACATTCCAGCACAGAAACAGGCCATTCGGTGTTCCGAGCCTGCGCCGATCCAAATCCTCTATCTCAACCTGTCGCCTATTTTCTAAGGATCTGTATCCCTTTGTTCCCAACCTATTCATGCATCTTTCCAGAAACATCTTAAAATAAACCACTGGTCACAGTTCTCCATTTTGAGAAACTCCCTCCCTTTACTACTCTCTGCCTCCTGTTGCCCAGCCAGTTCTTTATCTACCAGCTCGTGCATCGTGACCTCACTTTCGACATTCCCCGACCATGGGGAAACATACCAAACGCCTTCCTGAAGTCCACGTACATGACATCTACAGTGCCTCCTTCATCAATCAACTTTGTCACTTCCTCAAAGAAATCTATTGATTTGGTAAGACATGACCTTCTCTACACAAAACCATGTTGCCTATCACTGATAAGACTATTTTCATTCAAATAAGAATAATTCCAATCTCTGGACCCTGTTTTTGTGGAGTTTTTTTACAATCTCCCCGTGTCTGCATTGGCAGAATTAACTCGTTTCTCTCTTCACAGTATGTTTCTATGTTTGTTTCAGGTCTCTGCCATCTGCAGTATATTTACTTGTATTTGATGGAGAATTGCTGCAAATATGACGGGTTTATTGTAAAAGTGGCACTGGTGCTCGGGCTCCCCGAGTACAGGGGAATCTTGCCCAGCTACTGATGTGAGTGCATGTCTCTGATTACCTACTCCGTCTCTCTCGAGCCCTGAGTCCATCTGTTATTGCATGCAGCCTTTCACCGAGCCATCCCGGGGTTCCCCACACCCCATCGCCTGGCACTGGATGCTCCCTACGCAAGGAGCGCACAAAGACACTGGGCATTTTCTGACACGCTAGGGATCCGGGTTAACGACCCAGCCATTAAAAGGAACTGAATAGCTAAAATCCAATTGAACAGCAAAGCAGAGTAAACAGGCAGAATGACAGCCATCTGTTATGACATTTTCAGGTCTTTTGGACTAATTTCTGTTTATCCACGTCCATTTACAAATAGATGCTCCATATGTATACCTTGTCACACAGGTTTGGTGAAGGTGATAGATATCAGATCCTATGGTCATTGCGACTGATTCGTTGGACTACACTTTCATAGTTAATGAGATCACACTGAGTTTTTATTGTCAAGTCTATCCATTTCAAAGTAAAGATCGTGCCGGAGTTATGCTGAAAGGATTTTTGAATGTTGAATGTTAGATTATGCCACGTGCCAGTGAAGTTAGGAATAGGAAGGCAGTATAGTTAGAAACATGGCCAAAGAGCTGGTAGGGTAGGCAGCACTTGCAATATGTGGATCATTGGGATTCCCGGGTCGGTAGGATATACACAAGAAGGACTGGATGCATCTGAACTGGCAGCAATCTCCGATATGTGGGTCATTGGGAATCCTGGGTCAGTATGAAATACACAAGAAGGACGGGATGGATGTGAACCGGCAGCAATCTCCTGCAGGCAGGTTTGCTATTGTCACTCAGGGGGGTTTAAACTAGTGTGGTGTTGGGGGGGGGGGTGGTAGGGGTAGGGGGGGAGCCAGAGCAGTACGTCCACAAGCACATGATTGAAAAGGAGTTGGAGACTAATCCCAGTACAGCTAAGACCAGCAACAAACTGGCAGTGTGGAGTGAACATAATGGGACTGGCAGTCGGAAGTGTGCTGATTTTAATGTGAGCAGTGTGACAGGCAAGGTAGATGAGCTTGGAGTTTGGAGTTTGAATGAGTACATTTCACTATGATATAACTATTACAGAGATTTGGTTGAGAGAGGGATCAGAAAACTGTAAATCCAATGGGTCCAGAGAGAGTTGAAGAATGTGCATTGAGAGGCTGGAGACTGTTGTTTGAAGCATAATAATTATCCTGCAGTTTATTGGAATTGGACAGTGTGTGATGAAATGTACAGATAGAAGGGACAATGGAGGAAACAGAAATTGTCTGTTTGCAATATTTTCTGCTTTACTGACAGTCTTTTCTAATCTCCTATTACCAGAGAATAGACAACGAGAATTTACATCAGGGAAACTAAAACCAAGTATCAGGTCAGGATCTGATGGAGTTGGGCTGAAGTGTATTTATTTCAATGGAAGAATTATTATGGTTAAGACCGATGAACTGACAGCCTGAATCCGTGCATGGGACTATGATGTTGCAGCTTTACAGAGACTTGGTTGAGAGAGGGAAAGGACTGGCCATTTAACATTCCAGGGTTTGATTGTTTTATGTGAGATGGAGAGAAAGGTAAAAGAGGTGGACGTGGTGTTTTAATAATCGGGAGAATGCTCCATCTGTACTTGAAGAGGACATACAGGAGGGATCATCCACTGCAGCAATATGGTTAAAGCTCAAAAATAAGATGGATACAAGCACTGCGTTACTATAATCCCTCCAACAGCCACGGAGGGATTGAGGAACAGAAATGTACGTCGATTAAGGAAAGGTGTATTAAAAACAGAGTGGTCATAGTGAGTGACTTTAAGATCTCCAGTAATGACTCGGAGTCCCTTGGAGCAAGAGGCTTCTACGGGGCAGAATTTATTAACTGCAACAGTATTTGGATAGTCCAACAAGAGGAAGAGCCATACTGGATCTCGTATTGGCTAATGATCCTGGCCAGGTCACTGACCTTTCAGTGGGACATAATTTTAGAAACAGTGGTCACAGCTCCTTCAGATTTTCGATAGTTACGAACATGGATAAGTCAGGACCTTGTGTGAAGCTACTGAATTGGCGGAAGGCAAATTACGTGAGCATCAGGCAGAGCTAGGCCATGTCAATTGGGAGGAGCTGCTATCAGGGAAATCCACATTTTGTATGTGGGAACTGCTTGTTAAATCCTGACAGCAAAATCATCTGGTGAACGTCCTCCCGCCTGCACGAATTTCAATCTATTTTGTTTGAACAGATATTTCAAGGCCACTGCACAACAGGCAACAGGAAGAGATAAAGGATGATTCTGCACTGTGTCCTTCGCAGGACCAGCTTGTCTCTCTAGGCACCTGATGTCTTTATTGTGCTGAAGTCTTCATTGTGGTTCAGAGAGCTTCAGAATTAATAGAGCACTGAACGAAGCCGTTTAGCCAATTGTACAACGATGAGCTCTCCAGCATCACAATTTGAAAACAGAGAGAACTGTGTGTGTGTGTGCGTGAGAGAGAGAAAAATTAACAGAGAAAAAGGAAGTGAAGAGAGATAAAAGGAATGGAGGGAAAATGGAGCGACAGAGTGAGTGAGAACAAGGGGTGTCAGACGAGTGTGAAGTTATATCAGAAGACAGCATGAGGACAAACATACAGAAATTTTATTTAGAAACTCCCACAGACTTCAAGCCCTTTGTCTGGTCCGTACCCTGTGAGCACTATGCTGTCATCCCAGATCATTTATCGCCAATAATTTCACAGAACCGGGTTGCTGACTGCTGAACAAGTTCCAAAATAACAATAGTTTGATTCCAGGGAGAAGGTGAATTAATTTAAAAAATCTGGGCCAACAGGAACTTGTAGTCCCTCTAGACAATGTGTGAGACAGGGCGGGAGAGTCTCAGTGAGGTGGATCACTGACTGGGGGGAAATCAGTACCTCAGCTGTGGGTCAGATAATGACCAATAAAGCTTGAATACCTCGTCCGTGGTTTTGTAATTCACATTTCAATTCATATAGCTCCACATCGTAAGTGAATTTTAACAGACTTGTCTCTTTGTATTTTTCATGTTTTGGTATGTGCTGAAACGCTTCTTTTTTGTCCCAGTATTTTGTGTTGAATGAACACATTTTATTGTTGTGGTTCTGTTCGCCGAGCTGGGAATTTATGTTGCAGACGTTTTGTCCCCCGTCTAGGTGATATCCTCAGTGCTTGCGAGCCTCCTGTGAAGCGCTTCTGTGATTTATCCTCCGGCATTTATAGTGATTTGAATCTGCCGCTTCCGGTTGTCAGTTCCAGCTGTCCATTGCAGTGGTCGGTATATTGGGTCCAGGTCGATGTGCTTATTGTTTGAATCTGTGGATGAGTGCCATTCCTCTAGGAATTCCCTGGCTGTTCTCTGTTTGGCTTGACCTATAATAGTCGTGTTCTCCCAGTCGAATTCATGTTGCTTGTTATCTGCGTGTGTGGCCACTAAGGATAGCTGGTCGTGTCGTTTCATGTCTAGTTGGTGTTCATGGATGCGGATCGTTAGCTGTCTTCCAGTTGGTCCAATGTAGTGTTTTGTGCAGTCCTTGCATGGGGTTTTGTTCACTACATTGGTTTTGCTCATGCTGGGTATCGGGTCCTTCGTCCTGGTGAGTTGTCTGAGAGTGGCTGTTGGTTTGTGTGCTGTTATGAGTCCTAGTGGTCGCAGTAGTCTGGCTGTCAGTTCAGAAATGTTTTTTTATGTATGGTAGTGTGGCTAGTCCTTTGGGTTGCGAAATGTCCTCATTCCGTTGTCTTTCACTTCGGCATCTGTTGTTGAAATTGCACCGGATCATCAACGCCACACTCACAGGAATCCGATTCACTAGAGAGGAAATAAAGGACAACCAACTCCCATTCCTAGACGTGATGGTACAGAGAACACCGAACGGAGAATTCACCACAAAGGTTTACAGGAAAGCCACACACACAGACCAAATCCTGAACTACGAAAGCAACCACCCCAACACACACAAAGAAGTTGCATCAAGACACTATTCAAAAGGGCCAGAACACACTGCAGTATACCAGAACTGCAAAAAGAGGAAGAGGAACACTTATACAAGGTATTCGCCAAAAACGGATGCCCCCGCAATTTCATCAACAGATGTCTAAGGGAAAGACAATGGAACGACGACATGTCACGACCCAAAGGACTAGCCACACTACCATACATCAAGAGCATTTCCGAACTGACAACCAGACTACTGCGAACATTAGGACTCATAACAGCACACAAACCAACAGTCATGCTCAGACAACAACTCACCAGGACGAAGGACCCGATAGCCAGCATGAGCAAAACCAATGTAGTGTACAAAACCCCATGCAAGGACTACACAAAACACGACATAGGACAAAGAGGAAGACAGCTAACGATCCGCATCCATGAACACCAACTAGCCATGAAACGACACGACCAGCTATCCTGAGTAGCCACACACACAGATGACAAGCAACATGAAGTCGACTGGGAGAACGCTACTATTCTTGGACAAACCAAACAGAGAGCAGCCAGGGAATTCCAAGAGGCATGGCACTCATCCACAGATTCAATCAATAAGCACATCGACCTGGACCCAATATACCGACCACTGCAATGGACAGCTGGAACTGACAACCGGAAGCGACAGATTCAAACCACTATAAATGTCGAAGGAAACATCACAGAAGCGCTTCACAGGAGGCTCCAAAGCACTGAGAATGTCACCTAGAGAGGCGATGAAACGTCTGCAACACAAATTCCCAGCTCGGCGAACAGAAATACAACAATGAGCACCCGAGCTACAAATCTTCTCACAAACTTTAAACACATTTTATTACTGAGGAAGAAATAACCTGTTCTGATGGGACAGTCTTCGTCTGAACCGTGCTGGGACCAGAGTCCAAGTGAATCCTAACCAAGGATGTCGACAGAGCTTTAAACTGATTAGGAGTGTGTGTGTGCGCGGGGTCGGGATTTCCTTACAGGGTTTAATAAGAAAAGAGGAGGTAAGAGCACAGAGCTCAAGAGAGGTTTTTAAAATCTTCAGCATAGACGCAAATAGAACAGAGTGTATGGAAAGTGTAAGCAATCAAACTTCAATCACACTGGACAAACAAATGGCAATAGAAGAGGGAACGTTAACACAAGATTGAAGGGTTATATCTGAATGCGAGCAGTATAAGGAATAGGGTATATGAGCTTGTGGCATAGATTGAAATTGGGAGGTATGACGTAATGGGCATCACAGAGAAGTGGCTGCAAGGGGATCAGGATATTCAAGGACACATATCGTATCGAAAAGATAGAGAGAGTGGATTTACATTATTAATAAAAAATGAAATTTAATCAACAAAAGAAAGGAAATAAGGTCAGATGGTTTAGAATCTGCATGGTAGAATTGAGGAACCACAAAGGTAAGACAACCACAGTTGGAGACTTGCAGAGGCCTCCAAAGAGTAGTCAGGAGCTGGGGCACAAGATACACCAGGAGATGGAAAAGATCTGTAGGAAAGACAACGTTACAGTGATCATGGGGGATTTCAATATGCAAGTGAAATGGGAAACCAGTTTGGTAGTGAATCGCAAGAAAAGGAATTTGAGGAATATCTACGGGATGGCTTTTTGGAGCATCATGTGGTGGAGCCCACTCGGGAACAGATGACACTGGATTTAATGACGCAGGCTAGACAAGGGAGCTTAAGGTGAAGGAAAACTTCAGAAGCAGTGATCAGAACATGGTTGAATTTATTCTGAAATTTGAGAGAGAAGATAGAATCAGAGATAACAGTATTTCAGCTGAATAAAGGCAACTGGAGAGGCATAAGGGAGAAGCTGGGTAGAATTGACCGGGACAGGCGTCTAGCCGGAAAGACAGGGTAACAGCAATGGCTGGAGATTCCATGATAATTTAAAAGACACTGCAGTGATGCGTGCTGAGTAATAGAGGTATGGTACAGGGAGGATGAGGCAACCAGGGCTGACAAGGGAAGTCAGGGATTGCATATAAGCAAAAGAGCAAGCAGAGTGAAGAGCAGTTGGGAACTGGAGAATTAAGGCCAACAGAAGGCAAGAAAAAATAAATAAGGAGGGAGAACATTAAGTATGGGGCTAAGCTAACCAGTAATATAAAGGAAACTGTAAGAGATTCTTTAGATATATAAAATGCAAAAGAGACGTAAATGTGAATATGGACCACTGGAAATGATGCTGGAGAGACAGTAGTGGGAAGCAAAGAAATGGCTGAGGAATTTTGCATCAGTCTTGACGGTGGCATACACGAGTAATTACCCAAGGTTTGAAGAGAGTGAGAGGGCAGTCCTAAATACAGTGGCCATCACCAAGAAGAACATGTTTGAAAACGGAATGGCCTGAATGTGGATAACTCACCTGGACCAGATGGATTACACCCCAGCCTTGTAAGGGAGATCGCTGAAGAGTTAGTACAGGCGAAAGTGGTAATCTTTCAGGAATGACTAAAATCAGGAAAGGGCCAAGTGGCTGTATAATTGCTAACATGACACCCGGTTTAATAAGGGAGTTAGGCAGAAGATGGAAAACTGCAGACTGATTTGCAGACTTGGTTGTGGGTAACATCATGGAATTCATCGTGAAGAATGGGATTTTTGAATTCTTGGAGGTCTTTGGTAAAATAGGACAGAGTCAGCATGGTTTCATCAAGGGGAGGTCATGCCTGACAAACCTGCTAGAATACATTGAGGGAGTAATGTGCAGATTTGATGAAGGAGAACCAATAGATGTTATCCATCTGCACCTCAAGAATCCTTTGACAAGGTGTCATGCATGAGGCTATTGAGAATGATATGCGTCCATGGTGTTAGAGGCATGGTGGAAGTTGAAGTTTGGCTGTCTGACAGAAAGCAGAGAGTGTGGATTAAAGTGTCCTTCTCAGGATGGCAGCCAGTGACAAGTGGTGTTCCTCAAGACTCAGTTTTGGGACCACAACTTTTCACTTTGTGCATTCATTATCTATATGATGGAACTGAGGGCATTTGGGTTAAGCTTTCAAACTGTGCAAAAATAGATATAGGGACAGGTAGCATTGAAGAGGTGGTTTGGCTGCAGGAGGGTGCTCTGGCGCATCTCCTCAACTGCCCAAAACTTCAGCCTTGAGCTTCACCCTTCCAACTACAACTAGTTAGAACCTCTCTGGTGCATGCCTTCCATCCCACCAACCTCAGGATTCAACGCATCATCCTCCACCATTTCTGCCACCAACAGTCAGACCGCACCAACAGAGATATACTTCCCTCCCTACCCCTATCATCATACTGCTGAGACCATTCCCTCACAGATCCCTCATCAGGTCCACGCAACCCCAACAAGCCACCTTCCACTCCCGGCACTTTCCCTTGCCACTACAACAGGTATGAAACCTTTGCCAACACCTCCCTCCTCACCTCCACCCAAGGCCCCAAAGGATCCTTCCACATCAGTCAGATAACATCCTGTGCATGCAAATACCTCTTCTAGTGTGTCCATTGCTCCTGGTCTCCACTACATTGGCGAGAGAAGACGTCAACTTGCAGAACAGTTCAGGGAACACTCTCAGACACACACACCCAACAACCCTCCTGACCTGTGGCTGAATACTTCAACTCCCCCTCCGTCTCCGCCAAGGCTTTGCAGGTTTGTGGCCTCATCCACTGTCAAATTCTAGCCACCTGACGTCTGAAGGAAGAACGCATCATCTTCTGCCTTGGGACCCTTCCAACACACGGTATCAAGGACAATCTTACCAGTTTCCTCATCTCCCCTCCATCTTATCCCAGATCAAACCCTCCAACTCAGAACCGCCCTCTTGAACTGTCCTACCTGTCCATCTTCCTTCCCATCTAGCCACTCCACCTTCCACTCTGAACTATCACTATCACAACCCACCTTCATCTAGCTGTCACCTTCCAAGCGACCTTCCTCCCAGCACCAGCCCCTCCCATTTATCTCTCTGGCACCTTCCGCCCACCCCACATTCCTGATGAAGGCTTTATGCCTGAAACGTCAAATCTCCTGCTCCTCGGATGCTTCCTGCCAGGCTGTACTTTTCTATGACCACACTTTTTGACTCTGATCTCCAGCATCTGCGGTCCTCACTTTCACCTGCTGAAGGATTTTCACAGGTTCAGAGAGTGAACAAAGAAGTGGCAGAGGTAGTACAATGTGGAAAAGTGTGGAAAAGCATTTTACCAGGATGAATAGAGGCATAGACTATTTTATAAATAACAAGCTAATTCAGAAATCTGAAGTGCAAAAAGACTAGGGCGTTCTAGTCCAGGAGTCTTGAAAGGTAAATTTGCAGTTTGTCAGTAGTTAGGCAGGCAAATACAATGATGGCATTTATTTCAAGAAGGCTTCAATATAAAAGCAGGGATGTACTTCTAAGGCTCTACAAGGCTTTGGTCAGGCTACATTTGGATTATTTTGCGCAGCTTTGGGTCCCATATCTCAGGAAGGATGTACTGGTCCTGGAGCGTTTTCAGACGAGATTCACAAGAATGGTGCCAGGAATGAAAAGCTTAACATATGAAGAATATTTGAGGGCTCTGGGTCTGTATTTGATAGAGTTCAGAAAGATGTTAGGAGGTCTAATTGAAACTTACAGAATACTGCATGCCGTGGGACAGAGTGGATTTTGGGAAGAGATATCCAATGGTAGGAGAGACGAGTACCCAAAGGGACAGAGTAAAGAGAAGATCTTTTCAAACAGAGATAAAGAAAAACATCTCCAGCCAGACAGTGGTGAATCTATGGAATTCACTGCCACAGAGGCCACCGAGGGCTGTCGAGTCCAGATCATTGCGTACATTTAAGAGTGAGACAGATAGGTTCTTGACTGTAAAGGGGATCAAGGATTACAGGTAGAAAGCGGGAGAATGGGGTTGAGAAGCTTAACAGCCATCATTGAATGGTGAAGCAGGCTCAAGGGGACTAATGTCCAGATTTCTGCTCCAATATCTTCTGGTTGTATGGTTAATATTGGCTCTCCTCATTCCTCATTGGAGCTGTATCCTGAAATTTGATCTTCATATGATTTACAAAGAGTAACGTTTCACTAGTGATGAGTGGGAAATATCATGTTTCCCTCTCCAGTCTCAGCAGCCATGTCCCCAATATCATAATCACACTGCAATTGAAATCCAATGGAAAATAATCACAGTTGATTGACATCGATAACATTAACAGCATGACCCTCACCTGCCCTCTCTGATTCTCGAATAACCATCTGAATTGTGTGTCACGTCATATTCTCTGTTAACATGTCCATGTCAGTTGTCCGTTATCACTCATGTTATCGTAGGCACATTTTCCTGTCAGATTCTGGACTAGAAAAGTTCTCTCCATATTTTACTGACATTATAATCACTGATCAGTAGTTACAGATTGTATGTTTCCATTTATAAACGTAGAAACTTGTTTATGTTCTGACAATCCTTTGTCTTTATTACCATATCCAAGGCAGATTGAATGATTGCAAGCAATCAATCTACCATCTCCAATATTCCGTTCCTCAGTCACTCCCACATATCTCATGCCAAATGTATAAATTTTATACGTTCTTTAGAATTTTAATAAAATCAATATTAAATTGAAAGGGGTTAACTGGAGCTATTTGTTCAGTGACTGTGATTAATGTCAATTTCCGTGGATCCTAATTATCCCAGTGGAGCGTTTCCATCATTGAATGATAAATGGGCTCTTTTCAGCGTGTTATCCCATAGTATGAGTTGGAGCATCACTGACAGCACTAACAGGGATCATCAGCTCGAGAGAGAGGGGCAGTAGAGATCAGAATCTGAGAACATTAGACTGGAGCGTTAGAATAATGGTTCAGAATGTGAGGACCTTGGATTGAAATGTTCTAATAGTGGATCAGAATCAAAGATTAGTAAACTGGAATGGTACAACAATGGATCAGAATCTGAGAATATTAGACTGGAATATTACAATAACAGTCAGGAGTTTATCCTTGGGTCTTTCCTACCTTTCTCAGCCTTGGATATCATTAGCATCACGGATCCAGGATATCCTTTGGATTATTCAAGGTGGTTACTATCCCATCCTCGCTATAGTTGGTGTACCTGGTAAGTCATTATATTTGTCTACTAAACTGGGTTGAACTGAATTTCTGCTCATGATATATAAAATTTGAAAATTGCAAGACAATGTCTTCAGTTACAAACAAACCCTCCTTTCCTTATATTAATCAGTGTCAAACTACTATTTCTAAATTACTCACTGATATGCAAGAAGGAACTAGACTGTTCTCAAACTCCATAACCCATTTTGTCCTTCACAAATTTACATCCCCATCTCCTCCCCACGCACGAATCCTGTCCAATATCGCCGTCATGATACTCCAGTCCCGTCTCAGTCTCATTGCAACTTCTGAATAAATCAGAATTTGTGCCTTTGTTTAACAGTTTCAAGTTCCTTCTAACCATATGTCCATCACTAAAAAAATTGCTCTGAGGATGTTTAACTTGTTCTCTGTACATACGGGACGGCAGTTTATGGTGTTCAAGACTCATACTCTAGAGCCACAGAATAATAGTCTGTTGAAAT
This sequence comes from Chiloscyllium punctatum, assembly GCF_047496795.1. Lineage (NCBI taxonomy): Eukaryota > Metazoa > Chordata > Chondrichthyes > Orectolobiformes > Hemiscylliidae > Chiloscyllium > Chiloscyllium punctatum. Next base: position 26,238,711 of record NC_092751.1, read on the forward strand.
CTCATGAGGGAAATTAAAAGCAACAATTTTCATTTGCCATTTAAGCCCATCTGCTTGCCCCATGTCCTTAAGCGAAGTCAATGGGTCATTCTTCTCTAGTCAGGTTTCAGTGTGACTTCTGTGAGGAACATGTGGGTGTTCTGCACCTTTAACAGAATTAAAAGCCAGCAATAACTATCTGACAGCACCAAGTCGTCGAAAAATAGATTTAATGTAACATTTGGTCGATTAGTTTATTTTCTCAAGACAAAAACAAATTCAGCCAAACTGTTTAAGTAATAACCCAAAGTGCCCACCTCCAATCAAGTGTGAATTTAGTATATTGATAATCTTAAAAGCCAATGACACAGTCCAATGGTTTGGGGGTACAAGACCGCGGGAAATTGACAGTTGAGAGGAGATCTGCCAAGTTACCAGCATGCAAAGACTGCCTGAAAAATAGTTTTCCTCTCGGTAACTTTATTGATTAGTAACTTGGAAAAGCAGAATCTCAAAGAAGAAAAGAAGAACGGAATATGGAGAAGAACCGACAGCTTCTCGGTTTTGAGATAAGAAGTTTTGTTTTGTAAATCTTAATTAGGAGTCTAATCGAACTAATATAGTGGGGGGGGGGAGAGATAAAATATTGCTTAGAGGAAGAAGCTGTAAATATTCATTCATCTATTATTCCCTATTATGCTTTAAGAAATAAAGTTGTTAATTTTTACTTCAAATAGTTATGGACTCTAGAATTATCATGGATTACTGCAGTGGATAAATCATTTCCCTGTTGTTGGTTTTACATTAAGCTGGAGAATGTATCCTGTGTTGTAACACTACAATCCCACAGGATTGTGCTTTTCTCTCTACTGTCCTGTGGAACAGCTGAACCAAACATTCAGTTCAAGATCGGCATAACATGCTGCCCTGACCAGCACTGCATACATCCTGTGAGAGAAGAACAGAAGTAAAGATAGCTCCCTTCCTCTGCCTGTTTCTCGTATTCCTATAGCTCAGTTCTGTTCAGGTCGGTGATCATCCCCTATTTTAGGTGTATTCATCTCATTGAAATTCTCCCCGAGAGTGATGCACATCTCTATACGCATCTCTGGTGTTGGCTTTATTGATGCTGACGGACAGATGTAAGGAACTTATACATTCCATGTCAGTCGTAGTGCATAGAGAAAGAATGGCTTTTTGTGGCACAGGAAAGAAACGGTGATGTCTAAGTGAGAGAAAAGGATTATTGCGATCATCCCTGAGAGTGTTGTTGAGGCAGTATTTGGGGTACTGTGGATAGACTTTCTCTCAAGTTTCAACAGACTAATCCCTGGGATGATGGCACCATGAGCAGAGAGTGAAGCTCAGTGAGAGAATAAGAGATGATTGTATTGAACCTGAAGGGGGATGGACAGTCACTCATGATGTTCTAAACAGGCACTGCTACGATGATAAATTCCATGGGTTTTATTAACTCAGGTTAAGTGATTCTCAATAGGTTAAGAGCCTCCGAGGACAATCCCCTCATCCCACCCCGACTCCATTTGTTGATTGAGAGAGACAGAGGGTCAGTCTTTGAATTAATTCTCCCCACATTAATACAGTGCATTTAGGGTGTGATCCTGCATTAAACGTCATGTTATCCACAATCCCGACAACAGCCACAATACCTTCATTCTAAAACAGTTAACTATTCCCACCAGCTTCTGACATCCATGGAGGACATGGGTCTGTCTTCTCAGAGATGGAAGATGCCTCTCTGAGATTTCAGACAAAGCATCTGGCTACCTTCCTCACTGGCAGCAAACCATATTAAAGTTTCAAGTGTCCCACAGGTAATGGAGCCATGAAGAACATCGTGGATCCGTCTCAGAGTGCATTCTCTACTCCATTGATTTGTCAGGTTGGAGCATCAATGGCACCCTCCTGTTCCTGTATAAGTGTCCCGAGGGGCTGAATGGCCTCCTCCATGTCCCATGGAACAGGTTCATGGGTCGGACTTCGCCCTGCCTGTTCCTGTTTAACAGCTTGATGTGGTAATCAGACCTCTTCTCTTCCTGTGGAACAGGCAGGAGGATTGAATCGACTATTCCTCTCTTTGTTCAGTAGTTTCGATGGGCTGAATGGCTTCCACATATCTGTTTCTAATGTGCCTGAGATGCTGACTGAGCTCTTCATTTAACTGTGGAAATGTAGAGTGTCTGGCCTTGCTGTTACATGAATGTTACCGACACTTTAACAGCACAAACCTGAATGCTGTCCAGGTCTTACTGCACATGGACACAGACTGTTTCAGGAGCTGAGGTGTGGCACATTGTTCTGAACATTGGGTGGTCTTCAGTGATCATCCCCATTTCTGATCTTATGAAGGTGTTTGTTTTCAGGCAGCTACCCTGAGGATCTCCTGCAGAGATGTCCCAGGACTGAAAGGATTGTCGGTCACCGACCATAAACATCTTTCTTTGTGCTCTGAAAGACCCCAAACCAGTGGGGTGGGTATACCTAATTCCCATTAATCTCAAATAAGTAGGTGGTCCTGATGTCATCCACAGTAAAATGCTACCTTGTCATCAAGGCCATTCACTCTTTCCTGAGCCCCTGTCTTCACCTCTTGTTCACATCAATAGATGATAGTGTCTGTGTTGGGAGTGTTTTCCTCTCATAGAGGGTAATCAATGCCAGGAATTATCTGGGCTAGATAGTGAGGGGAGTTACATCATGGAAAGTATTCAAAGAGGTGGTACATTAATTTTTTGGCCTGTCAGAGTGCTAAAGGGTGTGAAGAATTGGACATTAAAGACCAGTTATTGATAACAGTAAGTCAGCCATGATGGTATACAATAGGTTGATCATCCGAGTCACCTAATCTTGCTTCTTATGTTCTCATATTCTGTAATTATAAAGTTAATAATTGTAATTTTCCTGAACGTTCTGTTATTGAATGTTGCAGTCACAGAGAGTAAAGTATTTTGTGAGTCATCTCAGGGTGAGGTATGGGGGCTGTATTCACAGTGAATCTGAGTCTCCAACATCACCAACAAATGAAGCACAAGTTGCAGAGAGGAGATACTCTGTAAAGAGACCAGAGCTGTCTTTCGAAACCAGCCTAGTTTTCCAAATAACATTTTCCAACCCACACCAAACCGTGTGTGACAGTCTTGAGGATGACATCCTGTGTTCTGGTGGACCAGGTATTTGGAGCAGGTGGCCTCCATCTGCTAATATCAGGAGCTGTGAGGAGCTTAATAGAACATAGGGACATAGGACTGAGCGGCAGGAGTGGGCTATTAGACACTTTGTCACCGCTTCACCACTCACAAATTCCATGGGTGATGTGATTGTGGTCTCAAAAGCATTTTTCTGTCTGTATGCCATTTGTCTGCATTCACTTGTCTGTCAAATGTCACCAAATATAATTTTGAATAAATGCAAGCATCCAGCACCACAAACTTCTGGGGAAGGGAATTTCCACTTGAACAGCCCTTTGAAAATTTCTCATTTGTGTTTCAACCAATGTTGGAAGGTCACTCCGTCCTTTTCCAGTCACACTCCTCCACTGGTTACACCAATCTTAAATGGAACCATTTTTGTGATGTGACCAATGATGTAGGTCTCAGAGTAGGTCATTTTCTAGAAAAGTGTGAGACACAGAACGTTGGACTCATAACAAATGGTATAATGATAGAGTGCCCCAAACGTTATTCTGCCTTTGAAGTTATTCTGCTCACACAAGTTACTGGTAGTGGGGTTTCACTCTGGAACAGTTGAATTTGGCTGAATTCCCTTTGTTTCAGGCAGTGGAGAGATTCTAGTGAATTCTCACCAGAAATCCTTCACAAGTGGTAAAGATAACACAGGGATTTTATGGTCTCACACTTTGCTATCGGATGGAACAACGTAAGAGAGAGAGATCAATATGCTGCTGCTTCTCAGGCGGGGGACATTTTTCTCCCTCTCTGTGTTGAAACATACGATAATGTCAACTGAACACCAAACTGGACCAGGTGTGCTCTTCTGGAACATTCTCTGGAGAACCCGATTGTAGATTATATGGAAGTGCATTTGTTTCAATCGCAAAAAAGTCCCCACTTTATAATTTGAAGACATGCTTACATGTGTCTGTGTAATTTGTAAATATTGGTAGGTGTCTTCATAGTATGTGTGTTAATATAAATGCATCTTTTTCTTAAAATTTATTCTCTAGCTTTAGTCTCCCTGACAAGAGATAATGTGCATCCAGTTGATACACTCTTCAGAACGTCATGGATGGTTAAATTCTATTTCTCAGCTAAGATCAAAACTGATAATCCCCGATAAAAAAAAGGCCGGCATTCCAGGAATGAGTAAAGGGAAACCTCTTTGAAAATCTTCGAAAAGAATTAAATCCTTTCATTTTAGTTTCGGGGATCAAAACAGCACACAGTGCATCAAATGTGGTCACAGCAATGCCCTCGTACCGATGGAGTTAAACATTCCTGCGATTAACCCTGATACCTTTTGCCAAAAACAGCATCATTCCACTTACCTTCCAAATCACTTGCTGCATCTGCAGACTGACTTCATATGATTCATGTCCCAGGAACATAGAAACCGCCTGAATCACAGAGTTCTGCAAGCTCTCTGCATTTACATTGTTTACCACTGTTTTATTCTTCATGCCAAAATACACAACCTACCTTATGCTATTTCTGCTGAAGGTTTGCTCACTAACCTTCCCTGTCTGTTACACATTGCAGACTCACTACCTTCATTTGATGACACATTAAATAACCATCTTGGATTACGAGCTAATTGAGCTCCAAACAATTCCCTCCCCTTCCTCCAGATCTTGGATACAAATTGTTGATCATTGATGACCCTACAGTGATCTCTGAGGGACTCCATCAGTTACAGTTTTGCAGCCTGAAAATAAACATTTGTCTCTACTCTCTATTTCCTGTTAGCGACTGATCTTTGCTGGACAGGAGAGTCAATGTTCCCTGCTCCTGGGTAGCCGTTCAGGCGGGTTGAATGGCCTCCTGCTGGGCTGTGTAATGTACTCAACGAGCTGAATGACTTCATTCTATATTGCTGTGCATTTCCTTAGAGTGACAGAATGGTCTCCTCCTGTCTCATTGTATCGATCCTGTCTGATTGAATGGGGTGGTCCCCTACCATGTAATAGCCTTGAGGGTGGATTGAGGGTACAACACACGGGGTAGGGGTAACAGTTGGTCATTTGCCTGCACCATTCAGAATGCTCATGGCTGATCCGAGTGTGTCTGTCCATCCGTCTCCTGTCTGTTCCCAATAAACATTGACTCTCCTGCCCAACACAGATCAGTCGAGCGCAGACTTATACACTTAATGGCAAGGTCCTCGGGAGTGTAGCTGAACAAAGAAACCTTGGAGTGTAGCTTCATACCTCTTTGAAAGTGGAGTCGCAGGTAGATAGGATAGTGAAGAAGGCGTTTGGTATGCTTTCCTTTACTGGTCGAGTATTGAGTACAGGAGTTGGGAGGTCACGTTGCTGCTGTACAGGACATTGTTGAGGCCATTGTTGGAATATTGCGTGCAATTCTGTTCTCGCTCCTATCAGAAAGATGTTGTGAAGCTTGAACGAGTTCAGAAAAGATTTACGAAGATTTTACCAGGGTTAGAGGATTTTAGCTACAGGAAGAGGCTGAACAGGCTGGGGCTGTTTTAAATGGAGCATCGGAGGCTGAGGGGTGACTTTATAGAGGTTTACAAAATTATGAGGGGCATGGATAATTTAAATAGGCAAAGTATTTTCCCTTGTGTCGGGGAGTCCAGAACTAGAGGGAATAGGTTTAGGATGAGAGGGGAAAGATACAAAAGAGACCTAAGGGGCAACAGTTTTGACCCAGTGGGTGTACTTCTATGGAATGAGCTGCCAGAGGAAGTGGTGGAGGCTGGGACAATTTGCAACATTTGAGAGGCATTTGGGATGGGTATACGAATTGGAAGGGTTTGGAGGTGTATGGGCCAGTTGCCGGCAGGGGGGACTAGATTGGGTTGAGATATCTGGTCGGCATGGACGGGTTGGACTGAAAAGTCTGTTTCCATGCTGCACATCTCTATGACTCTATAAACGAGTCTTCACTGCTCCCTGAGGATGAGGACACCACAGGTAGCACAATACTAAAGTGAAAAGTACGTCCTTATTTCTTTGTGGAACCTGTTATTTTAAAACTTTGTTAACTGAACATCAAATCACCACCTCTTTGCAGATATAAGGACAGAATAATTAGGAATAAACATAAACCATTCCGGACTCCAAACCTGTCCCACATTCCCACTGAACCTTTCCAATCGAATATGTATCAAACCCAGTCTCTGCTGCTGTCTCAAGAAGAGAGCACCTGTTAGCATAGCACCACATGAAAAAAAGGAGCAGAATGAGGCCATTCGGCCCATCTAGTCTGATCTGCCATTCAATAATTTCTTTTCTGTTCCTCAACCTCATTCTCCTGCCTTCCCCCAAGAATCCTTGATCCCGTTATAAAACAAAAACTTATCAATTTTTATCTGTGTCGACGTGTGCATATTTTTGTCGATCTGCTTGTCATCTGGGTATTTGTGCTTCTACGTTTGTCTTTCTGTGTATCAGCCTGTGTGTTTTTATCTATGTTTGTGTCTATTTGTGTGTGACTCTATATGTCTGCGTGTGTTTCTGCGTGTGCGTATGTCTATTCCCTTGTATGTATTGTGTTTGTTCGTATAATGGGGTGATACCAATAATTCTGTGTATTTCTGTGTCTGCATCTCTGTGCAGTGAGGTAACTGTATTTGGGGGTGGGGGGTGTGGGAGTTAAAGGACTGTCGTTTGAAATGCCAATGTGTTTACAGTGAGAATTGTCTTTCACTGAGCACTGCTCTTTAATCGGTCAGTGAGACATGGATGTTTCAGAAATTTCACGAGAGGCATCCCAGTCCGCTTCATCTTGTACTAGGTTCCTCCCACATGGCGGGTGTGGGGGAGGGGTGAGGGAATGGATATTGGGCACCCCACCACCCAGCTTGGCCATTTCTGTCCTATTCCAGACTTTTTCTCTTGGAATAGAAGAAAGGGACGGAAGGAGTGAGGGCAGGAGTGGATGGCCTTGCAGTTAGTGCTGGTGGAGGTGTATCTGGGAGGAATTGTGAGTCGTCTGGAATGAGACAGTCGGCAGTTTTGAATCCATATAGTATTATTAATGTGTGGGAGTATTGCGTAGGTGACAGAAAAAGTGTGGGAAGGAAGTTGCTGAATTCAATAGTGAGTGAGGTAGTGCCTGAGCCTTATTTGGAGATAGAGCATGAGGATTTTCTGGGGGTAGGTGCTATAACAGATATACAGAGAGAGTGACGGAGCAGAGAGAATTCGGTGACCATTATCCTGACAGAGCCGGGAGAATATTGATGCTTGTCCTGTATGATGGAGATATCTTCAGATCATCTCAGCGTCGAGGTGAGCCTCCCCGAATGTCCTTTCCAAGTCTCTCACTAATAATGACACGGACCTGTCCCTCCCATTCTACAGAATCAGTTTATGTAGAACTTACAAAGAGCAAGGCGCAGCAAATATTGGTGTGTTATATATCGGTTGGAGAAAATCTGAGCATCATATGCTCTGGGAATTAGATATGCAAGTATCGAGGATACCGCAGTTTTGTAGGATGTTCTCAAATTGCATCTAAACTGTATTAACTAAGTGACTGCTTATGCTGTGCAAAATAAATTCTGTACGTGTATGTGAGGTGGGTCAAAGAGTATGTTGTGAAGCAAACTATAGAGCAGTTTATTTTGGGTTTGTTGTGTGATCAGAAGGAAGCGTTAATAACCTTGATCTGAATCAGCTTTGAAGGAATAGAGACGTTAATAAGGTGCATTTTACACGGTGTCTGCATGAATATAGAATGCTTGAACGTTCTGGTTAAACTTCATGGTAGCCTGGAGGTTAAAGGGTCAAGTTCCCTCCACTAAATTGGGAAAGTACAATATAACATACAGTGGGAGGCAAGCAATGTTTGTTGGAGTCATAGAGTCAGACAACACAGAGACAGGCCCTTCGGCCCAAACACGTCCATTCCCACCAAACTGTCCATCCACGCTAACCCCATTTCCCTGCTGTTGTCCTGTATCTTTCTAATCCTTTCCTGTCCATGTATTTGTACAAATGCCTTTTAAATGTTGCGAATGTGCCCGCCTCAAACTCTTCCACTGGCACATCATTCCATATGCGTATCACCCCTGTGTGAAAAGCAGTTGGTCCTCAGGTTCCCTTTTATTGTTTCCCCTCTGACCTTAAACTGATGCCCTCTTCTCCGTGATTGCCTAACCCTGGAAAAAGAACTGAGTGCATTCACTCTGTCCGTCCTTCCCATGATCTTATACACTTCTCTCAGATTCCCCCTCAGCCTCATACATCTTAAGTAAAAAGTCCTAACTTGTCCAACCTCTCCCAATAACTCAAACCATTGAGATCTTTGCAACATTCTTGTAAATTTCTTCTGCACTCTTTCCAGTTTAATACCATCCTTCCCATAGCAAAGTGAACACAGCTGAACATAACGCTCCCAGTATGGCCTCACCAACATCCTGTATAATTGCAACGTAAATATACACTGATGAAAGCCAGTGTGCCAAAAGCTTTCTTCACTGCCCTGTCTACCTCTGAATCAAATTTCAGAGAACCATGCACATGAATTCCAAGGTCCCTCTGTTCCACTACACTCCTTAGGACCCAACCATTCAACATGAAATTCCTACCTTGATTTGACTTTCTTAAATGCAAGAACTTACACTGATCTAAATTAAAATTCATTTGCCATTTCTCAGCCACTTCTCCAGCTGATCAAGGTACTGCTGTATTTTCTGAAATTTCTGATAACCTTCCTGAGTCTCCACGATGCTGCCTATTTTAGTGTTGTCTTCAAACTTACAAATCTGCCTGTTCATTCTCATCTAAACCACAGATATATGTAATATGTAGTGGGCGAAGCAGTAAACCGTGAGGCTTTCCATTAATCACAGGCCTCCAGGCTGACAAGCATCCTTCCACTATTACCCTCTGCTTCCCACCAACAAGGCAATTTTGCATCTAATTTGGCAGCTCCTCCCCAATTTCATGCGATCTAACCTTCCAGAGCAGTGTACCATTTGGAACCTTATTGAAGGCCTAACTGGAATCCATTAAGACTGCATACACCATCCTGCCCTCCTCAACGTTGGTAGTCACTTAATCAAAGAATTTGAACAAATTTGTGAGCAATGATCTCCCATGCACAAGGCCGTGCTGAGTTTGATGTTGGGCTTTTCCCCTAAATGTTGGTTTTCCTGTTCCTCGGATGCTGCTTGGTCTGCTGTGCTTTTCCAGCACCACTCTAATCTTGCTCCTAATCACACCCTGTCTTTCCAAATGCATTTATAACTTATCTCTTAGAACCTGTTCAAGTAAATTACCTACAACAGATTTTACATTTACTGGTCTATAGCTCCCGCGTTTTTCTTTGTAGCCCTTCTTGAGTAAGGACACAGCATTCGCTGTCCCCCAGTCCTTCGTGACTTCGCCCGTTGGCCAGCGATGATGCAAAAATATCAGCCAGGGCTCCGGCAATTCCTTCTATGTCCTCCTGCAGTGTTCCTGAATATATATGGTCAGGACGAGGAAATTTATAGAAATATTGCAAAGTCTTTTTATTTCAGGTACAAACACCAAAGAAAGGAAAAGTGAAACAATGATGTTGAACATAACAAATTCGAAAATGTATTAATCATAGGAAATGCCCTCAGATGAATTTCAGTCATTGTGGAAACCTGAGAATTCTCAGAAATTCACGATCCAGAAACAAGGGCCATGAAACTGATAAGGAAATCAAAAATAGAACATGAATGCTAACAAACAGGAACAAAAACACTGCATAAATCTACAATCTGTATTTCAAAGGAAACAAAGTAAAAGCAAGGTCAAATATGGAAATTGGTAATTGGGAGAGGAGAGTTTATTGTGAAGAACAGGGAAATGGCCAAGAAAATAATCAGCTGCTTTGTATCTGTCTTCAAGGAGGAAGATCCATAAAATCAGCCAGTAATACCAAGTGATCATGTAGCGCTTGTGCAACTGAAGACGAAAAGTCAATTTATATCAGGAACAAGGTAGTATTTGAAAGTGTAACTGGACTGAGCATTGCTCAGCCTGAAAAACCTGACGTACTTCATATTAAAATGTCAGACATAACTCATGAACAAAAGTATTAATTGCACTGTCGATGACTGTGTATTATTTTCCTGTGTATTCTGCAGAGGCCGGAAACCATTCCGGATAAATGGAAGTTATTAAACGTGGTCCAAGCACTATAGATTAATAGAAGGGATCCAAGCATCTATAAAGGGAAGAAGACATAGTTTGGAGAATTGCCGAACAATTAACTTGACATCTGCAGGGAAACTGTTGTAATCTATTATGCAGCATGTGATAATGGATATTTAGAAATTAATAGGATCAATGGAGAGAATCCACATGTATTTCTGGCAGATGTCTAACTCGATGTGCTATTAATTGTTAGACCCCATCTACCACCCCCTGAGAAAAGGAACAGAAAGTGACTTCGCCACAGGAAGTGATATCAACAACCCAAAGAAACCCTTAAAAAGAAAGCAGGAATGTGTAGCATCACTTCGCCAGAGGTCCACTGAAGATGTTACCTAGTAAGGTAAGGAAACGTCGGGAAATGAAACTGCCAGCTCAGCGAGCGAACCTGCATCCATTATGTACAGTATTGGTGACCCAATCTGAGAAAAAATATACTGATCACAATTAAATTGCAATGGACGTTGTCCAGATTAATCTCACAGATGGCGAGATTGTTGGATGAGGAAACTCGGCCTATGTTCTCCAGTGTTTCAAAGAATGAGAAGTGGGTCACAGTGAGATTTACAAAATTCATAAAACATAATACAAATGGGAAATTAACAGGACGCTTCCCTGGCTCCCCAATCCAAATTCAAGGCAAATAATGGCAAGATAAGGGATTGGCCACTTAAGACTGTAACTTTGAGGAAATTCATCACTCGGTGAGAACTGCCTAAAACAGGGTCATAGAAACCTGCTGGCAGTGTAAGATTAAGGAAAATCTCCAGATATTCTGCAAATGTGTCAAGCAGAAATGAATAACAAGGGAACAGATACGAGTCATTAATGACTTGCCAAGTTGCATCCAAATCAACTTAGTGTTAGGAGACAGAGGGTAGTGGTTGAAGGCTGTTTGTGTGACTCAAGACTGATGTCCAATGGTGTATCACAGGGATCAGTGCTGGTGTTGGACTGGGGTGAACAAACCTAAAAATCACATAACACCAAATTATAGTCCAGCAGGTTTATTCAGAGGCACGAGCTTTCAAAGCACACAACCACCAAATGAAGAAGCAGCGCTTCGAAGTTAGTGCCTCCAAATACACCGGTTTTAGTATAACCTGGTGTTGTGTGATCGTTATCCTTATTATTTGGGGTATTCATAAATGAATGCAGCTGTGAATATAGGCGGGGGTGCTGGGAGTGTGACAACTAATTTTGTGTTTGATACAAAGATTGGCCGGGTGGTTGGCAGTGAGGAGGAAGGTCTTATGTTGCAGCAAGATACAGATGGAATGGTCAGATGGGCAGAGCAATGGCAGATGGAATGTAACCTTAATAAATATGATGTGATACACTTTGGAAGAAGGAACTGGACATGGAGTACTCAATGAATGGCAGCACACGAGGAAGCTCAGAGGGTGTTTCTCCACACTTCCCTGAATATGACTAAATGCGTTAATGCACAATTTTGAAAAAACATAAGGGACCGTAAACGTAATCTTTATTCATCAAGGCATAGATTATAAGAGCTATGCAGAACTTTGGTTTGGCCAAGATGGAGTACTGTGTGTAGTTCTGGGAACCACATTACAGGAAGGATCTGATTGTAGTGGAAGGGGCTCAGAGGAGATTCACCAGGATGTTCCCAGGGATGGAACATATCAGCTATGGAGAGAGGCTGGATAACCTCAGGTTGTTTAATTTGGAGCAGAGGAGGCTGAGGCGGCCGTGATTCAGAAGGATAGGATTCTAAGGGACATGGACAGGGTGGATAGATAACAGCTGTTCTTTTTAGTCAAAGGGCCAAGAACAATGCAGCACATTTATAAGTGAAGGGAATTGAGGTTTGTTTTTCATCCAGAGGGTGTTGGGGTCAGGAATGTCCTTCCTGAGAGAAGTTGTCATGGTAAATTCACAACCATTAGAAAATACACGGCTGTACACTTGAAATGCCATAAGATTAACTGCTACGGGACTTTTGTCGGAAAATGGGACTACTGTAGACAGTGCTGTATTGTTGATGGTACAAAGTCTGTGCTTCCGTGTTTGTATGGCTGTGGAAGGTCAATCATTGAGTAGTTTAAGATACGAATTGATGGGTTTCTGAAGAGTATATTAACAAGGGTTTTAAGATTGAACTTGTAATATCTTATGAAAATATGTCAGTGGCAAAATTAAGTGGACAAATGTGCAGCTTTCTTACAGTCTGATACCAGAGAATTGAGGACCGGGAAAAGGCAGAACTATGGAGCAAATACTTTAGTTATGTCTTCACAGAAGAAAACAAAACAAAAAAGAAAACTTCCCAACAATCCTAGTGAACATTAGTCTGTTGAGAAAAAAGGAATAGAATGACATTTGCAACCAAACACTCTTAGAGGAAGTATTGGAATTGGAAGTAATGAGCACAGATAAAGTTAACCGAGATTGATCAAATGGGAATCATAATTAAGAAAGTGACGTTTAGCATAATTATAGAGAAGCAATCAATGCAATATAATTGCATTTTCAGAAAGATTTTTGATAAAGCCCAAAGCCTATTATGCAAATTCAAATCCTCTGGTACTGGGGCTAATATGGTTTTCGAATGGGAGAGTGGGCAGGAAGCAGTGACTAGGAATAAAACAATGGGTTTATTTGAAAGGAAGGCTTGGAGGATATAGCAAGGATCGGGGTTTGGGCTCCAGCTATTCCCAATACACAACATATATTTTGTTGAGTGGATCAAATTTAATATTTCCAAGTTTTCTGATGGCACTAAACAATATCGGATTGTGAGTGGGTGCGCTGGATGTGCAAGGTGATTGCGACAAGTGGAGTGTCTGGGTAAATACGTAGCAGATGGAGAGCAATGAGGGGTGGGGGATATGGTCTATGGGGGATATGTGATATTGTGACCTTTGATGGTAAAAACAGAACGGGAGCCTATCATTTGAAAAGGGATTGTTTGAAAAATGTTGATCTATAAAGGAAGTTAAGCTGCATTTTTGTTTCCTTCTGTGCAACCCTCCGAGGTCAGTGTAGGGCAATGAGATCTGAATCGAGTAGTCAATACTGGGAATGGCATTGGCACGCTGACCAGTATACACAGACCCAACACGTGGGGAGGTGTAGCATTGCAAAGGATCTGGATCTCCCTGTGCACTGGTCACAGAAAGCAAATTTGCAGGAGCAGAAAACAGATAGGCAGATAAATAGTGTATTCACCTTCATTTCAGGGGGATTTGAATCCAGGAGTAAGGGTGTTTCACTGCAGCTGAGCAGGGTCTTGGTGAGACCTCATCTCGCACATTGTGCAGTATGTTATGCAGTTTTGGTCTCCTTACCCAATAAAGGAGAAACCTGACATTGAGGGAGAGCAGTAAAGGATAACCAGACTGATCTCTGGGATGATAGGCTTGTTGTGGAGCAGAGTTTGGGGCGGCTGGGCCTGTATTCCATCGGGTTTAGGAAAATGAGTGGCGATCTCAGTGAAACATATAAAACTCTGTTAGGGCGAGACAGATTGGAAACAGGGGTGACAATTCCCCTGGCTGGGACTTCAAAACAAGGGGCCACAGTATTATGTACAGACAGGCCACTCTGCATTGAGATGTGAATAAATGTCTGCACTCAGAGACTGGTGAACCTGGGGTACTATCTCACAGATCAGGCTGTGGAAACCAAGGCACTGAATATAAATATGCATTTCTGGAAACTAAAGGGATAGGGAGACAGCAGGGTATTGTATGAAGATAGAGGATCAGATATCATTACAGGTTGTTCTCCAATAACGTGGTAGCTGCGTTCCTGTGCATCACTGTGTTGCAGAAAATCATGCAATATTAATAATGTGGTCTATGTGGAAAGGAGGATAATGGGCGAACTGCAAAATATCAGTAAAAAACAAAAATTAAAGTTAGTCTAACACACACTAGCACAGTCTAATTAAACCTTTAAATCATATATTGTAATGAAATAGTGTTAATAATGACAATTCAGTCACTGGCTACATCCCTGTACCTTTCACCAAGCTCTTCACCAGAAAGCGCTCAGGACTGACTGACCACGTGATGCCAACATGGAATTTCAGTTCTCCTGAAGATTCTCCCCCGGTTTGAAATAAAGTTCCTTCTAATTGGAGAGAACCTGTTTCAAGCTCAGGTTCAAAGCTTGCAGAGCGGATTACATTCCTGTTTTAGCTGAACACTCAGAGGGTGCATTTGGCAGACAGAGGATCCTGAAGCTGGGTTTTGTTGTACAGATGGTGCCTGGCAAGGAATCGCGTCACAGTGAGCGGGAGCTCACTTTATAGAAAAAAGGTGCACAATTCACGAATCGCATTGCAGTCAAATCACGTTGAATAAACACGCGTTATCAGAGAAATGCCTGTGTATTGAATCGAGGAGCAAGATTGATGGACTGAAGGTCTACAACAGTTCTTATTTTATATTTCACAATGTTTAAACATATTAATAGATATGAACACTGCGTCGGGAAAACTGCTTTGAGGAGATTTTCTCAATGAAGTAGAATGGGGAAGGCTCAATGTGTTGAATGACGTACTCCTTTCCCGATGTTTCTGTGCAGCCTGTGGGAAAGCTCTGTAAATGTTGTCACAAGCTCTCAGATGTGAGGAAGGAGGACTCTTCAGGGTCAATAGGACTGTGATTCCCGTTCCCTTTTCTGATATCGAGGCTGGTGCCGGTTATTCTGTCTGTTTATTTCCTTTATGACCTCGGAGCAGTGTGATACAATTGAGTGTCTTGCTTGGCCATTTCAGGGACCATTGAAGACTTTATCACATGTCTATGTGACTGGAGTCACTTTTAGGCCAAACAAGAAAAGCACGGGAGATTCACTTCCTGAAAGTACGTTGGGGAATGAGATCGAAGTTTACAATCAACATTGGATGCAAGGTCATTGTTACAATCACCAGATTCTAGATCTTGATATTTTATTAATTGTTTTTAACTTCCACCAGCTGCCAGAGCATTATCCTGTATTGGATTAGTAATCCAGTGACATTTCCACATCAGCACCATCGCCACATAGGAACCTATCAGAAACCACAATGGGCGGGTTATTTCTGGACTGCTTGACAGCTCTGTCAAAAAGAACTCCCACCAATGTGATTATCGTGAAGGGACTGAGGGGGTGGTAAGTGGTCAGAATGTAATTATTCACCTATTAGGGGACCAGACATAGTTGAGTAATTTTCCACATTGCTGAAAATGTGTTGCTGAAAATGTGATGCAGTCGTCAGGCAGCATCCAAGGAGCAGGAGAATTGACGTTTCATGCATGAGCCCTTCTTATCCTGCTCCTTGGATGCTGCCTGACCTGCTGCGCTTTTCCAGCAACACATTTTCAGCTCTGATCTCCAGCATCTCCAGTCCTCACTTTCTCCTCGATAAATTTCCACATTGCCAGGGAGTTGTCAGAGTTGGAGCTGGAATGAAACAGCTTCCCGAGGGCCACGGGTTGTTGTGCAGCATAAGTCTTCAGTCCTATTGTAGGAATGGTGTCAGGGTCCATTGTCTTTGTCGTATCTACTGTGTTCAGCGGTTTCTTCATGTCTCATGCAGCGAATCGAATTGGTTGAACACCGCCATCTATGATTCTGTGGATATCATGGCGAGGATGAGGTGGATCAATCCTTCAACACCTCTGGCTGAGGATAGTGCAGATACTAAATCCTTGTCTTTTTCACTGATGTTCCAGGCTGTTCCATTATTTAGGATGGGGATATTTCTGATGTCCTCTCCTCCAGTAAGTTTTGTAATAGTACATCGACATTTATGTCTGGATGTGGCAGGATTGCAGAGCTTAGATCTGATCTGTTGGTCTTGGGGTCATTTTGTCCTCTCTATCAGATGTTAGTTCTGCTGTTTGGAATGAAACCATTCAAGTGTGGTAGCTGTAATGGGTTGTGATCAGCTTTAGGTACACATGGTTCTGACCGTGGCAAGTTCACCCACTCTCGTCACTGAACCATTGCTCGGCTTGATGATAATGGTAGACTGATGGAATATCCTGGGGAAAATGTTACAGATTATGTTTGAATACAATCCTGCTTCTGTTGCTGCTGTTGTCTACAGCATCACATGAAAGCCCAGTTTGAGTTGTAATATCAGCAATTCAATTCTACTGTCTGTCCCCCAGTTAACATGGAGACCCAGTCACCCATCGGCCGTGTACTCAGTGAGCGCACCTGGTTTCTGATGCAGTAATATTTCCATATTCATATTCTCATTCTGCTGATGGTTCCTCCTTGGTGCCATGCTTCCAATTTGTTACATTACTCAAACCCTTTAATATATTCATCTGAATCTTTTCCTTGCTCGTCATGCCATCTGCGTTTGAATTGAATGTGTTTCCCTCTAGTTTTCTCCCTGACCATGATTAAGAGGTCTGTGGTGTCAGTGATATCAGCCTTATGCAGTTTCTGAGCGAATGAATGTGTACACTTCAGTTCCCAGTGTAGGGCGCTCCGTGTTGGACAGGGCGTTTGAGCAGCTTTCAAACACGTCATTGGAACTTGTTCAAAAACAGAAATTCCTGAAGAAATAAAGCAGCTCTGGTGGCATCTTCTGTAGTGAATGCAGAGTTAATCTTTCGAGTCCAGTGGCCCTCTACAAAGCCCGCAATTTCTTCAGCAATTTTTGCATTTATTTTATATTTATTTCCAGTATCCATAGTTATTTGTTTCATTCAAAATTTGTGCTGTGCCTATTCGTTTCTGAAGAACCTCAGCAGGTCTGGCAGCATCTGCAGAGACAGAGAAACTGAGTTCGCATAACAAGACCAATGTGACTTGTTCTGAACTGAAAAGGGTTGGCTTTTTAATCCCTTGCGGAGATGGGGGATGGGTGACTTGGAAAAGAGGGCGTGGCAAAAGATAAATGGGCTATTAGCAGTGGTGAACGAGAAGATGATGCAAAATGGGTTTAAATTAAGATGTGAATGGGGGAAAGGGGTTCTCTCTCGTTGAGTGTAAGATAAAGAAGACACAACCACACAAGGCCATAGGGAGAACAGGAGAGAGAATGTTGTATTATATAGATCTCGATGTATACGTTTTCACAGTTTCCATCATCACTGCCTTCACACTATGGAATTCAGATGCTTGACCTCTTATTAGCACGAGTAAGAGTTTCATGCTGCCTTAGTTTTGTAACATAGAGCAAAACTAACAGTATGAAGTTTGGGCTGTTATCTACACCTGTCATTTTTAATATTCTTTCAAATTTGCAGTGCTGATCGTTAAACGTTTGATCTTGAAGTTAGTATCAGATGGAGTGTATGAGTTTGAGGAGTGGCATTCTAGAAGTTTATAATATCATGGGAGGCATGGGTAGAGTGAATAGCGAAGGTCTTTTATGTTGGATCGGGGATTTCAAACACAGATGCATAGCTTTAAGGTGGAAGGGGGGAAACTTGAAAGGGACAAAGGGACAACTTTTTTTTACACAGAGTGTGATGTATGTATAGAATGAACTGCCAGAAAAACAGTGGGAGATGCAAGTACATATTTCAAAGACATTTAGACCAACATATGAATGGGAAACGTTTAGAGGCATATGGGCCAAGTGCAAGCAGATGGGATTATTATAATTTAGAAAACCTGGTCAGCATGGACAAGTTGGACCAAAGGGTCTGTTTGAGCACGATATAACTGTATGAATGTAGAAATTGACGAAAATGTACGAAAAGATATGATGTAACAAATTGGTAAGAAATATAAAAACAAGCATCATGAGCTTTTCTGTCAACATTAAAAAAAAGCTTGAAGATGTGTGTGTGAGCTGAGGGGGAAGTGAAGTGAGGAAAGTACATTGAGGCCATTAGGGGGGTATGACTGGAGAACTGGCCAAAGGGAACAGGCAGGTAATTTACACTAGTAATTTAAATCACTCCTCATGAGGAAAGTAGTGTAAGAATGTCAATGGTATAAACAAAGTGGTAACAGGAGGGAAGTTATTGAACTGTCTCTAACAAAAGGTACAAGGTATTTACCTAACAGGTAAGAATAAGGATAGGCAGGTCAGCAGTAATTCATAGTTAATTTTAAAAGAAGTAGTCACAGAGTGACTAGTGACATTGTGTGAAATATTTCATAACTCTTTGGATTACAGGAGTGTTCCATTGAAACTGGAGATCTTCCAATGTGGTGCCTATCTTGAAGAAAGGAATGAGACAGAACGCAGGAACAATTTAGCCTAACCATTATTGGTGGGAATCTGCTAGAGCTTGTTATTAAGGAAGGAATTGCAGGGCAGTTAGAAAATCTTAATGCAGAGTTGGCATGGTTTTGTGAAGGGGAAACTATTTTTGCTCTGTCACAACATACAAATTCTTTTTTGGAGATCCCTGAGAAGGTCAAGATTAGAGTCATGCTGGAAAAGCACAGCAAGGCAGGCAGCATCCAAGGAGCAGGAAAATCAATGTTTCGGGCAGGAGCCGTTCATCAGGAATTCCTGAGAAAGTGACAAGCAGATTTGATAAAGGGCACTGGTTAACATGAGACTTTCCAGAAAGTTTTCACAAGGTATCACAAAATAAACGTTCTGACACAAGACAGAGGCTTGTAGTATGATGAATAATATATTTGCATGGGATAATGGTTGCTTAACACATAGAAATCGGAGTGTCAGGATTAATGGATCTTTATGATAAAGGTGTATCTACTGAGTTACCACAAATATCAGGCCGATGGCATCAGTTATGTACAATCTATACTGATAGCCTGACGGCGGGAGCTGAGTGCAATATACATTGGAGTTAGTGGATCACTTTGTGAACCAAAATGCAGGCTGCTATTTAATGAAGAGGACTCCCAAAAAAGGAGTAGTACAAAGGGATTGGAGTGTTCCTGAGTATGAAACGTAACGTCAGCATGCTGATGCAGCAAGTAACTAGGTTGGTTCATGAGGCGGCTTCCTGGGATGAAAGGGTTGAATTATTGAATACATATAAAATGGTGAGGAGATTATTCATTGTGGTTGAAATGAATGAGGGTGATATTACTGAAATGTACAAGATACAGAGGGGGCTTGACAAGGTAGATGCTGAGAAGGTGTTTCCCCTGAGTCTCGAACTCGAGGCGGTAGATACCGAATAAGAAATATTGATTTCAATCTGAGGTGAAAAATGAAGCATTCTCTCAGAAGGTAGTGAATGTCTGGAATTCCCTAACCCAGAGAGTTGTGGAGGGATACAAGGAATTGGGTAGGAAAGTGGAGTTGAGCTCGGAAGTAGATCAGCCATGTTCTTATTGAATGAGAATTCAGTCTTGAGGGGCCGATTAGCCGTCTCATGTTCCTACTTCTTAGTCTTTTATGTCATGCTTTTGGAAAGTAATTGGTTATTTTCCTGGAAGTCGTGTTGTACAATGTTGCATTCGGGAGAGGAGAAAATTTGCCTGAGTTAATCCTGGATGGGATATGGGATCTGCATTTAAAGCAATTCCAGAGCAGAAGTTACAGAGTGAGGAAGCATGGAAAAAAGGATTGCGGCTGGGGGCCACTTTATGACCTAAGCCTAGAATTTCCAAGTGCATTTCCGAAACTACACCTAACCATCAGCGTGGCTTCGATCTGGCTGTTTGTAGCAGGTCCGAAGGGAGGAATGGAACATCAGAACATAGGGCTGAGGGACACGAGTGGGCTGAACGGTCCTTTGACACTAACCCACCAGTAAATAAGGTCATAGCTCATCTCATTGTGGTCCCAGCTGCACCTTTCTCTCCTTGCACCATTATCCCTGATTCACCTGTCTATGGAAAATCAGACAAAGCCAGCCTCGATATAATATAATGATTCAGCCATCCCAAACTTCTGGGAAGGGGAATATCCACTTGAGTGAAATCCGACTTTGTGAATTTTTCCTCACTCCGGTTCTGACTGATGTTGGAGGGTGTCACTGTTTCCTTTTCTCGTCCCACTACTCCACTGTTCACAACAAATTTTAAATGTAACCGGGTCGGTGATATGACCGATGATAAAGGTCTCAGACGGGGTCAGGTTCAGTGATAGGAACAAGTCAGGCAGATTTCTTTCGTCAGCCGCAGGTAACTAATAGGGCTAACGGAGCAGCGTGATAGATTTGTGGTAAACACTGCTACCTCATATCAGCAAGGAGCTCAGCTCAATTCCAACCTCGTCCAACACTCTATGTGGAGTTTGAACATTCTTCCCGTGTCTGTGTGGGTTTCTTCCCAGTTCTCCAGTTTCCTCCCACAGTTCAAAGATGTGCAGCTTAGTTTGATTGGCCATGCTAAATTACCGATTAGTCAGTTTATTTTTGTTTTCTCAGGGTGTAGTGAGTCTTTGGAACACTCTTCCCTGCAGACCATTCGAGGCAGAGATATTGAGTATTTTTGAGGCAAGGTTCATGAATCACAAAGGAGTCAAGGATTATCGAGAGAGGGCAGCAATGTGCAGTGTTGGGAAAATGTAGACAGTGGTACTGAATGACACGGCTTCAGAATATGCAGGAATTAAATGAAATGATAACATCAATAAGGTTTTACCGGGAAAACAAGATGGCAGCGATCTGAAAGGTCAGCTTTGCTGATCTCTGTACCACAATAATGCTCTACCCATCCCACCACAGTCATTTACTTACAATTGAACACTAAAAGAGCTACAGAATCCTCACTAATGCCATTTTGTCAAGTGGAAATGACAAAATATGGGAAAGGATCGAGTAAGTCCCAACACGCAGCGCACCCATCAGAAGCATCGAACATGTCTGTGGCCGCACCTGTAACACCCTCTGTTCGTTTAATGGACCGAGTCACTCACCAGGACTTGGTCACCGAGTTCACCAAGTTACGGGAAATGACTGAAACCATGATTGAAGACAAATTCAGCGGGAGGATAGAACCACTCTCAGCAGTGCTCCAAAAACAATGAACATCAACTTGAAAGCCTTGGAAACAGAACGGACGAGGTCGAGAGCCAAACTGTAGGGGCAGAGACTGTGATCGATTCCTGTAAGGAGCGGATCCTCACCTTTGCAAAACAGGTCCGTAACTTAGCTGAACAAGGTGACGTCCTCGAGAACAGGGACAGGATGAAGAATGTTCACATAATCGGTCTGGTGGACCGGACATAGGGTGATCAGTCAGTGAGTTTTTTTTGCGAGAACTGGTTGCAAAGATTCCTTCACAACAAAGCTGAAGAGGGACGGGTGAAGAGTGAGACAGTTCATCGGGTTACGGTGCGCGGGTCATACTCAGACCAACGCCCTCACCCTGTCCTTGTGCTATTACATTGTTGCAAGGACAAACAAAGACTTAGGGAAGCCTCCAGAACACAGGGAAGAGACCCGAAGAGGGCTCCAGGATTATGTTCTTCCAGGTCTTTTCAGCGGCAGTGATTCAGAAAATAAAATCTTTCGATGATAACAAGAGAAGATTAAGGGAACTTGAGATTCAGTATTCCTTAATGAACTCAGCTGTGCTCCGTATGCACTAGTGCATCTTTCAATAGATCCACTAACTCTCCAGAGGTTGTGAAAACTTTGTGGGCACTTTAAAGTAGGCTGGATGCGTTAATGGAAAGCGATAACCTTGTTTCTCTTTTTTAAAAGAAAGTTTGATGGCAGTTTCTGGTATTAAGCAGTGTTAAATTATAGACGGGGCTGGATAGAGTACATACTTTTAACTCCTTCATTAGTATTAATGCTCGTTTTTCTCTTGCTTAGTTTGTGTGTTGGGTTGGGCTCAAGCTGGACGGAGTTATGAAGGTGATCGTGATGACTGAGTGCCTACCTAAGGGCAGTTCAGTCCCGATGTTTGTGATTAATTGCCCTGGATGCAGTATTGATAATGGGGCAGAAGATAGAGATTTGTGACGTGAAAATGCTCCCAGTCGACGGGGGGTAAATGAGTGCCATTGGCACTTTGTATCTTTTTTTGTATTTGTATGTATTTAGTTTTGGAACGTTTTGAGAGCTTATTAGTTGTAGTAGCTTTAGGTTGTATGTTTTTTTAGGCTCTATGATTCTGTTTTCATTGGTGCTCAGCGATTTGTAATTCGAGTTCTTCCTCTCTGGATTTCAAATATTGTTTCAGTGTATAATGGCAAATGTCGTGCTTAAATGGTGTATCTAGAACATTAAAGGGAGCCATTCGCCAGTTAAGAAAAAGGAGAGGGTGGATATTGTCGTATTGCAGAGATGCACTTTGATGACAAGGAACATTTGACATTACAGCAAGGTGGGTTTGATCGGGTTTATTTCTCATCTTTTAACACTAGGAATAAGAGAGAAACCATACTGGTGAGGAAGAATCTTTCATTTAAATTAGTAGATTGTATTAGATACCCATGGGAGGATTATAACCCTCAAAGATATATGGGGAACAAAGCAGTAGTTTGAATGTTTATTGCCCCCGGTTCACTGCCGGAAATTCCTGATAGATGCTTTTTCCAAATTAAGTAACCTTTCTTCGTCGCACATTATCGTAGGAGGAGATTTCAATTGTATTTTGCACCCACAGTGGACAGTATGCCCAAAGGCTCCATGCACCATCTTTCCAATCTAAGCAATTAGTGGATTTTTGTGTGGAACTGGGGCTGGTGGATGTATGGAGGCAGATCCACCTCATAAACAGGGATTTTATTTTCTTCTTTAACCCGTAGAAATGCCACACTAGTGTTGATGTCTTCCTCACCTTGCAGCAATCTTCAATTCAGTGGTGTTCTGGACAATTGGGAATATTACCATTTCTGACCATGCAGCGACATACTTATTGGTTAAGATCAAGGGAAATATAGCAGGTTCAAGACACTGGCTAATCCCTTTATTCTTAAGGATATTAAGTACATTGAGTATTTCTGTAATGAATTCAGATCTTTCTTAGCCATTAATTCAGATTCAACCAGTAACACACCCATTCTATGGGAATTGCTAAGGCTTATGCCAAAGGAACAATTCCTTAGGATGCGGCAGAAGCTGGAGCAGGAACGCTTGCTCCAGGCACTGTTGAAGGCAGCCGAGAGGGCACACTGTGATAGACCCTCGGTGGCTCGGCTGTAGAGGATCACAATGCTTCGGTTGGCAGTGAATTCCATGCTCACACAGACAGCCAAGCACGAACTTACTTTTGCAAAACAAAACCGGGCAAGAAGTTAGCCTATCTTGCGATGAAAAAGAGAGCCCCAATGCCATTACCTCAATTAGGGAAGGTACTGGGACCCTTTCCTGCGATCCCATAAAAATTAAAACAGCATTTCGGAGTTTACTCTGAATTATATCAGATTGAGCATTATGAGGATAGATGGATTAAGCTGGAATCTTTCTTCAAGAACTTCGACCTTCCAGGGGTAACCCCCGAATAAGAGTCTTGCCTTCATTCACCACTGTCAGTGCTGGAGGGTGTAAAGCAGCTTCGAGGCGGAAAGGCGCCCGGTCCTGACAGATGTCCACGTGTGTTTTATGAGGAATTTATAAACCTGTTGTCAGAGCCGATGCTTACTATGTTCGTCACTCACACAGTCACGACTGCATCCCACCATCCTTAAGAGAGGCTCATATCTCTCTTATTCTGAAGAAAAGGAAGACACCGAAAGATTGTGCTTCCTATCGGCCTATCTCACTTCGAAATATTGATTTCAAAATTCTGTCTGAGTCCCTCACATTGAGGATGGAAACTATTTATCCTTCCATTGTCAAGGCAAAGTACTGCCTTAGTAGTCTGCTACTCATAGACAAAATGAGGACAGTTACGAAGTATTACCATTTCCCAATAAATATCAATAATTTTAAAGTAGGGACTCTAATGTGTCCGATCGAGGGCAATATCGCCAAACCCCATTTCTTACCCCAAAACGTGGTGTACCATGTTTCCGACGGGGAATACTGGATTCCATGTTTAAACTATGGACAACCAGTTGGTTTATCTTGCTTGGATGATTTATCTGAGGGAGAAACAATGATGTCCTTTGATCAAAATAAGTCGTAACTAATGACTACCGAGTAGAGATCTGTTCTGTTTTCTTTTTATCAGATCAGAGATGTTATTCAGAAAAGAACCACGCTTTTAATAGACCCGTACAGATCCGATACAGAAAAGAGGGTGCTTATTGCTAAGAACACACTCTCTGTCAGTACCCTTTACCATTTGTTGCAGAGTGACCCCTTAGACGAGACTTTGTGCCTTTATGAGGTCTGCAAACAATTTTGGGGGTTCAGATCTCTTCGGACACAGGGGAGGATATTTGTGAAAATACAAGAAGTATTTCAATCTGTAAGAAGACTTTTGCCCTGAAGTTGAAGATTCATCATAGAGTCTGTCTGGCCCCAGACACTCTCTCAAAATTCAAGTGGGAGTATGTCTTAAATACAAAATGACTATGGACACTCTTACTCATTGCTTGTTGACCATCCACCAGCGCTATAGGAGCGGTGTGTTCGCTGCGATGGACAGGATATTCTGCGGACAGAATTGGAGATGGTTCAGGTTTCCCTTTTCCTGGGCCTGCCCAGTCTACCTTACTCAGATGTGCATAGGAAAAAATACTTCAATACCCTCACTCTCTGAGTTCAGAAAAAAAAAAAGTTCTGTTGAGTTGGGTGTCTGAAAACCCCCTGGGTCTATTGGTTTGTCGTAACCTTGTCATGGAGCATAGCCCTTTGGACTTTTTAAAAGGTATTTTGCACCATACAATAGAGGATTTTTATTCGACATGACAGCCCTTTTTGAATTACCAAGGTACAGGCTAATATAGCTATGACGAAATTGACTAATGAATCTAATGTCCAGAGAGGAAGAATTACGAACAAATGAACGTGTATTAATTAACGCTCTTGAAGGTTGAGAGCTATAGTTTTGTTATAATGAGTTCCAGTATTCGTTTTTTATTTTTTATTTTTCTTCGGCCCGTTGATTTACCTTTTCTTATATACATGCACATGGGTGTAATTGTGTTCAATTTGCATTGCTTTTTGAGTTGGGTACTTATTTGTTCATTGAAGCATTAAACTAATTTTCTCTGAATAAAAATATTTTTGAAAAAATTAAAATGTTAACATGGATAGAATAGAGTCCCAAAGGACCACTTTCTCATCAGTGGGACCACAAATTATGACTTATCTTAAGGGTCATCACACCTCGGGTGACAGGATGATGTTGAGAGGGTGTGCCCTTCGTAACAACCTCTGTCTGTGTGGGGAACTGAACCTGCGCTGTTGGCTTTCCTCTGCATCACAAGCCATCCATCCAGCCAACAGATTGCGAGACTGTGTAACTGCTATAAATAGAAATAGCCAAAGTCAATGTAAAATATAAACTTTGATAAGAAGGAAAAAAAAGGTACAATTCAGATAACGGTCAAGATAGTTGCTGAGGGGGAAAAATCTCCGCTGGAAATTGTACGTTATAACGAGAGAGTTGATTGGATGCTATCTTTGGTTGAATAAGTTGAACCAAGTGAAATAACCGGAATTACTAATTGTGATTGGATGTCGATAACTATAAAATATGAATACATTTTTGATTGGTCTGTGTGAAGCATGCTAACCATTGTATGAAAGTAAAAAGCTGATGGAACATATTTTTTGGAGGGTTGGTCCCCATGGGAAATGCCTCCCAAACACAAGCTTGAAGAAACCCAGGGTAGAAAGTGCGTGAGTGTCGTCTGGTTTGTGACAGGAAACCAGGGGGCTGAATGATTGAAAGTTCCTGCAACGTGAAGCTCAGGAGACAGTCAGATCACCACCCATCTTATTAAATGGTACAGCACATTTGAAGGGCGAAATGGACTCAATGTGAATTTTAATTGCATATGATTTTAAAAAAAACTGTTCCTTCACCTCATGTTTTACACACTGGGGCACTGTCATTTTCCTGAAACTGGGAATTATTTGGAATATTATCTAGAACATTCCATAATCAACATTCTCTGGAGAATTCTACAATCTGTGGAGATATTACAAAGGAAAGAGACACGGGGGGTGGTGGGGGGGGGGCGGGGGCGTGCTGTATGCAAGAGTGAGAGTGGTGGAGCATGAGCCTTGTTCGGATGTCGGTGCTGGAACAGACATACATTGAGTGTGAGGGACCAACAGCATACGATGCCCCTTATCCTCACAGAGTTGGGAATGTTATCGATGTTTGTCCTGAAGTGCTGGTCATTGCTACTGATCTCAGATACTGCACTGAGCTGGGTGGTGAGCTCAGATCATGCTTGGTGGGTCTGGTGGTACTAGGGAAGAGATGTACTAAACCATCCGCCAGGATATCTGTGACTCTGTTGCCAAAACGTGGGGTAATTGACCCTTATCTGCTATGCTCTGGGTAAAACGTACATGACAGCTCCAAACTGAGGAAAGCTCAATCGAGTGCCCATTGTCCTTTTAAAGATGGCACGAGTGCCAGCAATAATGGAATATCCAGTGGCATCTGGGAGATAGTGGGTACCTCCAGCCAAAGTGGGTGAAAGAATCGGGTTAACATTGAATGAGAGTGACACCATGGGTTAGTGTGGGTAGTTAATGAGGTGAGTTCGGTAAGATAGCACCAGAAAACTAGTTTGGCCTCGTGCAAAGAATCCCCCTGTCACACTCAATGGAAATCACTCAAAGATAAATTATTGTTAGATTCAGACGGATAAGTTGAACACTCTGCTGACCCCATTCACATTTACAGAGCTGCAGAACAAATCCTCATCCAAAACTCTCCATCATCTGAACTCACACCTATATTCTGTTCACCATCATTCCTGGTAATACTGGCGTATTTTACTGGATGCTATCGAAATGTCTATATCTCAGCATTCTGAAACATGTGAGCACATCCTTCCATGATATTGTTGCTCAATCTCACCCTCTCTGTCTATACCCAAAACCACTTTCATTTACAGTCATGCACGGAGACAGGACCTTCAGCCAAAACTGGTCCATACCAACCAAAATGTCCGTCCACATTAACCGCAATTCCCTGCACGTGGCCCATATTCTTCTCTGTCTTTCCAATTCATATATTGTTCGAACAAAGTGCAGCGAGGTTTTGTGATGTCAAGGAAGGTTTCAGGAAAGATCTCGCTGAATCTACCATTCATCTCACCCCAGCAATCAGATTACACAGAAACATTTTGACTAGAGATTATAAACAAGAAGTACAAGCAAATACTGGTGGGAGATGTGTATGGAAGTCAATACTGCAGGGAAAAAATGTACGTTCTAAACAGGAGATTAGATATACAAGCGTTTGCAGGCAAAACCCGACGGGTCTGGTACTATTTGAAGGAAGAAAGTCGGAAGTTTGACCCTCGAATAGCATAGCAGGTTAGGGCACATCCAAGGAGCAGGAAAGTCTATGTTTCGGTCATCAGCCTTTCATCATGAATTTACTTCAGAATTCACTTTTTCCTAATCCTCTGTCGGAAGAGAGTGAGTCAACATTTTTAATTTGGGATTTCTTCATCAGAACAGCTTTTGTGTTTGATCTCTAGTATATGCAGCTCTTTGTTTTATTTTAGATCAGCAATTATCTTGCATGTTGCAGTATTAATGAACAACTTGATCTGGGAAGAGGGGAAGGGGTGAGGGAAAAGATCAGGCAGTGTGTCAGTCACAGCTTAAGGCCCTGTGGAGGTAAAGGAAGGCTTGTTGGAAGCACCACATTGGAATTCGGCATCATTTGAACAGATGTGACAGATTCAGAGAAAGTGGGAGGATGCAGTTTCTCGCGCAGCTGGTCATTGAGTGTCACAGTGGATAGCAATACGGCCTTACAGCATCAATTACCTGTGTTCGATTCCACCCTTTGGTGACATTCTGTGTGGTGTTTGCACGCTCTCCTTGTGTGTGCGTGAGTTTCCTCTGGGTGTTTGGTTTTCCTCTCACAGCCAAAAATGTCCAGGTTAGATTCAGTGACCTCAATAAATTGTTCCACTGTATCCAGGGATGTGCAGGTTCGTTGGATTGTCTGTGGAAAATTTAGAGTTACCGGGGTAACGTTTCAGTTTGTTGCTCGGGATGTTATCAGGAGGGTCATTGTGGGCTCGGTGGGCCAAATGGCCTGGTTCCACACTGCAGGGCTTCTTTAATTTGTATGTACCTGTCTGTGTTTGAAAACACTTCCCAGGATGCTACCTATAAGTGCTAACACAATTTGCCTTAACAAAATATTACACCTTCCGTTTCTATCTTTAATGTGAATGTCTCTGTCCATCTGATTCTTTCCCTGGCCTTGGTTTTTCGTTGTGTATTGTATCGAATGCTGGCATCATGAATTTCAGAAATAATGTAATGGTGTGTGTCAGGCTATTGTTCACTTCCCGTTGTGTCCCATGTGTTACTCCATGGACAGGGGAGGGTGTGCTGTGCTGTTGTTCACTTCCTGGTGTGTGCCTTAAGGTGCTTCATGAAGAGGTGCGTGTGTGTGCAGGGCAGGTGTTCACTTCCCGGTGTGCCCCACGTCGTGCTCCATGTTAGACAGCAGTGTGTGTGCTGGGCTGTTGTTCACTTGCTGGTGTGTCCCATGTGGTGCTCCATAGACAGGGGGTTGTGTTTCGGGTTATTACTCACTTCCCAGTGCGTACCAAGTTGTGCTCCATGTTGGACAGGGAGTTTCAGCATCTTTGACTCATGTCTTTAAAATTTGGTCTGTGCCTGTCTACTGAACGCCTGTGTTTGCCCCTTTCAGCTGATCACGTGGTCAGGAACAAGAGGAGGACCCTGAAGTATAATTATAAAGGAGTAGATATCTCACTTTTAGTGGATGGAAGTCTGATTGTCTCCTGTTATTGAAAAGTTAGTGGAGGGGATGGGGATGGGGATGGTTTGCTGGATGTTGTGCTGTGAGCTACCTCAGACGTTCATGGAGACCTGAGGATTTGGTGACCCAACTCTGGATGGAGCATTGGGACCTTAGTTATAGCATCAGTGTCTGTAACATGAACAACAAATGGAGCAGAGGCTGCACAGCATGGACGCTCTGAAACCACGGACTGGGTGTGTGTGGGGAAAGGGATCTGCTAAATCTGTCTGGTCTTAAAGTAGCACAGACTCTCACTCTCATCCTTAAACATACACGCACACACACCCTCTTTCGCTCACACACATGGAAAGAAGCATACACACCCTCTCTCTCTCACTCGCACGCCACCCCCATCCTCCCCCCACCCCCCGCCACATACACACTCTGCATCTCTCGCACAGACGCACCTATAAATCTGGGGGGGCTAATTTGCGTTTGCAGTTTTATATTTGGTGGATAGATTGTATTTTGTTCAAAACAACATTCAATTTTTACGCAGCCAATCATGTGGCATTTTATAAAGTCTTGCAGTGGAAATAAAACCAGTATGACTCCAGGGTGAAAAAAGTCGGACTCCACACAAGACCTTCCATGGTTTATGCAGGGAAGGTCACATCTTAGCAAACGTAATAGAATTCTTTGAGGAATGAAAAAGTTGATAGTGGAGAAAGGGATGTAGATGTCATGTACATGGACTTCAGTAAGGCGTTTGATGAGATAGACTGATGGAGAAGGTGAAGTCGCAGAAGTCCATGGTGTACTAGCTAGATGGATTAGAGAACTGGCTGGGCAACAGGAAACAGAGTGTAGTAATGGAAGGGAGTTTCTCAAAATGGACAATTGTTCTGTGTGGTGTTTCACAGGATCCGTGCTGGGACCACTGTTTGTTGTGATATACTACATGATCTGAAGGAAGGTATAGGTGGTCTGATTAGCAAGTTTGCAGATGACACTAAGATTGGTAGAGTAGCAGAAAGTTGAGTGGACTGTCAGAGAACACAGCTGAATGTAAATAGATTGGAGAGTTGGGTGGCGAAAAGGAAGATGTGAGGTGATGCATTTTGGAAGATCCAATTCGAGAACTAATTGTGCAGTAACTGGAAAAAGCCCGGGGGAAAATTGATGTGCAGAGAGATCCGGGTGTTCAGGTCCATTGTTCGCTGAAAGTGGCAGGTCGATAGAATGATCAAGAAGGCATACAGCACACTTCCTTCCTGCATTCTAACAATTTAAGAAGTGGAGAACCACAGACCAGTTAACCCGTCACCAACAGGAGGGAATCTGTTGGAATCTATTGCGTACAAGTGTAGGTAGGCCATATTACAGTTGTATATGACTTTGGTTCGGTCACATTCGGAATACTGCAGACAGTTCTCGTTGCCACATTACTGAAAGGTTCTGGATGCTTTGGAAAGAGGGCAGAAGATTTTCACCAGAATGTTGCCTATTATGGTGAGAACGACATATAAAGAGAAATTTGGTAAATTAGGATTAATTTCATTAGAAAGATGAAGGTTGAGGGAGGACTTGATTGAGGTCTACAGAATCTTGAGAGATGTAAACAGGGTGGATAGCAAGAAGCTTATTCCCAGAGTGGGGGACTCAGTTACTAGAGGTCAAGAATTCAAGATGAAAGGGGAAACCTTTATTGGAGATATGCTCGAAAAGTTCTTTGCGCAGAGGGTGGTGAGTGGCTGGAATGCGTTGCCAGCTGAGGTAGTAGAGGTGGGGACGATAGCGTCATTTAATATGAGGAAGCAGAGGTATCCAGATCCTTAGAAAATAGGCGACAGATTTAGATAGAGGATCTGGATCGACACAGGCTTGGAGGGCTGAAGGGCCTGTTCCTGTTCTGTGATTTTCTTTGTTAATTGTAAATACTGGCGAAAAGCGTCTGTTGGTACTTGAAAGGAAAATGAAATCAAGATCAAATGTGACACAGCGTATGTCTGGATACAATAATTTATTATAGAGAACAGAAAAATGACAAGGAGACGAAACAGTTAATTGCATCTGTCTTCAAAGATGACTTCCAGAAAATCTCCCAGAAATACCAGGTCACCACGGGATCTTTGTAACTAAAGACTAAAATAATTCATATATAGTTATGAAGTTGTATTTGGAAACAGAACTGGGATGAGGATTGATCAGTCTGACAGATGGGATATAATTCAAACTGAAATTTCAGAGAAAACAGCAATACACATGTTGATTACAATAGGGACAACTGTACTTTTCTGTATTCACTTCAGACGGTTATAAATGCATTCAAATGATTAACGAAGGGAAGGAGTGGGAGAGTGAAGGACTACAAGCCAGTTAGTTGTTATCCGCAGTAGGGAATCTGTTTCAACCTATTGGAACGAAGATCTTTTTGGACACTGAGAAAGTAATAGCAAATTTCAAGCGAATTGTTCTGCACTTATGAAAGGGAAGTTACAATTTACAAAGTTTTTCTTGAAGATATCTCTTGTATTTGTAAATAATGGCAAATCAGTGAATATGGTACAGTCAGATATTCAGGACGAGTTTTAATTAGCACACGCAGTAAGTTAGCAGAAAACATTAAAGCAAAGTGTATTGGAAGGAACATATGCAAACAGGGGAAGGTAAGCACTGGAGAAACTATTGGAGAACATAGGTGGTGGTAGAAGGTTGTTTGTGTGACTGCAGCCCGGAGTACGCTGGTGTGCCACAGGTTTCAGTGCTGTCTCCCTTTAAACGCCTTCATTTAAAGGGAATCCGAATACAGATGAAGAATCAACTAGACTCAAAGTGTTAACTTAATCTCTCTTAGCGGACGCTGTCTGACTCACTGTGATCTATAGCATGTGTTGGTCTCAGTGCAGATTTTGCTTCTGCAGTGATTTGCTCCTACTAGAAGTAAAGACATTCTGCACGAGTAACACAGAGATTTGAGGAGACTGTACCTGTACAATTTTGATGTCGTGATCTAAGTAAAATAAACTGATCACATATATTGAATGGGCTTTCTCCAGATTAATTCCTCAGATGGCACAATGGACTGCTGAGGAGACTTGGTCTGAGATCAAGGTGGAAATTTGTGTTTGAAACTGGAGACGCTGATTGATTGTTATATGAGAATTTCACGTCTGTTTTACTTGGGAAAAGGAGGAGGCAGATACAGAACTCAAGAAGATGGACTGGTATAAAATTGGACCAATCCCCAAGTCCAGATCAGTTACATCTCAGGCTGCTGTTGGAGACAAGGGATGAAAGGCGCTGATGCAAATGTTTAAATAGAATCTGGTCACAGGTGAGGTGTCCGAGGACTGGAGAACACCCTTTATAGGAAGGGTTGTAGAGATAGAACAGGGAACTATACACCAGTGTGCTTCAGATCAGTGTTAAAGAAAATTTTGCACAAGACAGGTGGTGTTAGAAGGCTGTTTGTGTTACTGGAGACCGGTGTCCCCGGTATACCAGAGTGATCAGTGCTGTGTCCATTATTACTTGTGGTATTCATAAATGGTGCAGGTGTGGATGTAGAGGGGGAGTGGGAGTGTGATAAGTAAGTCTGTGTTTGATACAAAGATTGACCGGGTGATTGGCAGTGAGGAGGAAGGTCTTATGTGACAGTAAGATACAGATGGAATGGTCAGATGGGTGGATCAATGGCAGGTGGAATGTAAGTCTGAGAACTGAGGTGATGCACTTTGGCAGAAGGAACTAAATGGGGAATACGCAATGAATTGTAGCACACAAGAAAGATCATAGGGAGCTTTTACACACATTCTTGAATGTGACGTGGGAGAATAAAAGGTTACGTAAGAAGTCAATGGAAGCAGTAGGCATAACCTTTACTCATCGAGGCATAGATTACAAGATCGATGTAGCACTTTGTTGAGGCCAATATGGAATACTATGTGGAGTTCTGGGAGCCGCATTACAGGAAGGATGTGATTATTCTGGAGGGGGTGCAGAGATTCACCTGGATGTTTCCAATGATGGAGCATGTCAGCTATGGAGAGAGGCTGAATAAGCTCGGATTGTTCAGTTTGAATGAGAGAAGGCTGAGGGGGACGTGATTCAGAAGGATAAGATTAGAGGGACATGGACAGGGTAGATAGACAGTAGCTGTTCCTTTTAGTCAAATGGCCAAGAACAGGGGAGCACACGTTTAAAGGGAAGGATTTGAGGTTTAGAGATGATTCGGGGATTGTTTTTCACCCAGAGGGTCATGGAATCTGGAATGGACTTCCGAAGGTGGGGCAGTTATCACGGGTAATCTCACAACCATTAAAAATTATTTGGACGAGCACTTGAAGTGTCATACCATTCATGGCTACGGGACTGATGTAGGAAATTTGGAATAATATAAATCGTGCTGTATTTTTGATGGTACAGAGTCTATGCTTCTGTGATTGTATGTCTGTGGAAGGTCAATCATTGAACAGCTTAAGACAGCAACTAATGGACTTTGGAAGAGTACATTAACAAGCGTGAAATGTAAAATCTTCTCAACGTACAATATACCAAGGTGAAATGTTGGAGAAGATAATTGTAGCTTCCTTACAGTCCAAAACCAACGAATGGAGAAGAGGAAAATGGCAGACTATGAAGCATTTACTTCAGTTCTGCCTTCATGATAGGATATTAAAAAAATGCTTCCAAACAATTTGAAGTCTACTGAGAAAGAAAGGAAATACAATCAATCACTAACTAAGCAGTTTTGGAGAAAGTATTTGTACTGAAATCTGATAAATCCCCATGGAATGATAATCTATATCTCTGATTCCTAAAGAAGGTGGCCATGGGAATAATGGATACTCTGCTTTCCGTGTTCCAAATTCCAGGTGATTGAATTGACAGATTTGAGAGCAGCAAATGGAATCCCAATATTTCTAAAGGAGGCAGGGAGACAGCAGGAAATTACCGTCTGCTTAGTACCAGAGAAGCAATCAGGACAATACAAGAGTCTATTAGAAAGAACGCTTTGCCAGGGAACTTTGAGAATTATGTTAATTTGAAAGTAATGAACATGGATCAAGTCAATACCAAATTATTAATGGAGAATAATATTGAAGATTCCGACTGCGAAATAAATTATGGCGAAGCAATAGATGCAGTGAATTTGAATTTTCAGAAACATTTTTGATGATGTCCC
Organism: Chiloscyllium punctatum; assembly: GCF_047496795.1. Lineage (NCBI taxonomy): Eukaryota > Metazoa > Chordata > Chondrichthyes > Orectolobiformes > Hemiscylliidae > Chiloscyllium > Chiloscyllium punctatum. The sequence continues at coordinate 26,272,904 of NC_092751.1, forward strand.
AAGTGTAGTGTTGTGACAATGCTACTCCTTTAACAAGGTTATGCTGTCTTTGTTTTTCTTTCATAGCAGTCTGAAAAGCAGCGAATCCAAAGAGTCTGGGTTTGACAACTTGGGAATGCTTTCAAGTTGAAAATTAAAACACGTACAATGAGGAGCGAGCTATGCTAGATCCGGTCCTGTGTAATGAGACAGGAATAATTAATGAACTCTTAGTTAGGAATCAACTTGGAAGGAATGATGACAGTATGGTTGAATTTAAAACACAGATGGAGAGTGAAGATAAAATTTAATACCAGGGTCCTGTGCTAAAACGAAGGAGACTACAACAGAATGGAGGGAGGACTTGGCAAAAGTCAACTGGAAACAAATACCTTATGGTGAGAGTTGACGAGCAGTGGAGGATTTTCAAAGGATTTTTTCCAAGTCCTAAGTAAAAGTATATTCAGTGAAAAGGAAAGACTCACAGAAAAGGGGCAGTCTGCCGTGGGTGTCTAAGCAAATACGCAAGGCTATGAAATTGATAGAGATGGAATGCAAAGTGGTCAAGAACAGCAGGAACCTAGAAGATTGGGAAAAGATTAAAGATCAACAGAAAGCCACGAAAAAAGCTATAAAGAAAAGTAAGATAGAACACGAAAAAAAAACTAGTACAGAATATGAAGACAGATAGCAGATGATTCCCTAAATATATAAAATTAAAATGAGTGGCTAACTTCAATGTTGGTCCTTGAGAGGATAAGAAGGAGCATTTAGTTACAGGATATGATGAAATGGCTGAGGCATTGAACAGGTATTTTGTATCAGTCTTCATAGCGAACAACACTAATAACATGCCAGTGATCGACGAAGAGATTAAGATTCTCGATTAGAGTGGTGTTGGTAAAGCACAGCAGTTCGGGCAGCATCTGAGGAGCAGAAAAATCGACGTTTCGAGCAAAAGCCTTTCATCAGGAATGCTCTGAACTGTTGTGCTTTACCAGCACCACTCTAGAATCTGGTTTCCAGCATCTGCTGTCCTTGTTTTTACCAAAGAGATGAAGGTAGGTGAGGACTTGTGAACAATCATTATTACAGAGGAGGTAGCATTGGGCAAGCTAATCGAGTAATGGAGATAAGGTTAGACGAATCCCCTGGCCCTGATGTAATGTATCCCAGGGTACTAAAAAGATAGCAGGAGAAATAACAAGTGCACTTGTGGTAATTTTCTACAATTTGCTGAACTCTGGGGTCGTCCCAGCAGATTGGAAAACAGCAAATGGAACGCCATTGTTTAAAAAGGCAGGTAGATAAAAGTTGGGGAATTATAAACCAGTTAGCTTCATCTGAGTAGTGGGGAAGATGCCTTGACAATATTATCAAGGAAGAAATAGCAAGGCATTTTGATAGAAAACGGCCCATTGCACAGATGTAGCAAGGATGCATGAAGGGCAGATCATGCTTAACAATCTTTTGGAAATCTACGAAGACATTACGAGCAAGATAGACAACGAGGCAGCAGTGGATCTGGTGTATCTAGGTTTCAAAAAGGCTTTGACAGGGTGCCACATAGTAGGCTGCTGCATAAGATCAAGATGGATGGCGCTACGGCTGAAGTATTGGCATGGATAAAAGATTGGTTGACTAACGGGAAGCAAAGAGTGGGTATAAATGACTGCTATCCTGGCTGGCAATCAGTGCTGAGTGGTGTGCCTCAGGGATCAGTGTTGGGGTTGGAATTATTCACAATTTATAAAGATGATGTGGAGTTGGGAGCATGCGTAGTTGGACAAAGTTTGCAGATGGCACGAAGATGAGTGGCAGAGCAAAGTTTGAGAGTACTGTGAAACTTTGCAGAGGAAAATAGTTCCATTGCATGAATGGGTATAGGTCTGGCAGATGGAATACAATGTTAATAAATATGAAGTAATCTATTTTGTTAGGGGTACCAGTAAAAAGGATTATTACTTGAATTGTAAAAATGTTACAGCATGCTGCTGTGCAGAGGGACCTGGCTGTCCTTGTGCATGAATCATAGTAGGTTGATCTGCAGGTACATAAAATAATTAGGAACGTAAATGGTATTTTGTTCTTCATTGCAAAAGGGGTTGAATTTAAAAGCAGGAAGGTTATGTTACAGCTGTACAGGGTGCTGGTGAGGTCATACCTGGAGTATTGTGAGCAGTTTTGGCCTCCTTACTTGCAAAGCAATGTACTGGCAGTGGAGGTTATGCAGAGGAGATTCACTCTGGTGAATCTGAAGTTGAGGGGGTTGTCTTATGAGCAGAGACAGAGTAGATCAGCATTATATTCATTGGAATTTAGAAGAATGAGGGGAGGATCTTATAGAAACATAAACAATATTATGAAGGGAAGAGGTTAGAAAAAAGTAGAGAGGATGGTTCCACTATCAGGTGAAGCTAGGACAAGATGGAATAACCTCAATATTAGAGGGAGCAGATTCAGGATTGAATTGAGAAAGAACCTTTTCACCCAGAGGCTTGTAATTCTATGGAATTCCCTGCCCAGTGAAGTAGTTGACGCTACTTCAGTAAATGTTTTTCGAGCTGAGATAGATATGTTTTGAACAATCAAGTAAATAACGGATACGGTCAGAGTGCGGGTAAGTGGACATGAGTCCACGAGTCGATCAGCCTTGATGTTACAGAATGGCTGAGCGGGTTAGAAGGACCAGATGGCCTACTCCTGATCCTCGTCCTTCTGTTCTTATGAAAGTTGAGTGGCCAGTTCTCCCAGCGCAGACCCTCTTTGATTTGTTTGGACTGATTTTTCACAGACTGGCTGTTTACTGAAAGCAGGCAGCCAGTTGTGAAGCTATCAGGCCAAAGAAGAAGTTCCATGCTGATACCCCCGCCCCCTCTCTCTGATATCTCTCCTGGAAGAAACTGGGTTTGATTTTTCCTTTCGAATTTTCCATGGGGTGTTTATGGCGATTGTTTCAAGTACTTCGAACAACACCTTAGATTATTTAGATACAGATTACTTACAGTGTGGAAACAGGCCCTTTGGCACAACAAGTCCACACCAACCCCCCAAAGAGCAACCCATCCAGATCCATTTGTCTACATTTACCCCTTCGCTCTGCGCAATTGAGCATGGCCAATTCAGCTAACCGGCGCATTTTTGGACTGTGCGAGGAAACCGGAGCACCCGCAGGAAACCCGCGGAGAATTTGCAAACTCCACACAAACAGTTGCCTGAGGCAGTAATTGAATTCGGGTCCCTGGCGCTGTGAGGCAGCAGTGCTAACCACTTTGCCACGGTACCACCCAATGGCTTTCAACCAATTTCAGATTCTCGGTTGAGAAATGAAGTGCTACTGAAGACCAGAAAGCTTCACCTGGACGATTAGCTGAGTAGCCAACTTTTAATATTTTTTAATATTTATTTATAAAACTTTAAAATGAGAAAAGCTGGGAAAAGTCACTTTAGTTCTACCTACTGTGGAACTAGTAGCATGGAAATGGCTTTTAATTGGCTGTCTCTTGGTATTGTCATCCCTAATCATGTCACACAGTAATGCCCCACATCTATGTAGGCTGAATTGAAAGTCAGTTCTTGGTCTTCCCATGTACCCACTCCTTATGAATTTAATTTGCTTACATCATTAAGTTAGGATAATCTGTTGGGTTTTCGGATAGGTTGTTATTCTGCATGCTATTCTCTTCTGTTTGTGTTTCATTCCGTAACCTTGAAAATAAATTCTGTTTTATTTAAAACTAAGTGGCTTAACAAGCTGCGTCACTCCTGGAATATCTTCCTTACACCTGCTTAAGGCAAGAAGCAAAGTTTGAGTCTGCACTACTTCCTTAAAAAGACTTGAGGTGTTCTGTCCTGGCCCATAACAGTGTGCAACAGTGTGATCTAATATACTGGCATGGGTTGAGAATGGTAGAGAGCTGAAAGAAAAAGTGAGTCAGAATAAACAGTTCCTTTTTTTTGGAGTGGAAAGCAATTACGAGCAGGATGATCCTGGAATTGATGTTTGGCACCCATCTATTCAGGAAGTAGATTAAACATCTGCTCTGGGGTACTAAATGGAATGTTTCAAAATCTGCTGATGGTAGCAAACTGAGAATTGATTGGATGAGGCGGATGTAAAGAAGTTAAAGGTAATTGAGACACGTGGAGGAAATGGGCAAATACGTGGCAGATGAACAGCAATGTGGATTGACGTAACACTGAACATTTTGGTTGGAAAAATATAATATCAGGCTAGCATTTCAAAAGGAATTGATGTGAAATGTTGGTCGATGAAGATAGTAACGTGCATACTTTGTTGACTTCTTCACTGAACTCTGAGGTCCATTCACGGCAGTGCATTCTGAAGCCAGACGTCAATACTGGGATTGGCACTGGCACGCTGCCCCATGTACATAGACCCACCAATTGAGTATATGTAACATTGAAAAGGATCTGGATCTCTCTGTACACCAGTCACTCAAAGCATTATTGGAGCAACTGAAAGCCGTTAGGAAGGTAAATGATGTGTTGACCTTCATTTCCGGGGAATTTGAGTCCAGAAATAAGGGTATTTTATTACAGCTCTACTTGACCTTGGTGAGACCCCATCTCGAACTTTGTGCAGTATTGTGTGCAGTTTTGGTCTCCTTACCTAATGAAGGACAAACCTGACATTGAGGGAGAGCAGCAAAGAATGACCAGACTGATCTATAGGATGACAAACTTGTTGTGGGAGCAGAGTTTGGGGCGACTGAGTCTGTATTCCATGTGGTTTAGGAAAATGAGTGAAGATCTCAGTGAGATATATAATACTCTGACAGGGCGAGATTTATTGGAAGCAGGGATGATAATTCACCTCCTGGGACGTCTAAAACAAGCAGCCACAATATTAGGTACGGCCAGGGCACTCTGCATTGAGATGAGAATAAATGTCTGAACTCACAGACTGGTGAATCTGGGAATTCTATGCTACACAAGCCTGTGGAAGGCAAGGCACTGAATTTCGTTAAGTATTTCTTGACACTAAAGGGACAAGGTTGCAGCAGAAGTTTGGTGTGGGGAGAAAGGATCAACCATCGTTGTATTGAATGGGGAAGCAAAATTGATGGACCGAAGTTCGTAATTCACATTGTTCCAATAATTAATCACTTCAAAGGATATACAGTATGCAGTGTTTGGGAAAAAAATTGAAGAGATGTTAGACCAAAAACTAGAATGGGGGAGGCTCAATGTGTTGAATGACCTATTCCTTCCCCAATGTTTCTGTGCAGTCTGTGTGAAAACTCTATAACTGTGTCACAAGCTCTCAGCTGTTAGGAAGGAGGCATCTTCTGGATCAACAGGACTGTGTTTCCCATTACCTTTTCTCATACCGAGATTGGTGCTGGGTGTTCTGTTCAATTTTATCCATTAAGGGCTCGGAACAGTTTGATACAATAGAATGTCTTGCTTGGCATTTTAGAGACCGTTGAAGAGTTTGCCACATGTCTATCGTCTGGAGGCACTTTTCGGCCAGAATAGGAAAGCAGGGGAGATTCACTGCCTGAAATTACATTGGGAAGGCAATTGGTGTTTACAATCGACTTTGCTTCAAGGTCACTGTTACTGACAGCAGATTTTAGATTTCGATATTTTATTAGTTGTTTTTAACTTCCACCAGCTGCCAGAGCATTAGCCTGGTCGGGATTGGTAATCCAGTGATATTTCCACAACAGCACCATCTCCACATGGGGACCAATCGGAAACCACACTGAGCAGATAATTTCTGTGCTGCTTGACAGCTCTGTCAAAAATAACTCACACATTTTTGTCTTTCGTGATGGGACTGAGGGGGTGGTAAATGGTCAGATTGTAATTATTCTTCTCTTAAGGGATTGGACATAGTTGAGGAATTTTCCACGTTGCCAGGGAGATATCAGAGTTGGGGCTGGAATGAAACAGTTTCCCAGAGACACGGCTTGTTATGCAGCACAAGTCTTCAGTCCTATTGCAGGAATGGTGTCAGGGCCCATTGCCTTTTTCTTACCTACTGTGTTCAGCTGTTTCTTCATGTCACATGCAGCAAATCGAATTGGTTGGGTATCATCTAAGGGATACTTGTGGCTGAGGATGGTGCAGACATTGCATACTGTCTTTTACACTGATGTGCAGCAAAGTTCCATTCTTTCGGGGAATGGCAAAGCAATAACCTAGTGGTATTGAGCTGTTAGTCTAGCGACCCAGGCAATGCTCATGTGACCTCAGTTCGAATACTGCCACAGCAAATGGTGGAATTCAAATCCAATAAATATTTGGAATTAAGAGTCTAATGATGATCAAGAAACAGTTGCTGATTGTGTGAGAAACCCATCTTGTTCACAGATGCCCTTTCGGGAAGGAAACTGCCATTCATTCCTGCTCTGGCCTACATGTACCTCCAGACCCACAGTAATGTGTTTGACTCTTAACTACCCTCCGGGCAATACAAGATGACCTATCCAGCGACACACTAATCCCATTGAATAATTTAAAAAAATAATATTTGTGGAGTCCTCTTCTTTTGTCAGTAGTTTCATAGTTCAACTCCATTTCTGACTAGCTGTGGCAGGACTGCAGAGCTTCGATCTGATCTGTTTGCTTTGTAATCATTTCGTCCTCTCTATCAGATGTTAGTCCTGTTGTTTGCAATGTATGTGAGTAGTCAAGTGTGGTAGCTTTAAATGGGTTGCCATCAGTTTTAGGTCCACACGGCTCTGACCCTGGTATGTTCACCTCCACTCGTGACTGAAACATCATTCAGCTTAATGAGAATAATGGACTGAGGAATTATCCTGGGCAAAAAGTTACAGATTGTAACTCAGTACAATTCTCCTTCTGTCCAATTGTGATCTACACTATTACATGAATTCCCGGGTTTGCGCTGCAACTTCTGCAATGCAATTCTGCTGTCTATCACCCAATTCATACAGAGACCCATTGACCTGCACCCCGTGAGCTACTCTGGTTTCTGATGTGGTAGCACTTCCATTTTCATATTCTCATTCCTCTGAGCGTTTGTTTATTGTGTCACACCTCTTATTTTCTTGTTTTTCAAAACTCCAAAACGCATTCCGTGAGGTAGCACCAAGGCTCAGTGTTTAGTGCTGCTGCCTCATAGCGCTAGGGACCCAGGTTCGATTCCATCCTCTAGCGACTGTCTTTATGGAGCTGGCGCATTCTCCATGTGGGATTCTTCTGAGTGCTTTGGTTCCCTCCCACAAACCAAAAATTTGCAGGTTAGGTGCATTATTCAGGGGTAAATATAGGATAAGAAAATGGGTGTGCTTGGTTTACTCTTCAGAGGATCGGTGTGGACTTGTTGGGCTGAAGGACCTGTTTCCACAGTGTAGCGATTCTAATTCTAACATTCATCTGAACGTTTTCCCTTGCAGTTATGCCACTTTCGGTGCTTAAATTGAATGTGCTTCACTCTGCTTCTCTCCATGACTTTCATTAAGAACTCTGTAGTGTCAATGATTCCAGTCGTATGTAGTTTCAGAACCAAGATATTTGTGCATCTTTTGTTAATTTACACTTCCCAGTGGAGATAGAAGAGGTGAACGGGCATGTGTTGCAGCTTCTGTAATTGCATGGGAATGTGTCATGGGGAGTTGGGAAGTGTTCAGGATGATGGAGGGTGTTACAGAAGAAATGGTCCCTATGAAATGCTGTCAGTGGTCGCGAGAGAAGATGTGTTTGATAGTGCTGTCCCATTGGAGATGGTGGAATGATGGAAGATGATTCTGTGAATGTGGATTATAGTACAGTAGAAGTGAGGACGAGGGGAGATCTATCATTGTTCTGGTAAGGAGGGGACGGAGTGAGGACAGAAGCGCGGGAGTTGTGATAGTCACAGCTGAAGGCCCTGTTCAATGGAATTAGCGGACTTCTGATTTGAAGGAAAAGGCGGTCACATCAGTGGCAGTTCACTGGAATGTGGCGTCATCAAACAGAAACAACAGAGATGGAGAAACTGGGAGAATGGAGTCAGCTTCCGCTGATCATGTGTTCAGCTACATGCAGAAGTCCCCCCTGAATGATTGAAAAGACTTAGACATCTAAATTAAGGCTTTCTGTCTCACATCTGATCTGAAGCGGGATGTGGAAGTAGACCCAGAGGAAGGTCAGTGGGTATACCTGGGCAGACATTCAAGCAGATATCCAATAACGCTAAGAAATTGTTGTTTCTGTTCAAAAAGAAGGACTCGATTAGAAGATGTACCACCATGGTTGACAAGGATACCATGATGAGCATCAGTGTAGGGCCAGATTTAGGATGTTTATTTCAGGGCCCATAAGCAGATGTGGGGCATGACTTTCAGCTGTGATTCCTGAATTCTCCCCAGAAACCCCTGTCACTGCTGCTCCATCCTCTTCCCTGCTCCTCTCCTTTCCTGATTCCAGGTTCTCCATCTCAAATTACAGAGCACATTCTCTCACATTATGGTCCCTCCCCACTTCACCTGAAACTCGTTCCAGTCTACCTTCCCTGCACTAGCATCAATCTGCGTTTTGTGCTGCCACCTTGCCACTGGTCTCAGTGTGGCTCAGCCTCACTATTCATGCTGTTTTACACCTCCCATTCACATCTCACTCTGGAAAGTTTCATTGTTGGAGTAAACCGTATTGAAAACACCATTCTCCCTTTGCACTGAATTCACATTGTGATCCCAAATCCAAAAGGTACACCCAGCCTTCATCTCACTCTGCTATAGGTGCATGCTGACCGTATGGTATAAGAATTCTTTTTTTTTAACATAGAACTGGCCAAATATACGTTTTCACTGTTGAGATCATCACCCCCTTTAGACAAAGGAATTTGTTTGCTTGACGTCTCATGAGCACGAGTAAGAATTGCAAGCTGCCTTAGTATTGTAACATGGAGAAAAACAAATTACATTATGAAGTTTGGGCAGTGTGTTGTTTACCTGTCACTTTTAATACTGTTACAAATTTGCAGTGGTTATCTTTAAATGTTTGCTCTTGAAGCTAGAATCAGATGGAGTGTTGAGGGGTGACATTCTAGAAGTTTTAATATCATGGGAGGCATGGATAGGGAGAATAGCCAAGGTCTTTTTGAGAGGACAGGAGAGTCCAAACATAGATGACGTAGCTTAAGGTTAAAAGGAGGAAATTTAAAAGGGACAAATGGACAACATTTTCGCACAGAGGGTAATTTGCTTATGGAATGAGCTGCCAGAGGAAGATGCAAGTGCAGCTACAACAGTTCAAAGACATTTGGACAAATATATAAATGGGAAACGTTCAGAAGCATATGGGCCAAATGCAAGCAGATGAGACTAGTTTCGTTTGGAAAACCTCGTCAGCATGGACAAGTTGGACCAAAGGGTTTGTTTGTGCACGATATGACTGTATGAATCAAAGGAAGCAAGGAAAAAGGGAAGAAAGATATGATGTAAGAAAACTGGCAAGAAATATAAAAGCAAGCAGTGCAAGCTTTAATATGTATATAAAGAAAGTTCAAGATGAATGTATGCCCTTTGGTAGAAATGAAGTCAGGAAAATATATTGAGGATGTTTGGAGGGTATGCCTAGAGGGAACAGACAGATAATTTACACCAGAATTTTATATCATTCCTCACATTAGAAGGCACTGTAAGTATTTCAATGATATAATCAAAATAGCAATAAGAGGGAAGTTAGTGAACTGCCTCTAACAAAAGGAAAAAGGCTTTTTAATAAACAGATAAGAGTAAGGGTACGCAGGTCAGCAGTAATCCACAGTTGGTTTTAAAAGCGGCGGTTACAGAATGACTGGTGTTCCTGTGAGAAATATTTCATAACTCTTTGGATTGCAGGAATTTTCCAGTGAAACTGGAGACCCTTCAATGGGGCGCCTGTTTTCAAGAAAACAGCGAGACTGAAAGCAGTAACCATTTAGCCTCAATATTATTGTTGGGAATCTGCTAGAGTCTATTATTAAGGAAGGAATTGCAGGACAATTAGAAAAAGCTTCATGCAAAGTCAACATGGTTTTGTGAAAGGCGATCTACATTTTGCCTGTAAAATCATGCAAAGTTTTTTTTCTGGAGATCCCTGAGAATGTAAAAAAAGGACATGATAAAGGGGATCTGGTAGATACGAGGCTTTCTCAAGATTTTTCATAAGGTTTCACGAAAAAAAACTTGTTACACAAGACAGAAGCTCATAATTTGACAGCTAATATATTAGCATGGGATGACGGTTGGTTAACACATAGAAATCAGACTGTCAGGGTTAATGGATCTTCCTGATGAATCTATCTGCTGGAGTATCACAAATATCAGTCCAATGCAAGATTTAGTTACAATCTATACTGAAAGCCGGAGCTGAGTGCAATATATATCCGAGTTTGAGGATGACACTGAGAACCAAAAGGCAGACTGTTACTTAATGGAGAAGACACCCGCAAAAGGATCAGTGCGAAGGGATGGGATTGTTTTTGTGTCTGAAGCATAACGTCAGCATGCTGATGCAGCAAATAACTAGGTTGGTTCATTAGGCGGGTTCCTGGAATGAAAGGGATTAATTATTGAGTACATCTAAAATGGTGAGGCGTTTATTCATTGTGGTTGAAATGAATGTGGATGATATTACTGAAATGGACAAGAGGAAGAGGGGGCTTGACAAGGTAGCTTTCGAGAATGTGGATCAATTCCAGGGCAGAGAGCCGAACTTAGGGTTGGAGATACAAAATAAGGGAAATCGATACAAAGAAACGTCTTCTTTCAGAAGAGAGTGAATGCCTGGAATTCTCTAACCCAGAGGTTGTGGAGACTGGGTCACTGAATGTATTTACAGACTGGCTGGATTGGGCTTTGACATATCAGCGAGTTGAGGGATACAAGGGGTTAGCGGGAAAGTGGAGTTGAGCCCTGAAGTAGTTCAGCCATGTTCTTATTAAATGACAGTGCAGGCTTGAGGGGCCGAATAGCCTGCTTCTGTTTCTATTTCTTACGTTCTTATGTTATTCTTCTGGAAAGTAACTGTTTTTTTCCCTGAAAATGGTGTTGTACAATGGTGCATTCAGGGAGAGCAGAGGATTTGTTTGAGCTCACGCTGGTTGCGGGGAGAAGGCTGTATTCACAGCGAATGTGGGTCTGTAACAAGACCCACACCTGGAGCAGAAGTTACAGAGACAGGAAACCTGAAAAGAGGGATTGAGGTGAGGGTCAATTCCTGACTCAGCCTGGATTTTCCAATTAAATTTCCCAAACTATATCTAACCATCGGGGTGACCTCGATCTGCCCCTGTGTAGCAGGCTCGAAGGGCTGAATGGAACATCAGAACATAGGGCTGAGGGACACGAGTGGGACATTCGGCCCTTTGACACTACTCCACCAGTTGATAAGGTCGTGGCTTATCGCATTGTGGTCCCAGCTGCACTTTTCACTCCAAGCAGCATTATCCACTTTCTATGGAAAATCAGATGAAGCCAGCCTCGACATAATAAAAAGCTTCATTCATCCCATACTTCTGGGAAGGAGAATTCCTACGTGAATAAATCCCCACTTTGTGAATTTCTCCTCACTCTGGTTCTGACTGAGGTTGGAGGGTGTCACTGTTTCCTTTTCTAGTCCCACTCCTTCACTACTCACATCACATTTTAAATGTGACCAGATTGGTGAAATGGCAGATGATAAAAGTCTTAGACTGGGTCAGGTTCAATGATAAGAACAAGTCAAGCAGATTTCTTTAGTCAGACACAAGTAACTATTATAACTAATGGAGGAGCATGGTTGATCTGTGTTTCACACTGCTGCCTCACATCACCAAGGAGCTGGACTCAATTCCAACCTCAGGGGTCCTGTATGTGGAGTTTGAACATTCTCCCCGTGTCTGTGTGGGTTTCATCCCAGTGTTCCAGTTTCCTTCCACAGTCAAAGAATGTGCAGCCTAGAGTGGATTGGCCATGCTAATTTGCCCATAGTGACCAGGGATGTGTATGTTAGATGTGTCAGTCATGCGAAATGCATGGTTACATGGATAGGATGGGGGCAGGTCTGGCTGGGATGCTGTTCGCTGGGTCAGTGTGGATTTGATGGGTAGAATGCCCACGGTTGAGGTTCTAGAACAATATCAAAAAGTTTGGACTATACAAATACCCAACGGATATCTACCTGATACACTCTGCTGAAGGCTTTGTATGTTTCAGTAAGATCACCTCTCTTGCGATGAGTAACCATAACATAAGACCTTCATCCCTGGAATACATGAAGTGTAACATCGCTGAACTGCTTCCAATGTAATTGTATCCAATCTCAGGGAAGTAGACAAAAACTCACCTCACACCCCAGGTGAGGTTTTTTTTTGCTTTCTCAGTGCTATGAGTTTTTGGAACTCTCTTCCCCGCAGACCATTGGAGGCAGAGTTATTGAATATTTTTGAGGCACAGACAGAATGTTCCTAAGTAGCAACAGAGTCAAGGATTATCAAGGAATGGGCAGCGATGTGCACCATGGGGAAATGTTGACTGTGGTAAAAAATGACACTGCTTCAGAACATCCGGCAAAATGAAATGGTAATCTAGAAAACATTTTAAAATGCTAACAGTGATAGAACAGAGTTCCAAGGATCAGAGAGCTGCTCTGTCATTAGAGAGAGACCACTTGTGGTCGTTTAAGCTGAGGGTCACCACGCCTCGAGTGATGGGTTGAGGATGAGACAGCGTCCCCATCATGGTAACCTCTGTGACTGTGGTGAAGTGAACCAGCGCTGCTGGCCTCCATCTGCATCGCAAACCAGCCGTCCAGCCAACTGAGTGGGAGACAGTGTAACTGTTACAGACAGAAACAGGCACAGGCAAAGGGCAAGAGAAACAGTCATAACAATGAAAAAGTTACAATTCAGGTAACGGTCAAAATAACGACTGAGGGTAAAAACGTTCTCTGCTAGAAATTGTATTTTATAATGAGACAAGTATTTCAAATCCGTCTTTGGCTGAATACGATAGGGTAAGACATATGAAATAACCAGAATTACTGTGTGACCGGATATCGATAACGTGTAGATTTTTGATTGCTCTGTGTAAAATGTTCTTACCATTACATAGACAAAGAAAGCTGGTGGAATATATTGTTGGGAGAGTGCGCCCCCATGGGAAAAGCCCTCGAGCAGACGCTTGAAGAAAGCCGGAGTAAAAGTGCCTGAGTGTTGTCTGCTCAGTGACAGGAGCCCAGGGGTTGAATGACTGAAAATTCATGTAACATGGAACTGAGAAATGCATCAGATCAGCCACAATCTTCTTAAATGCTAGAATGCGTTTGAAGGGCTGAATGGCCTCATGGTGGATTTGAATTGCATGTGATTTGAAAATTGTACAACTTTGTTCCTTCCCCTTCTGTGTTACATGCGGGGTCATTGACATTTTCCTGAAAATGGGAATTATTTGGAACACTAACTTGAACATTCCACAATCAGCGTTCTTCAGAATATTCTATCAACATGTGGGAATATTGCAAATGCGAGAGAGAGAGAGAGAGTGTGTGTGTGTGTGTGTGTCTAGGCTTTGCATGCAATAGTGAGAGTCATGGACCATGAATCGTGTTCGGATGTCGGTGCTATAACAGATATACAGTGCTATACAGTGAGTGTGAGGGAGCAGGGAGAATGGTGACCCTTATCCTGACAGAGTGGGAAAAGGTTATTGAAGCTTGTCCTGTATTGCTGAATATTTCTTCAGACCGCAGATACTGCACTGAGCTGGTTGGTGAGCTCAGGCCATGCTTGGTGGGTCTTGTGGTGTGGCTCCCTCTGTGAAGAAAATGGTCCCCCTCTGTACTAGCCCTTCCACCAGGACCTCCATGCCCCTGTCAACAAACCGTGGTGCAATTTATCCTTACCTGCCATGCTCAGGATAAACTGTGCAGGGCAGCTGCAAACTGAGAGAGCTCAATCGTGTGTCCATTATGTTTTAAAGATGGCACCAGTGCAAGGGATCACGGACTATCGGGGCATCCTGGCGATCGTGAGTAACTCCAGCCATGATGGGTGGGATCGGGCTGGCACTTCTTGCAGAGGATGGTGCAGATAAAACATCCTTCTCTTTTACACTGATGTGCAGGTATGTTCCATTATTTAGGATGGGAAAGATTGTGGAGCATTCTCCTCCAGTCATTTGTTTAATCGTCCATCACCATTTAGGACTGAATGTGACAGGACTGCTGTGCTTCCATCAGATCTTTTTGTCAAGCACGGTAGCTTTAATGAGTTAGCATCAGGTTAAAGTTCATGTGATTCTGACTGACATCTTCACCCACACTCGTCACTGAGTCATAGATGGTGTTGATGGTAATGACAGACTGAGGTGTTACCCTGGCAAGAAGTTACAGGTTGTGGTTGAATGCTGTTCTACTTCTCCTGCTGCTGTGGTCTACAGCACTACGTGAATACTCAGTTTCGAGGTGCAATATCTGCAATGCAATTCTGCTGTCTGTTCCCCAAATCTCACTGAGACCCATTCACCCATGAGCCCTGCACTCAGTGATCTAACCTGGTTTCTGATGTGGAAATACTTCCATTTTCAAACTCTCATTCTGCTGAGGGTCTGTCTCACGGGTCTTGCTTCCAATCTGACACATTCCGCAAAAGCATTTAACTGATCTTAATTCAAATGTTTAATTCACCTGAATCCTTTTCCTTGAGAAATACCATCTTCTGTGTTTAAAGTGAATGTGTTTCCTCTGTTTCTCTCCCTGACCATGATTAAGAGCTCTGTAGTGTCAGTGATACCAGCCTTATGTCGTTGCAGAGCCAATGAATTCTCTGGATTCCCAATCATCTTCACCACATTGCATGTTTTCTCTTTTGGTTTGATGCCTTGTAACACATGGCTGCCTTGTTCTCCCATGAGCATGTTTCATCTTCTTGGGGTTGCATTTCTGGTATTATCTTCCGAATTATCCCCAGAACCTTCTCCCATTGCTGCTCCATGGTCTTTCCTGCTCAGCTCCCCTTCCAATTAACTCTGGCCAGCTCCTCCCGCATGTCTTGGTAGTTACATTGCTTAATTATAACCACATTACATCTTGAAGAAAGCATTGCGTATAACTGAAAGAAGGAGTTTTGAGAGATGGGCCACGAAGAATGACTGGTGGATTTCTTAAATAGACACAAAGGGTGAACGAGAGAGAGAGAGAGGATATAGATATGGAGATGTGGAAAATGAGAAACTATATGATCGAAATAGATATACTTCCCTCAATGTTTTGGCAATTCCTGTGGGCGGTGGTCCTTTGTACAGTGCACGTACAACAGAGCAATATGTTTAAATGCTGGGTCTGATGCCATAACTTTTCTCTCCAACAATATGACAGACACTAGCTTTGGAAAGAACCCAACAGGCCAACATATTTAATTCCTGGTAGAAAGTGGATTAACTGAAATAAGTTGGGAAACCAGAAACAAGAATTTATAACACACATCCTAAGAAGAATGAGAGACTAGAGTTGGGAATCCCAGAAAAGGGGGAACGTTGAGAGAAAGGGAAGATATCACTTCAGATGAGGATCAAATATTGTTTTAATGATTTATAAATTTTATACATCGTGTGCATCATTTTTCGTTAACTATGTCTCCGTTGTCATTCAGAATGTGTTGTACACATATGAACAATCTTCCTTATCTGAACACACACTGATTAAACAGTGTATAAAAAATCATTTTTCCTCCATTTCACACTGTCCTGTTGTCGTGCTCGCAGGATACATGAACACCAACTGGCTACCAAAAGACATGACCCACTCTCACTAGTTCCCATACATACAGGAAAAGGACACCACGTTGACTGTGACAACACACACTTCCTAGGACAAAGCCACACACGAAAGTTCTTAGAAGCATGACATTTTAGCCAGAAGTACATCAATAAACATATTAATTTCGATCCTATCTACCTTCCCTTGAACAAAAAAATGGAAATGACATCACGACACTTAAGAAACCAAGACCGAGAAATAGAAAGACACGACATCCCACCAGTGCGTCACCAGAGACTCTCACTGATGATGTTACCCAGTCTTGGTGACGAAACATCTGAAAACAAACCTTCAAGTTCAGCGAGTTAACATACATAATTATAAATTGTTATTTTTCTCTTAATCGTGGAATTTGCGACTACTTTGTCACTCATGTTTTAACAGATAACGAGGTGAGGTGTGCTTTTCTGGGTGTGTGGTTTTAATTAACAGAGGGGTTCAACATCGACATCATAACAGTTTGAGGGCTTGTCGTATGGAATTTAGACAGATGTGAACAGATTTGGGGTACAAAAGGTCCCAGCAGATTCCAACACTTGGCAGTTAGTGACCTAGATCTTCAAGTAATACAGGTGAGAAAATTCATTTAATTTTGTTTCCTTGTGGTCGGTTAATTTAAAAGAAATGGCTTTTAATATTACTAAAAAGGTTCTGAGGTTTGAAGATGGTACCCAAATTTGCCAAGAACGTGTAGAAAGATAAAGGAAGGGCATACTTTTAGAATTAACATGTAGAGTAGAATTGTGTTTCACCAGAGACAAAAGGAAAGCTGTCATCATAATGGAGTTGCTCAAGCACTTTGGTCTATCAGAGAAGCTGGCAACTGCAGTCGAGTTAGAAAAAACTTAAATTGCAAATATGACAACTGCAGTTAGAAGATAAAGAGAGAGACTGAAAGAGAGAGAAGATAGAGAAAGAGAAAGAGAGGAAAAAGGAAGAGAGGGAGAATTTGAAATTCAAAAGTTTGGAATTAGTTAAGAAAGTTAAATTAGCAGGATGAAGATGAAGGGAGAATGTAGGGATGTATGCAACTGTGTTAATACATTGCCATATTTCAGTGCGAAAAATGCCAAAACCGTTTTTATTTCATTTGTGAAATTGGCTCGGCAGATGGCATATCCAGTGAACCTGTGGGTAATGCTAGTTCAGACTAAGATGGTGGGTACAGCTTGAGAGGTATATGCAGTGCTGTCACGTGAGGGAGCAAGAGATTATGCAGATGTCAAGCAGGCTACGTTGAGTGCTTATGAATTGGTACTAGAAGAATATAGACAGCGGTTCAGAAATATAGAGATGGAACCAGGTCAGACTTATATTGAGTTTGAAAGAATTAAACACAGTCATTTTGAGAGATGGGTGCAGGCCTTAAAAATGGATAAGACCTGTGAGGCTCGAAGGGAGATTATTCTGCCGGAGGAGTTTAAAGACTCACTTCCAGAGATGGTAAGAATTCAAGTGAATGAATAGGAAGTTCAAGAAGTGAGAAGCGCAGCAGAAATGGCAGGTAAATATGCACTGGTGCATGAGATTATATTTAGCTTCTGGGAGGATTTTCATCCTGTGAGGGATAGAAATTGGGAGAAGGGGAGATCCTAAACAACAAAACATAGAGTAAAGCACACTGGCAATAGTTTACCACCGGTGAAAAAGAAGCCCAAGGGGGTTGAAAGGTGGTGAAAGGCCTCAGGTGTTCTCATTATAACGGAGCGGAACACATAAAATTACAGTGCTGATGGTTTAAGAAGGACACTGGGAAAAGGTGTTTTCACTGCAGTAAACTGGGACACACCGTGCTGGGCATTGAAGCAAGGCACTTTGGGAAAAGATGTGATTAAGCCAGTGGTATTAGTGAACCTGGTAAAGGAGACCCCAAGTAGAGCCGAGGAGCTGCAGGAGAGTGCACAGCCTAGACAGGGGCTGGGTATGGAGTCAGTGCCTGATCCCTACAAAGAATACACCTCTGTAGATAAAACTTACTAAGCAAAAAAGGGGTGTGGGGAGAGGACAAAAGTAATAATTTTGCAAGATGCAGGATCTGTTCAGTTTCTAATAGTTGAGAAGTGAGGAGCCGGAAAGGCAAAACAGATCAGACAGCATCCAAAGAGCAGGACAATCAATGTATCAGTCATAAACCCATCATCAGGAATGTGGCGGGGAACAAGGGGGCTGAAAGGTAAATACGAGGGTAGGAGCTGGGCTGGCAGGAGGGTCACTGGGAGGGTGATAGGAAAATGTAGGTTGGAGTATAACTGATATGTCAGAGGGGAGGGTGGAGTGGATAGGTGGGAAGGAAGATGGACAGTTAGGGCAGTTCAAGAGGGCAGTGCTAATTTAAATGGTTGGGGGAGGGGCACTTTGGAAATTGGTGAAGTCAACGTTGATGCTGAATAGTTTGACGTTTTCAGCTGTCCTACCACCTAGCCACTTTACCCTCCCCTCCGAACTATAACCATCAGACCCCGCCTAAATCTACCTATCGCCTTCCAAGCGACCTTCCACCCAGTTCCACCCCCACCATCCTATTTAATTCTCAGCCCCTTCCCCCTCCCTTACTTTCCTGATGAAGAACTTACGCCTGAAACGAGTCTTTGACAAGGAGATTGAGTGAAGTGATTTCGCCACAGTTGAAGACGGTGAAGACATGACTGCCAAGTTCAGTGTGCTACGTGCTTGATGTCGGAGGTCAACGACTCTGGTGTGTCTGGCTCATATAAGTGTGGAAAGTGTGTTCACGTTCAGCTACTGACCGAGCATATTGCAGCACTGATGAAATAACTCGAGGACCATTGGCTCATCCGAGAGAACGAGATCTTTCTGGACAAGACCTTCAGCGAGATTATTACACCGACCATACCAGAAAAGAGCAGAAGAGAGCAGACGATGAGGAAGGCGGAGAGGAGACCCCGGAGTGTAAGAGACTCCGGGGGAAGTACCTGTCGGGAACAAGTTGAATCTTTTGGAAACAGTAGAGACAGATGACACTGCCAGTCCACGAGGCGGCCAGGTCCGTCAATCAAAAGTTGGCGTGGAGGCACAGCGGAAGAGTCGGACATCACACAGAGCTGTGGTAATAGGGGACTCCATCGTGAGAGGAACTGACCGGGGTTTCTGTGGCAGCAGACGGGACTTAAGGATGGTTTGTTGCCTTCCTGGTGCCAGGGTTAAAGACATCACAGACAGAGTGCAGGAAATTCTCAAGGACGAAGGTGAAGAGCAAGAGGCGGTCGTACATGTCGGCACAAATGATGTCGGAAAGAAGAGGAAGAACATACTACAGCGGGACTTCGGAGAACTAGGAAGAAGACTGAAAAGCAGAACATCCAAGGTGGTTATCTCGGGTTTGCTTCCAGTTCCTCAGGGTGGTGAGGCCAGAAACAGGGAGATAATGGATTTGAACACCCGGCTGGGAAACTGGTGCAGGAAGCAAGGATTTAAATTCTTGGATAACTGGGGTATATTTTGTTGTAAGCATATATTGTACAAGAGAGACGGTTTGCACCTTAATAGATTAGGGACCAGCATTCTGGCAGGCAGGTTTGTTACTGCAACACAGCTACGTTAAAACTAAGTAGCGGGAGGGAGAGGACAAACTGGATGTTTTAGAAGGAAATTGAAGGGAAAATTAGAACAAGGGAAATCAAGAAAGACAATAGTATCAATGAGGCAGAAAACTCAAAAAGGGATCATGTTGTAAGGTTGAGTGAAATAGGAGTTGATGGGAAGGGTGAGGGCAGTAACAAATTAAAAATACTATACATGAATGCACGAAGCATTAGAAATAAGATGGATGAGCGTGAGGCTCTTTTGGAAATTGGCAAATACGATATTGTGGGGATAACTGAGACGTGGCTTCAAGTGGACAGGGCCTGGGAAATGAATATACAAGGCTACACGTGCTATCATAAGGACAAACTGATCGGCAGAGGGAGTCGGGTGGCCATGTTGGTAAGGGATGACATTCAGTCCCTTGCGTAGGGGGACCTAGAATCAGGGGATGTAGAGTCAGTGTGGATAGAGCTGAGAAATTCTAAGGATAAAAAGACCGTCTTGGGAGTTACCTACAGGCCCCCAAACAGTAGTCTGGATGTCAGATGTAAGTTGAATCAGGAGGCGAAATTGGCCTGTCGCAAAGATGTTACTACAGTTGTTATGGGGGATTTCAACATGCAAGTAGATTGGGAGAATCAGGATGGTATTGGACCTCAAGAAAGAGACTTTGTGCCTCCGATATGGATTCTTAGAACATCTGGTGCTGGAGTCTAACAGGGAGAAGGCAATTCAGGATCTGGTATTGTGCAACGAATCAGAATAAATCAGTGACCTCGAAGTGAAGGAGCCGTTGGGAAGTAGTGACCATAATACAATAAGCTTCAATCTGCAATTTGAGAGGGAGAGGGTACAATCGGAAGTGACAATATTTCTGTTGAATAAAGGGAAATATGGAGCTATGAGGGAGGAGCTGACCAAAGTTCAATGGTTTAATTCCTTAGCAGGGATGAAAGTGGAGGAACAATGGCAGATATTTCTGTGTATAATGCAGAAGATGCAGGATCAGTTCATTCCATAAAGGAAGAAAGATCCTAGGAGGAGGCATGGGCGGCCGTGGCTGACGAGGGAAGTTAAGAAAGATATAAAGTTAAAAGAGAAAAAGTATGACATAGCAAAGAAAAGTGGGAAAACAGAGGACTGGAAAGCTTTTCAAGAAGAACAGAGGATTACTAAGAAGGAAATACGCAGAGAAAAAATGAGGTCGAAGGAAAACTGGCCAAAAATATAAAGGAGGATAGTAAAAGCTTTTTCAGGAATGTGAAAGGCAAAAAAATGGTTCAGACTAAAGTTGGGCCCTTGAAGAGAGAAACAGGGGGATATATTACAGGAAACAAAGAAATGGCAGAAGAATTGAATTGGTACTTCAGATTTGTGTTCACTGGGGAGGACACAAGCAATCTCCCTGAGGTAACAGTGGCTGAAGGATCTGAACTTAAGCGAATTTATATTTGCCAGAAATTGGTGTTGGAGAGACTGTTACGTCTGAAGTTTGATAAGTCCCCGGGGCCTGGTGGTCTGCATCCCAGGGTACTGAAGGAGGTGGCTCAAAAAATCGTGGATGCGCTGTTGATTATTTACCAGAGTTCGATAGATTCGGGATCAGTTCCTGCGGATTGGTGGGTGGCTAATGTTACCACTTTTTAAGAAAGGTGGGAGAGAGAAAACAGGAAATCACAGACCAGGTAGTCTAACCTCAGTGGTGGGAAAGATGCTGGAGTCTATTATAAAGGATGAAATTACGACACATCTGGAATCGTAGTAACAGGATAGGTCAGAGTCAGCATGGATTTATGAAGGGGAAATCATGCTTGACTAATCTTCCAGTATTTGTTGAAGATGTAACTCTGAAGATGGACGAGGGAGATCCAGTAGATGTAGTGTACCTGGACTGTCAGAAAACTTTTGATAAAGTCCCACTTAGGAGGTTAGTGAGCAAAATTAGGGAGTATGGTACTGGGGGCAAAGTACTGACTGGGAATGAAAATTGGTTGGCTGATAGGACACAAAGAGTAGTGATAAACGGCTCCATTTCGGAATGTCAGGCAGTGACCAGTGGGGTACCTCAGGGATCAGTGATGGGACTGCAGCTTTTTACAATATATGTTAATGATATCGAAGATGGTATTAGTAATAACATTAGCAAATTTGCTGATGATGCTAAGCTGGGTGGCAGGATGAAACGTGAGGAGGATGTTAGGAGATTGCAGGGTGACCTGGACAGGTTAGTTGAGTGGTCAGATGCATGGCAAATGCAGTTTAATGTGGATAAATGTATGGTTTTCCACTTCGGTGGCAAGAACAGGAAGGCAGATTGCTACCTAAATGGAATTTAGGTAAAGGGGCAGTTCAGAGAGATCTGGGTGTTCTTGTACACCAGTCAATGAAGGTAAGCATGCAGGTACAGCAGGTAGTAAAGAAGGCTAATAGCATGCTGGCCTTCATAACAAGAGGGATTGAGTATAGAAGCAAAGAGGTTTTTCTGCAGCTGTACAGGGGCCTGGTGAGACCACACCTGGAGTACTGTGTGCAGTTCTGGTCTCCAAATTTGAGGAAAGGCATTCTGCTATTGAGGGAGTGCAGCGTAAGTTCTCGAGGTTAATTCCTGGAATGGCGGGACTATCTTCCGCTGAAAGACTGGAGCAATTGGGCTTGTATATCCTTGAGTTTAGAAGACTGAGAGGGGATCTGATTGAGAAATATAAGTTTATGAAAGGATTGGACACTCTGGAGGCAGGAAACATGTTTCCGCTGATGGGTGAGTGCCGTACCAGAGGACACAGCTTAAAAATACAGGGTAGACTATTTAGGACAGAGATGAAGAGAAACTTCTTCACCCAGAGAGTGGTGGCTGTGTGGAATGCTCTGCCCCAGAGGGCAGTGGAGGCCCAGTCTCTGGATTCATTTAAGGAAGACTTGGATAGAGCTCTCAAAGATAGTGGAATCAAGGGTTATGGAGATAAGGCAGGAACAGGATACTGATTAAGGATGATCAGCCATGATCATATTGAATGGTGGTGCAGGCTCGAAGGGCAGAATGGTCTACTCCTGCACCTATTGTCTATTGTCTATAACGTCAACTTGCCTGCCCCTCGGATGCTGCCGATTTGCGGTGCTTTTCCAGCCCCTCACTTTTCAACTTTGATCTCGAGCACCTGTCGTCCTCACTTTCCCTCAGCCTCTAATCGTAAGAGCTGGAAGTATTTTCACTCTTTCTGACATATTACTCAACAGCATGATAATTTGTGGAATGGGGACAGAAATTAAGCATTCCCTTGTGTAAAATCAGGTTGCAGTGCCACATCAAGGTTGGGGAAGTAACAGTGAGATTGAGTGGCAGGGTGTCAGTTCCAGGAATGCAGTTTGTTCTTGGGAATGAGTTAGCAGGGTCAAAGGTGGGAAAGGCGCCCCTTGTGGTGGAGAAGCCAAAGTAAGACCAGGGAACAGGGGAATTAAAAGGAAAATACCCCAGGGATTTTTCCAGACTGTGTAGTAACAAGATCCTACTGTCGTAAGTTACAACAGAAAGGAAAACCGAAAGAAAACGCCAAAGGAGTTGATGCACGGAATATTCCGGCTAAAGCATTTCTAGTGGCTGGAATGAACAAGGACATGGTGACTTTTTGTTGTACATGTCATACATACCAAATGGTAGGAAAGTCACAGGCCATATTAAAACCAGCACCTTTGTTGCCAATTCCTGTATTCGAAGAGCTTTTCACGTAAGTTATGATTAGTGGTGGAGCTCCCCTTTTCAAATTAAAGAGGAAACCAATATCTGCTGATCATAATGGATGTGTCCACCAGATTTCCAGGGATAATTCCATTATGGGGTGTTAAGGCAAAAGGGGAGGTGGAGGAGTTGGTAGCTTTCTTGACTCGCTGTGGGCTATGCAGTGTGATTCAGTCAGACCAAGGGTCTCATTTTACCAATCAGCTATTTAAGTACATCTTGGATAACTTCGGCATACAGCAGTTTAAATCCATTGCATCCCATCCCGAATCCCAGGGAGTCTTGGAAAGTTGGCATCAGATGCTAAAGGCAATATTAACAGCGTACTGTCAGAATTACCCGAATGATTGGAATAAAGGCGTCTCATTATATTGTTTGCCATGATAGATGCCCCAAATAAATCTACTCAGTTTACTTCCTTTGAGTTAATATTCGTACATGAAGTGAGAGGACCTTTGAAATTAATTAAATATAAATTGACAGGACCGAAGTCAGAGATCCACACTTGGATTATGTGTCACACGTGAGGGAGAAATTAGATGGAGTAGGTGAGTTAGCTAAACAGCACCTGAAGAGGACACAGCATGGAATGAAGCAGGTGGCAGATAGAAACTCTGAAACTTTGACGATTTCCCGTGGGGATGAGGTATTAGTATTGCCACCAGTGGTAGGAAATCCCTTCAAAGCCAGGTTTAGTGCCCCCTTTCAAATTAAAAAAGTGTTGAGTCAGTTGAACTATCTGGTAAAGATAGCAGAGATGACAAAAAAAGTTAGAGTTCGTCACGTGAATGAATAATGCTCCAGATACATTTAAGACTCAGGAACAGAGTTGTGGCCAGATGAACAAATTATGCAGCTTATCTGTATGATGTAGTGACCTTTAGCAAGTGTTTGAAAGCTCACATGTTACAGTTGGCAGAGCATGTTGAACGATTACAAGAAGCAAACTTGGTAATAAACTTAAAGAAAACAGAATTCGCGAAAGCAGAGGGGAAGTTCTTGGGACATTACATTGGACATGGAAGGTTGACCCCATGGAAAACAAAGACGAAGGGCTTTGAGCAATTTCCACGACCATCCTCGAAGAAAGAGGTGCTTCGATTTTTGGAACTGAGTGGATTCTATCAGAAGTTTGTTCCAAACTTCAGCAGTGTATTGGCACCACTGATGGATTTACTAAAGAAGAACACAGAATTGTGGTGGACAGAACAATGCCAGGAGGCATTTGAGGATTTTAAAGCAGGATTAATCACCGCACCAGTTTTAGCTGCACCAAATATTCTGAAAACCTTTGAAAATTGTGTTTGATGCTCGGGGTATCGTGGTCGAAGATGTATTGATACAGAAAGAGGATGATGGAATTGAATGACCAATTGGCTACTTGTCGAAAAAATTCAATATCCACCAGAAAAAAAATGCAACATCTCCATTATTGAAAAAGAATGATAAAGTTTAGCACTGGACTGATAATATTTTTATGTTTGTATGACAAAGGAATTGTCAGAGATGGTTGTGGAGAACGACATACGTCTCGCATTTTTTGGAATATTTAAAGACCAGAATATGAGACTATTTCATTTGAGTCTAATCTTACCGACTTTAACTTTACAAAATGTACATGTTGTGGGTCCTAAAATGTGATAGCAGATGCGTTAACCCCGATTTTATGGAATACGTTTAGATAAAATTTGACTTATTGCAGTGTTATATATATGTGTGCAGAATTAATATGTATGGTATAGCTGAGATTAATACTTTTGTAATTCATAATAATGGGATTAAGAATTAGAGGAAAAGAAATGAAGCCATCTTTTCATTCTGCCATTTCATTTTTTTTTTGAAGTGGGGAGATGTTATGAAGCCGAAAGCATGTCCGGTCATTTTAAGACAGAACGGGTTTTGCTGAATAGGAAGTACAGCCAGAGATGCAAGCTAAAGTTCAAAATGTTCCACATGTAACACTGAGCTGGGAAATGGAAGCCTGAGTTTTGGTTGCTGTTTTGACAACAATTCAAAGACAACCAAAGAGTTTAAATAACGCTCAGGATACCAGAAGCCAACAGAATGTGAATATTATTGTTTGGACACCTGGAAAGCAATCGAATTATGAGAATTATTGTATCGTGGGGAGTATATAAACCCAGCATTTTGAACACTAGAGGGAGAGCCACTGCCATCCTACAGCAGAGTAACTGCCGTAGAGCAGGAGTGCTAACTGGCCGTTTCTAACACTCTCTAGCAAAGATACATGTTCATGTCAAACCTACTTGCGTAAAAAATTGACCCAGGAGATCAGCAGCTGAAAGAGTGAACACAGCGGGGAAGATAGAGAATGTGTGGTCTTGAGATTGTGATGTTGCATGGGTTTGGGTTGTGATTGGGTTGTTGGAACAGCATATTTTTACAGAGTCTGAGTCAGATAGTAATTAGCTCAGACAAGAGGGGCTTGTATTTGTGAATAGTTGTTGTTTAGTGTTCACTTTTAAAGTTAAGAAATTAACTTGTTAATTTTTGTTTAAATAGTGGAATGTAGGAGATCTGTGTCACTCATATCTTAACAGTTTAACAAGGTGAGGCGAGCTTTTCTGGATGTTTGGTTTTAATTAACAGAGGGGTTTGACACCACTTTGTAAATGTCCATCCACGCTAACCCCAATTCCCTGCAGTTGGCCCATATCCTTCCAGTCCTTTCCGATCCACATATTTATCCAAATGCTATTGAAATGTTGTTAATGTACCCCCCTCAACCACATCTGCTGGCAGCTCATCCACGTACCAGCCCTCTGTGTAAAGAAGTGGCCCCTCAGGTTCCCTTTTATTCCTTCCCCTTTAACCTTAAACTGATCCCCTCTCGTCCTCGATTTTCTAAACCTTGGAAAAGACTGAGAGTAGTCACCCTATCCATATCCCTCTTGATCTTATACAGCTCTATAAGGACCCTCCTCAGTCTCTTCCACTCTAAAGAAAAGGACCTACTTGCCCAACTTCGCCCTATAACTCAGACCAATGGGTCCTGGCAATGTCCTTGTAAATTTCTTCTGCACGCTTTCTAATTTCATAACATCCTCCCCATAAAAAAGGTGACAAAACTGAACAGAATACTCCAAGTGCAGCCTTACCAAAGTCCTGTGTAACTGAAACATAAATTCCCAAATTCTATACTCAATGTCCTGCCTGATGAAGGCCAGTGTCGCAAATGCCCTTTTCACTGCCCTGTCGACCTGTGACTCCACTCTCAGAGAACCGTGCACCTGAACGCCAAGGTCTCTCTGCCCACTACACCCCATAAGGCTCTCCCATGCACCATAGAACTCCTACCTTGATTTGAGATTCCAAAATGCAAGACCTCACACTTCTATTTTAAATTCCATTTGCCAGTTCTCGGCCCACTTGCCCACTTGATTAAGGGTCTGCTGCAATTTTTGATAATCTTCCTCACGAATCACAATACCACTTATTTTAGTGTCATCTGCGAACTTACTAATCATGCCTTATACATTCTCAACCCAATCATAGATAACAAACAGCTATGGGCCATGCCTCCAGTCTGACAAGCATCCTTCCACTAAACCCGCTGCATCCTACCATCAAGCCAACTGTGTATCTAATTGGCCAAATCCCCCAACATTCCACGTGATGGAACCTTCCAGAGCAGCCTGCCATGTGAAACCTTATCAAAGGACTTACTGAAATCATTAGAGACTATGTTTACCGCTCTTCCCTCGTCAACCTTCTTGGTCACTTCACCAAAGGACTCTAAGAAATTTGGGAAGCATGATCTCCCACTCACAAGTTCATGCTGACTGCTCCGAATCAAACCCTGTGTAAGTAATGGGTGCAGTCAATGGTATGCTGTCCTTCATTGTAAGATGATTCGAGTACATAAGTAAAGCCATCTTCCTGCTGTTGGAGAGCTTTGCTGAGAGTGAACTCGGCGCACTCTGTACAGATTTGATCATTTTTGTAAGGAATGATCTCCTTACCACATAAACCAGTGATGGTATCATGAGAATAAAGTGAAGGAGCTGAGTGTTTAATCTGTAGTACTGTGAGAGACGAGGAAATAGTGATGCTGAAACACGAGGAGTGGTAGCGATCACTTATTTCCAAAAAAGACATTGACAGGGAGAGAAATTCTATACTTTACCCAGGATTGATTGGTTTGATTTATTGTCACGTGTATCTCAATACAGGGAAAAACTTTATTTATGAGCAGTGGAGGAAGATCATAGGAAGCATGGCCAGACAGATCATAGGGTGGAAATAGACTTGGACAGAGTAAGGCATACAGGTTACACTGAACAGGACGTGCACTAGACAAGATCAACATGAACAAGATCACCATTATTTGAACTTAGAGCATCCATTCATCAGTCTAACATGACTTTCCTAATAGTTTATATGCCTTTACTAACTCTCCCCACGTTATTGTGCAGTCGGCGTGTGAACCCTGTACTGAAAGTCAGGTTGCTCACAATCCCAAACAGCAGCCACGATATCTTCCATCTGAAACAGGTAGCCATTCCCACCTACATAGAGAACACCAGGCTGTCTTCTTGGAGATGGAAGGTGCCTTCTTGAGACTTTACAAAAGATATATGGCTTCCCTGCTCACCTCTAGAAAACCACGTTAAAGTCTCACGTGTGTATCATAAGCCACAGAGCCAAGAGGAACACCGTGGAGCAATCTCTCTGTGCAGCCTCTGCTCCAATTGTTCATCATGTTAGAGCATCAATTAGGAGACAGTGAGGACTGCCGATGCTGGAGATCAGAGTAGATAGTGGATTGCTGGAAAAACACAGCAGGACAGGCAGCGTCCGAGAACCAGGAGAATCGACGTTTCGGGCATAAGACATTCATCAGGAATCAGCATAAATTACCTAATTCTGCCCCCGTGTAAGCGCACTGAGGTGGAAATGGCCTCCTTCTGTTCCTGTGTAAGTGGCTCAAAGGACTGACTGGCTACTTCCTCGTCCAATTGGACAGGGCCAAGGGCCTGACTGGGTTCCTGTTTGACAGCTCGATGTGCTGACAAGTGTGACAATGCTGCAGCTTTAAAGGGTCATTTTGTCCTGTTTTTTTAAAGAGAGAGATTGAACGATTGTTACCAAGCTGGCTAGTTAAGACCACTTGAGTAACAGTGAGGGAGGCCATCAAGTCTGAATGGGTGTGGCCAGCTCTCACAGATTAGGATCACTGGGTTTTGGTTTCTCAGTAACATCAGAAACTATTGGGGTCTCCACAAAGTTGGAAGCTTTAGGGAATGTCTCCTAGCTGATACTCTCTCTGAATTTTCTCTTGCTGCTGTTTTTAATTCCTGGATTGGAGAAATGTTTGTGACATTCTGTATCTGAATATTTCTTTTTGCCAAGGGCTGTGTTTATGGGAGTTTCCTATGTTAGAATAGCTCATTAGTAATAGCTCCTAGATCTATTATTCTGTTAAGCTGTCCAATGTAATTACATTATTCTAAATTCCTCTTTCTTTGGTTTTGTGTCATCTTTTGTGTTTAAGTAAATGGTGTTTTGCTTACCACCGAGTAGTTTGACCAATCACATTGCATCTGGAACAGAAACTTTACAATTCCTTTAAAATAAGAAAACATTAGAATCGCGGCTACTGCCTTCAAATATTTTCGGGGGGCTCTGGTGTGGTCCATCACACTAGACTCCTTCCCTTCCTGAGTAATAGGCTGAAGGCACTGAATGGGCTGTCACTGTTCTTCTCCAATAGTGTAAATGGGCTGAATGGCTTCCTCATATTCCTGTGAAACCAGAGATAGGTGGTGAATGAACTCTTGTTTTACTGTGGCAATGTACTGTTACATGAATGTTACTGACACTTTAACAGCACAATTCTCAATGGAGTCAGGGTCTTGCTGCAATGGACACAGACCAGTTCAGGAGCTGAGGGGGGACAAAATGTTCCAAACATTGTGGAATCTTCAGCGACCATCCCCACTTCTGATTTTATGGTGGGGAGGGTCAGGGTGGGGAGACATTGATGAAGCAGCTGAATATCTTTGAAAAAAGGAAGCTGACCTAACGATCTCCGACAGAGGTGACCCAGAACTGAGATGATGAACATCTTACTTTGTGCCATGTTTGACACCAAACACTGGAGAGTTTACTCTGATTCCCATTAAGTCCAGCTCCTTGGTGTCAACAGAAGTTAACCACTGCCTTGATATCAGGGCCAGTTATTTTTACCTGAACCCTTGAGTCAACCTCTTTTGTTCACATCAATAAGCCATGATATAGGAGCAGCAACTGTTTTCTTCAAACAGGTAGGATTGAATGAGTGGATTTCTCTTCTCAAGAGTGTTGGGGAGCAAGATGACTGAAAGTATTTGAAGAGGAGGTAGATAGATATTGACCTGTCAAGGAAGTGAGGGCTATGAATAATTGGGTATGAAAAAGGATTTGAGACCAAGAGCAGATCAGCCATGATCTTAGTGAAGGGTAAGGCAGCCTTGAGGAGTGAACGACCTGCCCCTGTTTCTGATGTTCTCCCATTCTATTATTCGAAAGTTAGTGGGTGTTATTTTCATGAAAGTTCTGTTATTGAATGTTGCAGTCAGGGAGACCAGAGGATTTTGTGAGCCATTGCTTGGTGAGGTATGTGGGCTGTAATCACAGTGAATCTGGGTCTACAACATGACCAACAAATGAATCACAAGTTGCAGAGAGGAGGAGCTCTGCAAAGAGAGATGAGGGGCCTCTTTCATACCCAGCCTGGGCTTCCCAATTACATTTCCCAAATCACCTCAAACAATGTGGGACAGTCTTGAAGGGCCGAATAGTCTCCTGTGTTTCTGTGCACCAGGTTATAGGAGGAAGTAGCCTCCAACTGCTCCTGTCTAGCAGGTATGAGGGGCTGAATGGAACACAGGAACATGGCACTGAGGAGCAGGAGTGGGTCATTAGATACTTTGAGCGTTCTCTACCAGGGACTAAGATTTTGGCTGATCAGGTTGGGGTCTCAGCCCCACTTTCCTGTCTGTGTCCCATTATGCATGATTCATTTCTCTGTCAAATATTTACCCAACGCAGCATTCAATCAATATGAGCATAGAGACACAATAAACTTCCAGTGAAGAGAATTCTGACTTGACAAGTCCTTTCAGAATTTTTTGTCATCTCTCTTGTAGAATCAGAGAGTCATCCATTAGTCCAATCCGTTCCCTCCAATCAGATATCAAATCTGATCCATTCCCATTTGCCAGCATTTGGCCAATATTCCTCCTCTCAGATACTTTTAAATGTGCGACTGTAACCGCCTTCAGCACTTCCTCTGACAGCACTTTCTCTGTACGCACCACTCTCTGTGTGAAATATTTACCTTCAGGTCCCTTCTAAATCATTCGCCCTCTCCCCTTCAACCTCTGCCCTCTTGTTCTGGACATCCCCTATCCTGGGGAGCAGAACGTGGCTGTTCAGAATATCCATGCCCCTGATGGTTTTATAAACCTCTATAATGTCACCGCTCAACCTCTGACACTCCAGGGGGAAACACCTCAACCTAATCAACCTCTCCCTAAAGCTCAAACCTCCACTCCTGGGACATTTGTGTAAATCATTTCTGCAGAAAACCGAGTTGTACGCAGTATTCTGAAAGTGGCCTCACCAACATCCTGTACAGATACAACATACCACCACAACTCCTATACTCAATGCTCTGACTGATTAAGGCAAATGTGCCAAATGTGTTCTGCACCACTCTGTCTACCTGCGACTCCACTTTCAAGGAACAAAATACCTGCATCGCTCGGTCCCTTTGTTTCACAACACGCCCCAGGACCTTATCATTAAGTGTATAATTTCTGACTTGATTTGCTTTCACACAATACAAAAACCTCGTATTTGTCTAAATTAAACTTCATCTGTCACTCCTTGCCCCTTTTGTCCCATCTAATTGCGGTCTTGTTGTACTCTGAGATAATCTACTACACCACCTTTCTGATGTCATCTGTAAACTTACTAACAATGGCCCAAATATTCACATCCAAATCCTTTACATAATTGATGAAATACAGTGAACTCAGTACTGATTCTTACAGCACACTGCTGCTCACAAGCCTCCAGTCTGAAAAATATCCGTCTTCCTTCAAGCCAATTGTGACGAGCTTCCTCTGTATCCCATGTGACTGAAACTTACTAATCTGTCTACCAATCGGAATGAAATACTAGCTATGAAGAGAGGCTGAGTAGGTTCGGTTTATTTTCACTAGAAAAAAGTAGGTTGAGGGGGTCCTGGTTGAGGTTTGCAAAATCACAAAGTGTATAGACAGTATGGATAGAGACAAGCTTTTTCCCAGGTTGAAGGATTCAATAACGAGATGTCATACTTTCAAAGTGAGAGGTGGAATGTTTAAGGGGAATACACGTGGTAAGTACTTCACATAGAGGCTGGTGGGCGTTTGGAATGCGTTTCCAGCAGATGTGGTGGAAGCAGGCACGGTAGATTCATTTAAGATTCGTCTGGACAGATGCATGAGTAGGTGGGGAGCAGAGGGATACAGATGATTAGGAATTGACCGACTGATTTAGACAGTACATTTGGATTGGATCAGGCTTGGAGGGAGAAGGACCTGTTACTGGGCTGTAAATTTTCTTTGGTCTTTGTTCTTTAAATGAACACCTTGCTGAAGTCCATATAGACAATGCCTACCAAACTGCCTTCATCAATCTTCTTTGTCACCTCTTCAAAATCTCAACCAAATCAATGCTTTCCCATGCAGAAAGCTATGTTGTCTACTCCGATCAGCCCTTGCCTTCCCAAATGTATGTAAGTCGTGTCCCTCAGAATCCCCTCCAACAACTTACCCACCACTGACATCAGGCTCACCGGTCTATAGTTGCCCAGCTTTTTGGGTCACTGTTTCCTTTTCTAGTCCCACTCCTCCACTGATCATAACAAATGATAAATGTGACCAGGTTGGCGATATGGCCGATGATATCGGTCTCAGACTGGGTCAGTGTCAGTTTTAGGAACAAGTCAGACTAGTTTCTTTAATCTGCTAAAACAACATGTTCATGATCCAAAGCAATGTTACTCAAACTATGGTGGAAAGATGAATGGCAAACTGTTTGGGTATTGCAATTGTATAATCAATATTTCCCTTTCTAAAAATGCTCACACACACACACACACACACACACACACACACACACACACACACACACACACACACACACACACACACACTCTCTCTCTCTCTCTCTCTCTCTCTCTCTCTCTCTCTCTCTCTCTCTGCAATTTTAACTTGAAAGAACTTTGTCCAAATATTATTGGAACGTGTGACAAAGGAAAAATTGTGAGATTGTCCAAAACGTTATTCTGCTTCTGAAGATATTGTACTCACACAAGCTGCTAGCAATGGGATTTCATCCTGGGAGAGTTTGGATTTGGCTGAATTCCCTTTGCTTTAGGCAGTGAGTAGATTCCAGTGAATGCTGGTTAGGGATCATCCAAAGGGTACTACGGTGGTTAGCACTACTGCCTCACAGCACCAGGGACTTGCGGTTGATTCCAGCCTTGGGTGACTGTCTGTGTGGAGTTTACACATTCTCCCCTTGTCTGCGTGAGCTTCTAATGGGTGATCCAGTTTCCTACCACAAACTGTGTAGGTTCGGTGGATTGGTCATGCTAAATTGTCTGTAGTGTTCAGGGATTTCTAGGTTAGGTGAATTAGTCAGGGGTAAATACAGGGAAATGGTTTGGGAAGGTTGGTATGGACTTATTGGGCCGAAGGGCCTGTGTCAACACTGCAGGGATTCCATAAAAATAAGAATGGTAATGATGACTGTAGACATTTGTTTAGCTCGCACACATTGCTTTGATGAGGAACAATGAAGGAGAGAGAGTGCAATAGGCCATGCCTTCTCAGGCAGATTACACTTTCTCCCTCTCTGAATTGAATTGCACAGTAATGTCATCCTCTCCCAAACTGGACCTTGTGAGGTCTCCTTGTACATTGTCCAAACTATGTCTCCATCACATTCCCTGTTCCATGTAGGTGCATCATTGCTGCTGTCATACACAGAGCCATACCCTTAGCTGAAAATGGTCTCGACTGATTTGAAATATGTTTACATGGCCCTGCGTCATTAAAAAATAAAATATTTAATTTATTCAGAATACCTGTGTCAAAATGACTGCATTTTTAAAAGAAATATAGAAATTGCTGGAAAAGCTCGCCAGGTCTCTCAGTACCCAGATGCTGTAGTTGTACCAGCCTCCACCACTTCCTCTGGCAGCTCATTCCATACGCTCACCACCCTCTGTGTGAAATGTTGCCATTTAGGTCTCCTCAAAACCTTTCCCCTCTCAGTTTCCACCAATGATCTCTAGTTTTGGACGCCCCAAACCTGGGGAAAAACCCCTGACTACTCACCCTATCCATAATCGTTCTGATTTTATAAACCTTTACTGCTGCGAAATGTGATCCCAATCAACACGAATGGATGTACTTTCAGTCATCCTGGGCCTAAATTCTGAAATGCAATATTGATACCTGTTCCTTCTCCTTCAAGTCACAATTTTAAATCCATTTTAATCAGTTTGTTCAGATGTATCCTGAGACACTTCTGTGGGCTTTAAACCGAGACCTTTGTGCCCGGACGCAGGGACACGAGCATCAGTCAGCAATACCCATAAAGCTGTAACAGTATTCTCCTGTGTGTTTGTTCATCAGCCTGTCCTGACATGCTGGGACATACCTCCGCAATAGGCAGGACTTGAATCCAGGCCTTCTAGTCCAGAGCTAGGAACACCACCACGCAAGTTCAGGAATTGGCATCAAATACAGAGCTCTGGCTCAGAGACAGGGACACTACCCACTACACTACCATAGCCAGATTTTGGGTCATATTTTAGTGCCCACTTTCAGCTCGGTGTGGATTTATTATAATCAGGTTACCATTACTGCATTACAAAAAAACACTTTGTATTGTTAAATAAATGCAAGATATTTGTCTCAACTGTAGGATATTGAGTGTACGTGCTATGCCATTGAAATTAAATATAAACATCTTTAATTGCTATGATCTGTAGTCTGCAATATTAGGGACAGAAATCCTGCAGACACACTCTGCCCAATGAAGGGTCTCAATTAGATATTTATTATGAACACCAGAGACGAAGGAAGAGCTTAATTTCTGGTCACAAAACACCGATCACTCTTACCCAACTCTAATGTGCGACTCCCCTCTTCCTGGCCGCTGATTACTGTCCAGCCTCTCCTCCCCACTGACTGTGTCTGCAATCTGTCCCTCCTCCCCCAAACCACACAAGGCAACCCAAGCTCAGGGTCTTTGTGGGGAAGTCAAGGCCGGAGTGTGTAGGCCTCCTGGAGAGGGATGGGCACTTTAAAATTGAAGGGGGAGGGGGAGGTGACAGTAATATCACTCACTGGGCTGAGGGGTGGCTGATGGAGTTTATTTTGGATTAATGCGAGGTATTGGATTTGGTAAATCAAACAACAGCAGGACCTATACAATTAAAAGTAGAGCCTTTGGCAGTGCTGTAGTACAGACACCTAGGCCATCAGGTTTAATTCTTTAAAATTTGCATCTCATATAGATAGTGTGGTTAAGAAAGTGTTTAACACACATGTCTTCATAGGACAGACCTTTGAGTATCAGAGTGGGGATGTCATGTTGTGGTTGTACAGGACATTGGTGAGACCTCTTCTGGAATACAGTGTCCAGTCTGGTCACCCTGCCCGCTCATTCCATAGGCACACCATCCTCTGGGTGAAACAGCTGCCCCTTATGTCACTTTTAAATGTTTCCCCTCTCACTTTAAGCCTATGTCCTCTAGTTTTGGACTCCCCGTACCCTTAGAAAATACCTTGACTGTTCACTTTGATATTACTGTCGTTGATATTATTAAGTTGGAGAGGATTGAGAAGAGATTAACCTGGATGTTGCTGGGAAAGGAGGGAGTGAGCTATAAGGAGAGGCTGGATCGGCTGGGACTTTTTTCACTGAAGAATATGAGATTAAGCAGTAACTTTACAGAGGTTTATAAAATAATGAGGGTTACAGAGAAGCTGAAGGGCTGATGTCTTTTCTCTAGAGTTGAGGATTCAAAACTGAGGGATTTTTAAGTGCGAGGAAAAAAGATTTACGAAAGTAATCTTAGGTAAATATGTTAGACAGAAGCTGGCTTGTGTGTGGTATGAACTTCCAGAGGAAGTGGTGAAAGCAGGGACAATTACAACGTTTAAAGGACATTTAGATCAGTACATGGATAAGACATCAGTTTGGATGCTGCTGTGTTCAGCTGACCTCTCCCTCCCCATCTCTGAATGAATCCCTGTTGGTTTTCACCCTCTGCCAATGCCTATGCAGTGGCGTGTGGAGGCCAGCAGAGGGTGGCGTTGTATCACTTTAAGCACCACAGAGACTGCCAGACCTGCCCCACACAGAGACACACAGATACACACACGGGGATGGTTCGGACACGGCGGAAAGCTCATCTAGTAACTTAAATGAAACATAAAGAAATGCTCAATTCGCCTCGTAAACTATTAAAATATGAGGGACAGATCTGCCAAATTCCACTGTTTAAATAAAAAATATCAATTTTTTTTCACTCTGAAAGTGAAAATTTTGCATCAACTATTCACAACTCTGGGACCCTCTTTCTCTTCATTGCTTATTACCCGACTCCAGCTCTACAGCAATATACTGTTTCTGGGTCTGCCATCCTCTCATATCTCAGTTGCTTATAAACTCTCAGTTCAGAACAGCATTCCCTCTCTCTTAAAGGTATAGTACACCCTTTCAACTTCATCACATTGTACCCTGATGAATATCGATAAGCGGCACCTATCCGATTTCTCTTGCTCTGTGGTTTGTCAATATTTCATTCACTCCATCTGGTGTGTGTCAGGACTGTTGCTCCATTGACAGCATGTCAATTCGACTCAGTCCGTGGGAATATATCAGTATTTCACTTGCTCACACTCGTGTATGTGGGGCAGGATTTCAGTTGTTTCATGGGGACTGTGACACTATAACAATCTCAATGTTTGTAGGTGGCATCGAACTTGGAAGAACTCTGAAGTCTATGGAGGAGAGTGTGGAACTCTAACAGGACAATCACACGTTGGTGTAGTGTTCAGGTTTATGGCAGATGGGGATCAGTGCAGAGCAGTGTGAGTTGATACACTTTGGTAGGAAGGACAATGAAAGACAGTTTAAAACAGGCCGTACCATTATAAAGGGGGTGCAGGAGCAGAGGGCTCTGGGTGTATATGAGCACAGATTGTTGAAGATGTCAGGACAAGTAGGGAGAGCAGGAACTATCACAGATTAGTTTCAGTATCTGAGATGTTTACAGGGGGAGATGTAGGAGGGAGTCTCCGTGCTCCCTTCCTGGGAGGTGGTGGTGACGATGTGTTGTGAGCCCACCCTCCTGCCCACCGAGACCGTGGGGATTCCATTTGTACCAGCGCGACACAAAAGGGAGATGGCATCAGGGCCACGGATTCAAAGTTGTGCCGATGGGAAACGGAGCTGCCAGTGGGTTTAAAGTGAGAATTGCCCTTCACTGAACATTGCTCCTTACTCGGTCGGTGGGACGTGGATGTTTCAGGATCTCCACACGAGGTGCCCCGGTCCTCTCCGGCTCCCACTGGGGTCCTCCCCACATGACGGGGGGAGGGGGGGTGAGGGAACGGATATCGGGCACTCCACCACCCGGCTTGGCCCTTTCTGTCCTTTTCCAGGCTGTTTCTCCTGGAATGGGAGGAAGAGAGGGAGGGAGTGAGGGAGGGAGTGGGTGTGGTCCTACTGTTAGTGTTAGTGTAGGCGGGGAGGGGGTCATGGTGAGGTGTCCGGAGGGAGTCAGTCCACAGTGTTGTATCCATGCAGTGTTATTAGTGTGGGGGTGAAGTGGAGGGAGGGGGGGGAGAGAGAGAGAGAGAGAGAGACAGAGACAGAGACAGAGACAGAGAGAGAAGGTGCAGCATGAGGCAGTGAGAGTGGTGGACCATGAGCCTTGATCGGGGGTCAGTGCTATAAAAGATATACAGTGAGTGTGAGGGAGCAGAGAGAATACAGTGACCCTTATCGTTACAGAGCGGGGAAGGTTATTGATGCTTGTCCTGTATTGCTGGACATTTCTTCAGACCCCAGATACTGCACTGAGCTGTGTGGGGAGCTCAGACCATGCTCGGTGGGTCTGGTGGTGTCGCCCCCTCTGGGAAGAGAATGGTCCCCCTCTGTACTAGCCCATCCACCAGGACCTCCGTACCCCTGTTGACAAACCATGGTGTAATTGCCCCTTATCTGCGCGGCTCGGGGTAAACTGTCCAGGGCAGGTCCAAACTGAGAAAGCTCAACCATGTGCCCCTTGGCCTTTTAAAGATGGCCCCAGTGTCAGGGATCACGGAATATCCAGGAGCATCTGGGTGAT
Source organism: Chiloscyllium punctatum (assembly GCF_047496795.1). Taxonomy (NCBI): domain Eukaryota; kingdom Metazoa; phylum Chordata; class Chondrichthyes; order Orectolobiformes; family Hemiscylliidae; genus Chiloscyllium; species Chiloscyllium punctatum. The sequence continues at coordinate 26,310,346 of NC_092751.1, forward strand.
GGGGTGCACCTCCAGCCATGAAGGACTCCATTTACAAAACTGGAGAACAAATGCTCATCCAAAACTCTCCATCATCTGACCTCACACCAATATCCCATTTTCCCATTTTTCCTGGGAAGACTGGCTCATGTTTCAGGATGTTATCGAAGTGTCCAGCTTTCAGTATTCTGCAACCTGGGACCACATCCTTCCATGACACTGTCTCTCAGTCTCCCCATCTCTGTCTATACCCCAAACCCCTCCCATGTGATGATATTAAACAGAATCCCCTGCCATCTCTCTCTGGCAGTGATGTTCACACCCACAGCACCCCCTTGTCATGACACAATGGAGATATGGAGCTGGAAATGGGTGGGAGCTGTACATCCTGTCCTTTCCAGCCCGGGCTGCAACTTTCCCCACACTGGGCAGGGATCGAATACAGTGTTACTGAGCAATACATTGGGGTGGTGTCCACAGTCCTACATACTGGGAAGGTAACTGCTCCTGGTTTACAGATCAATGCACGGGTGATCACTACACAGTTCCCTGTGCTGGTCACTCATTCTGGTTGAGGTTTATAGATAATACAATGATGTGGTCTGTGCAGCTCATTATGCTGGACGGATATTTGTTTCAGGTTCACATATTAGTGCCCTGCTGTGGTCTACACAGCTCCCTGTGCTGGACAGATATCTAGTCCGGGTTTATAGATCAATGCACTGCTGTGGTCTGCACAGTGCTCCACTCTGTACAGATATGTAGTCCGGGTTTATAGATCAATGCACTGCTGTGGTCTGCGCAGTGTTCCACTCTGGACAGATTGCTGGATTGTATTGACCAGTGTAATTGATGAATCTGGACAGATTGCTGGGTTGTACTGAGCAGGACCCTGGCTTCGTCTGTACAGTGTTCCACGGTGAACAGATATCTCCTCTGGGTGTATGGTGTCTGCGCTGGTTCTGTGAGGTGGATTGAGAATGTGGTATATCTAACCATTTCAGCTGATCTGGCAATGCCTTTAGTTCCCATTCCTGTGATTGGACGCTCCGTCTCACAACCCCATTAATGTTACAGTGTGTTCAGGCACAGTACATCGTGTTGGTGGGGTGGGGAGGGGGGAAAGGTCATGGACAGGTCAAGGGGTTCCCCGGAACGTTCTGTCGCTGACATTCTATAACTGACATTCCCCGGAACGTCCTGTCCTCAACATTCTATAACTGTCATTGCCTGGAACGTTCTGTCCCCAACATTCTATAACTGTTATTCTCCGGAACGTTCTGTCCCCGACATTCTATAACTGACATTCCCCGGAACGTCCTGTCCTCAACATTCTATAACTGTCATTCCCTGGAACGTTCTGTCCCTTACATTCTATAACTGACATTCCCCGGAACGTTCTGTCACTGATATTCTATAACTGACATTCCCCAGAACGTCCTGTCCTCAACATTCTATAACTGACATTCCCTGGAACGTCCTGTCCTCAACATTCTATAACTGTCATTCCCTGGAACGTTCTGTCCCTGACATTCTAAAACTGACATTCCCCGGAACGTTCTGTCCCTGACATTGTTTGTGAACGGCCGGACGTCAGTGAATTGAACAAATGATAATATCCCAAGGGAAGAGATCCCGCTCCAGGGAGAAGGAGACACTGCTCCGAAGGCCCCTCAGGCAGTTAAAGGGGTGAATACGTTTTCCCTGCGTTTACATTTCTTCACGACACAGGATCGACCACAATTTAGACCAAAATACAGGAATTCCCAAACTCCGTTTGTCTTCAGGAAACTGGGAGAGAATCCTTCAGGACAGCAACGTTCCCACCCTCCATATTAGGAACTGGGAAGGAGTGACCTGTGTCTGCTCTCGAGTGATCGAGTGTGTGGGAATGTTCTAGAAACCATCTGTCCTTATGGATGTGTCTCTGTGTGTTTGGGGAGGGAGGGTTTCTTGTGGTTTATGTCACATTTTTGTCAGTAATTCCGACCTTCCCATTTGTTATTCCAGCTCCAATTATTTTAATAAATCCCTGAATACAGGGACACATTTGAAAATCTCACTGGGTCCCCGATCAAACGGGTCCCTTTGCCTCCAGGCTGATGGATAATGGGTTTGTTTTCCTTCCTCACAGTTAACGTAGTGACCATCTACGTGCTGCTTTGTAAAGATTGTGGATTGTCTCCATGTGTCAGACGTTTCCTGGGGGCCATGGCAGCAGCGGATCTCCTGGTCATTATCTTCGACCTGATCCTGAGACACATTCCCATTGTTTATGATGAACAGTTTTATTTCCTGATGGACTCCGTCCCCGTGTGCAATATCCACGCCGTCCTACTTTATGCAGCCACTGACTGCTCTGTCTGGTTCACCGTCATTTTCACCTTTGATCGGTTTGTGGCCATTTGTTGCCAGAAGCTGAAAAGTAAATATTGCAGTGAGAAAACGGCGGCTGTGGTTCTGGGAGCAGTGACTGTGCTGAGCTGTTTAAAGAACATTTTCTGGTATTTTATGCTCACGGCTCGGTATTGGCTGATGAACGACCCCTGGTTTTGTGAGATAACAGTCGCTGTTCGAGTCTCCATTGTCTGGGTCACAATCGAGTCCCTCCACCACATTCTAACCCCGTGTGTCCCCTTTCTCCTGATTCTGCTGCTCAATGTTCTCACCATCAGACACATTTTAGTGACCAGCAGAGCCCGCAGGAGACTCCGTGCTCACACCAATGGGGACGCTCAGTCTGACACTGAAATGAGAAACCGAAAAAAATCCATCATTTTACTGTTTGTGATCTCGGCCAATTTCATCCTGTTATGGTCAACGTTAATGCTGTATTCTATATGGTACCGGATGGATGATATTGTGTATGGGTCTGTGTATCTCCATCCCTTTGTGCAGGAATTGGGCTTCATGCTGCAGCTCCTCAGTTGCTGCACAAACACCGCGATTTATGCCGTGACCCAGACTAGGTTCAGGCAGCAGCTGAAGAATGTGCTGAAATATCCCTTCAGCCAAATCCATCCATCCATCAAATTCCCTCATTAATCAATCCATCCGGGATTTTCTCATTTCAGTTCAGTGTTTCAGTGATGGAGCAGCCTGTCCTATGGTAACAGACTGAGGGTAGCGCTGGTTTGCCCATCCTTATCCCACAGGGGGGTTACAGGGAAACATTTCAATGTTTCTCACAACTCAGGGGCCAGTGAGAAAAGGCACCATCCCACGGACTGTATCCATCACTTCCATTTGTAACCAATAAAAATGTTGATTAAAGCGTGCAGAGCAGCAGAGTGACCGATGTTGTTGTGTGTCTTTGTGTTGGAGAAGCTGAGCTGGAGAGGGACAGACTCAGCCCCAAGTCCTGGTCCTCAGGGAAGGGGAGGGCACCGCGCCCTGAACTCAGGAGCTGGGTTTAACTCCCTCTGTCCCACCACTGCAGCCTGGTCTCCCCATTTCATCTTCCCCCCACTTTCTACTCAAATCTCTCCCTCTCTCTCACCACCCCTCCTCTTCACACTCCCTTGCTCCCCCTCTCACACACACACCCAATCCCAGTTTCTCCACCTGCCTCCACTTTTCCCTTTCCCCTCACCCTCACTCTCTCTGTCCTGCCGTCTCTGCCTCCCTCCACCAGTTCCATCTATAGCCCATTACCCCCTTCTCCTACCTCCCACATCTCCCACCCCCCACCACAGGCAGCCTCACGACCAATCATCCCCCCAACCCCCAGTCTCTGGGTCAGAGGAAGAGGGAAGGACCAGGAAAACAGGTTGTGACTGAGAGAAAGGGAGGGAGGGAGAGAGATTCAGTCAGAGACAAACAGAGGGAGTTGGGGACAGAGAGAGACATTGATTGAGGGGGTCAATAGTGAGAGGGTGGAGCAAGAGTGAAGGAGCGGGGGGGGAGAGAGAGAGGGGCAAGGGAGAGATAGGGTGAGATACTGGAGGGCGAGAGAGGGAGGGAGGGAGGGGAGGGAGAGAGAGAGGGTGGGAGAGGGCGAGAGAGGGGATGGGAGAGAGGGGGAGCGCGAGAGAGGGGAGAGAGGGTGGGGAGGGCGAGAGAGGGGATGGGGAGAGGGGAGGGATGCAGGGGAGGGAGAGAGAGGGAGGGAGAGGGCGAGAAAGGGGATGGGGAGAGGGGAGGGAGGGAGGGGAGGGAGAGAGAGGCGAGAGGTATAGGAGGGAGGGAGGGGAGGGAGAGAGAGGGAGGGAGAGGGCGAGAGAATGGAAGGGAGAGAGGGGAGGGAGAAAGGGGAGAGAGAAAGAGGGAGGGAGAGGGCGAGAGAGGGGATGGGAGAGAGGGGGAGGGCGAGAGAGGGGAGAGTGGAAGGGAGAGGACGAGGGGAGGGAGGGTGGGGAGGGCGAGAGAGGGGAGGGAAGGAGGGGTGGGCGAGAGAGGGGAGCATGAGAGAGGAGGAGGGTGAGAGAGAGCAGGGCGAGAGAGGGGAGTGTGATAGACCGCAGCGCGAGAGAGGGGAGGTTGAGAGAGGGGAGGATGAGACAGGGGAGGGAAGGAGGGGAGGGCGAGAGAGGGAGCATGAGAGGGGAGGAGGATGAGAGAGGGGAGACCGAGAGAGGAGAGGAAAGGGAGGTTGGGGCGAGACAAGGAGGAGGGCGAGAAAGGGGGAGGGCAAGAAAGGGGGAGGGTGAGAGAGGTAGGTGCGAGAGATGGGGGATGGTGGGAGTGGGGGGGTGCAAGAGAGGGGGAGCGAGGTGAAGGCAAGAGGGATGGAGAGGGCGAGAGAGGGGAGGGCGATAGAGGGGAGGGAGGGGAGGGAAAGAGAAGGGTGAGGGTGAGAGGGGGAGTGTGAGAGACGGGGATGGCGAGAGAGGGGAGTGAAGGACGTGAGGGCGAGAGGGAAGGAGAGGGCGAGAGAGGGGAGGGTGAGACAGCAGGGAGGGCGTGAGAGATGAGGGAAGGAGGGGAGGGTGAGAGGGAGAGAGGGAGCAAGAGAGAGTAGGGAGGGAGGGGAGGGCGAGAGAAGGGTGAGTGTGAGAGAGGGGAGGACGAGAGAGGATGAGGGCGAGAGAGGGGGAGAGGGAGAAGAGGCGAGAGTGAGGGAGAGGGTGAGAGAGGGGAATGAAGCGAGGGTGAGAGGAAGGGAGAGGGCGAGAGACGAGGGCGAGTGAGGGGAGGGAGAGGGTGGAGGGCAAGAGGGGGGATGGAGGCAGGGGAGGGCGAGCAAAGGGTGGGAAGGGAGGGTGAGAGGAAGGGAGAGGGTGAGAGAGGGGACGGAGGGAGGGGAGGGCGAGAGGAAAGGAGAGGTTGAGAAAGGTGAGGGAGCAGGAGTGAGGGGGAAGGCAAGAGATGGGGAGGGTGAGAGAGGGAGAGAGGGAGGCGAGGGCGAGAGGGAGGGAGAGTGTGAGAGAGGTGAGGGAGAGTATGGAGTGCGGGAGAGGTGAGAGGGAGGGTGTGGAGGGCGAGAGAGGTGGAGAGGGAAAGGCGAGAGAGAGAGGGGAGACGTTGAGAGAGGGGAAGACGAGAAAGGGGCGGTAGGGAGGGGAGTGCGAGAGAGAGGGAGAGTGTAAGAGGGGAGTGTAAGAGAGGGGAGTGCGAGAGAGGAGGATGGCGAGAGAGAGGAGGACCAGAGAGGCAAGGGCAAGAGAGAGGGGAGAATGAGTGAGGGGGACAGAGAGAGGGGGGCAGAGAGGGAGGGG